>NC_059331.1:141332319-141643101 GCF_018350155.1 Leopardus geoffroyi | reverse complement strand
CACGAACCTTGATATAATGACCTGAGCCCAAATCAAGAGTCGGATGCTTAACCAACTGAGCCATCCAGGCGCCCCTACCTCGGTGATTTTAGAAGATAAAAGCTCTTTTTCTGAAACTTACCAAATTCCTCAAGTTTCTTTCTAACATATATATACATTCTTTGTTCTCAATTTGATAGTTAACCAAATACATATTTCAAAAATTCACTTAAAAAGTTATTTGCAGATAAAGGTGCTTGAAACTACAATGTTGTATCTTCTATATTATATCATTTAGAATTAAAAGAATTTTTCAAAATTTAACCCTGTGAATGTTAGCACAATTTAGTAAGTTTTAAAAAGCAATAGGTTAAAGAGATTTTTCATGTCATGCAGATACATTCTAATTTTTATCTAATTTTTATCTACCGTATTTGTTGGTTTTTTTATTTGTTGCTCTTGTTCTTTGTTCCTATTTTTGTTTTCCATTTCTTTTTCTGCCTTTTGTGGATTTAACTGAGCATTTTATATCATTTGGGTTTTGTTTCACCTTTCTTACATATCAGTCATACTTTCTTTCTTTTTTTTCTTACTTTTCAGTGGTTGCCCTAGAGTTCGCAGTATACATTTATAGTTAATCAGAGTCCATTTTCAAGTACCACTATACCACTTCCCAGATAGTGTAAATACTTTATAATATTAAAATAATCCTAATTTCTCCCTCTCATTAGTTGTATCATTGCTGTCATTCATTCCTCTTATATATAAGCATACATAAAGCATATATATATATATATATATATATATATAACATACACATAGCATACATAATTGAATACATCATTGCTATTATTTGAACAAACTCTTATTTGTTAGCAATAAGAATAATAAAAGCTTTATGGGGCACCTGGGTGGCTCAGTCGGTTAAGCGTCCGACTTTGGCTCAGGTCATGATCTCATGGTTTGTGAGATCAGGCCCCGCGTCGGGCTCTGTGCTGACAGCTCAGAGCCTGGAGCCTGCTTCAGATTCTGTGTCTCTCCATCTCTCAGCCCCTCCCCTGCTCATGCTCTGTGTCTCTCTGTCTCTCAATAATAAATAAAAATGTTAAAAAAATTTTTTAAAAAAGAATAATAAAAGCTTTTATTCCCTTACTCCTTCTTTAATGCTCTTCCTTTCTTCAGAACCAAGTGTTTGACCTATATAATTTTACTTTTCTCTAAATATCTTCTTTTAAGATTTCTTGCAAGGCAAGTTTGCTGGCAACAACTTCCCTCCATTTTTGTTTGTCTAAGTCTTTATTTTTCCTTCACTTTCAAAGGATAATTTCACAGGGTACAGAATTCTAGGTTGGTGGGGTTTTTTTCTCTCAATATTTTAATATTTCAATACATTCTCTTCTTATTTGCATGGTTTCAGAGGAAAGTCTGATATAATTCTCATCTTGGTTCCTCTGTAAGTAAGGTATTTTTTCTCCCTGTAACTTCTTTCAAGATTTTTTTCCTTACCTTTGATTTTCTGTAGTTTGAATATAATATTCCTAACTTGATTATTGCTATTATTATTTTATTATTATTATTATTATTATTACTATTATTACATTTATTGTTTGATGTTCTCTGAGATTACTGGATCTGTGGTTTTAAATTTTTTTTTTTTTTTTCAACGTTTATTTATTTTTGGGACAGAGAGAGACAGAGCATGAACGGGGGAGGGGCAGAGAGAGAGGGAGACACAGAATCGGAAACAGGCTCCAGGCTCTGAGCCAATCAGCCCAGAGCCCGACGCGGGGCTCGAACTCACGGACCGCGAGATCGTGACCTGGCTGAAGTCGGACGCTTAACCGACTGCGCCACCCAGGCGCCCCATGGATCTGTGGTTTGATGTCTGATACTAATATGGGTAAATCCATCATTGTTTCAAATATTTCATCTGTTTCTTTCCCTCCTTCTCCTTGTGTTCTCATCACATGAATATTATAACTTTGTAGTTGTCCCACAGCCCTTTATGTCTTTACAGTTTTTGATTTCTTTTACTTTCAGTTTTTAAGATTCCTACAACGATATCCTTGAGCTCAGAGATTCTCTCCTCAGCCACATCCACTCTATTCATAAGCCCATCAAAGTCATTCTTCATTTCTCTTACAGTGTTTTTTGTTTTGTTTTGTTTTTTTAAATCTCTAGCAGTTCTTTTTGGTTCTTTCTCAAGATTTCCATCTCTTTACTTATAGTGCCATCTGTTCTTGCATGCTGTCTACTTTATCCATTAAAGCCCTTGGCATATTAATCATAGTTGTTTTAAATCCCCATACTTCCTTTACATTCCCATCCCATCTAGAGAGTTGTTTCCATCCCAACATCTCTGTCATGACTGGTTCTGATGCTTGCTCTGTCTCTCCAAATTGTATTTCTTGCCATTTGATATGCCTTGTCATTTTTGTCTTGTTAACTGGACATGATATACTAAATAAAAGGAACTACTATAAATAGTCCTTTTGTATTATGGTGGTAAAATATGGGGGGAGGGGAGGTATATTATAGTCCTATGATTAGATCTCAATCTTCTAGCAAGCCTATACTTCTGGACTATAAACTTCAAAAGTATTTTTCAGCATTTTTTTTCTTCCCCTTTAGGTAGGAGAGGATGACTAGAGTAGGCTGGAATGGGTATTTCCCTTCTGCCATATTGGTTAGTCTCTGATAACACCCTAGGAAGATGCCTCTGGTTAACTAGTTTTCCTGAGGACAGGCCTTGTTAAGCAAAATGAGTCTCAGTTAAGAAGACTGAGCTGTGACCCCTTGTATTCACGTGACTGTCTCTCCAATTTGGGGATTTGCCCTGTGTCCTCACTTCTCTTAAGAATTCAAGAGTTGATTTTTCAGCCTGTTCGGCTTTTTACTTGTTAAGACAGAGTGGCAATTTCCAATCTCTTTACACACAAAAACCTCAATTGTCGTTTAATTTGTTAAAGGTATTTTTTTGCCTGCAAATAATTTTATTTTATGTAGTCAAATGTATCAATTTATTTATGGCCTCTAGGTTTTGAAAATAGTTTGAAAGCCTTTTCTAATACTGAGGTTAGGGAATAATCTACCTATGTTCTCTTCTATTATTTGTATGGTTATCTATCTATCTTTATCCCTGTTCCATTTATTCTTGTGTATAGTATGGTTAGATTATATAGGAATTTATTCTTATGTATAGCATAAGGTCTAAAATCTAATTTTGTTTTTCTCCATATTGTTACCCAGTTGTCTCAGCACCATTTACTACAAAGTCCATCTTTCCTACAGTAATTTGAGATGCCACTTTTATCTTATACTAATTCCCATATGTAGTGTGTCTGTTTTGGGATTTATTTTTCCAGTTCTATTCCTTTAGTCTTTTTGTCTATTCAAGAGCCAGCATGGGGCTGATTTAATTATGGTGACTTTGTGGTGTGTTTTAATGTCTGGTAGAGCTAGTCCATCTCATGGTTTTACCTTTACAGTGTTTTTATGGCTACTCCTGAATTTTTTTAATATAAACTCTCAAATCAATTTGTCTAGCTCCATTAAATATTTGCTGGTATTTTTATTAAATTGAATTAAAATTATAACTTAAGGAAAAACTGACAACTTTATCATGGTGAGTCATCCTTCCAAGAACAGGGGATTTTTTTTTTTTTTCTTCATTTGCTCAAGTCTACTTCTGTGCCTTTTTTAGAGTTCACTCATATATACAAAACCATGTAAGTGCATATTCATTTAACAAGTCAAAGACAACAACTAACTTGTCCATATGTCCAATCCAGATTCCTCTTGGTTATATCCCCCCTTCCGCCCCCGGGGCCCAATAGAAATCCATGAATGGCTTCAAGACCATAATGAAGCCCTTAAAATTGTATATAAAACTTGTGTGTGTGTGTGTGTGTGTGTGTGTGTTTTAAATGAAATTTTTTTACCCTGTTTTCTCTGAGAGATCATTATCATTTTCCTCTGCATTCTTACTCAAGTATAAACTTTCTAGAGAGTGAGATTTCCACAATAGCAATATTATGTGTTTACAAAGAAAGAAACAAATACACAACATGACATTTTTGTTATTAGTGCTCTCAAGTCCAATGACCCAGGCAACAAATAGTTTCTCTTCATTCAAAATGGAGCCAAGCAATCTGAGAGAAAAGGCTATAAAAATGATCCTTATACTAAACAAACAAAAAAAAAAAACAAAAAACAAAACAAAAAAAACCCTGCAGACTTATTTGGGACAAAGTACTAAAATCAAGTAGAGAACCATAAGAGTCACTTGCAACCTTAAATTCAACAAAGGGTTCAATAAGGAAGAGATCATAGAAACAAGACTGTCTGCAGAGATGCCTTAAACTTAGCCCTTCCATCTGGAAAGAGAAGAGATTCCAGATAACATGATGTGAGCTATAAAAACATGGCTATGTTATTTCTTACTCCCACCATTTCCCACATTCAGGATTTTCATTTCCCAACAGTGACAACAGAGCTGAAGGTATGGAATGGAGGGTGAAGGAAAATGTTTCTTCTTCTTTCTTTAATGGAGCAATTGTCTTCATTAGATTAAATTTTCCGAATGTGGTGACACATTGAGTTGGTAGGATCCCCACCAGCTGACACCCTATTATTCTTCCCAGATTTACAGTCTGTATCTTCTCTCTCTTTCTTCTTTTATTTTTTTTCTTTTGTATCTTTTTCCCTTCTAGGCTTATGCCCACATCTTTCTCGAGTATGAGGAATGTTGTTTATCTCCAGTAAAGGTTTTTAGCTTTACTATCTTCCAGGTTTTTTAGATCAGTGGTTCTTAATCAGTGGTTCTTAGAATTGCCTGGAGCACTTTTTAACAACTAATGATAATCTAGGCCTACCTCCGGGGATGCTGGTTCGTTGATCTGTGTGAGGCCCAGCCATTGCAATAATTCAGAATCCTCCCCAGGAAACCAAATATGAAGCCAGAGTTAATAATAGTGACCAAGAGTTAAGATCCATCCACAAACTACTTCTGTGGAAAAACCAGTAGGTTACCTTCTCATAAGGCATGAAGACTCTCTCTCAGCCTATATCTTTCCTCAGTTAAACTTGTAATTACATTTTCCCCCTTACTCTGTGCTTCTATTTGGCAGTCATAGAATTTTAGAACCGTAGTATCCATAGATATTATCTAGCTCAACTTTGTGACTCTGAAAGACAAGTCAGCTAGCACACAGAGAGGAAAAAAACCTTTCCTATGATCATACATCTTAGAAGTGAAGTGCCAGGACTACTTTATGTAATTGCCTTTGAAATATACGGTTTTACCACTTTAGCTTTTCAGATAACCCTCGGCATATGTTCAGTTGTTAGCTGTCCTCTCCCCACGTCTCTATCTTCTCTTCTGCTTTCCAGCTTGTATGCTTTCCACCCTGTAGTAATAAGATGATGACCTTCTGTTTATGGGAACAGCTTTTAGGTGTGTACTTCTTCTCACCTTATATCTCAGATCTCCCTCATCAAAAATGTCATTCCTTCTAGCAATTGCACCCCCAAACCCTACCCACATCTGTCAAATAAGACACAAAGTCATTAGGTAAAGTCTTGGTAGCCCAGAGAACCGTCTTAAAAGTGATAAAGTATGAAACATCATACTGTTTCAAATTAATTCTCTATATAAGAAACTTGTGAAATTTTTCTCAACATAGAAACCTAAAAGCAAAAATACACTGTGAGCGCCATCTCCTGGAGAGAACATTCTGCCTTGTGAATGTGCCCTCCCTCGCTGCCACCTTAGAGTGTTTTCGCTTTTATTCTTTGTTTTACCTATTCCTGTTCCATAATAGAGATGTAAGGTAGCTTACAAAGTATACAAATAAGAGAAAAGTAAAAACGTAATTTAAATTATGCATTGGAAAAGAAAGTAGAGGACCAGGAGGAGAAGCAAAACACTGATAATCAGGGTTTCCACACAGCAGCAAAGGAGCTATAAATTTAGTGAAGGGTTTGGTTTAGAAGGGATAGATGATGACTTTATTTTATTAAGTTTGAGTTGCCTGTAGGACATCCATGATGAACTTTCAAGTGTGTACTGTGTGATTAAAGCTCATCAGGGAGGGGCGCCTGGGTGGCGCAGTCGGTTAAGCGTCCGACTTCAGCCAGGTCACCATCTCGCGGTCCGTGAGTTCGAGCCCCGCGTGGGGCTCTGGGCTGATGGCTCAGAGCCTGGAGCCTGTTTCCGATTCTGTGTCTCCCTCTCTCTCTGCCCCTCCCCCGTTCATGCTCTGTCTCTCTCTGTCCCAAAAATAAATAAACGTTGAAAAAAATTAAAAAAAAAAAAAAAGCTCATCAGGGAGATCTGAGAGAAATACAGATTTGAAGGTGATAGGCATGTGGTCACTGAAGTGCTGGGCTACCTGGGATTGCCCAGAGTGTGGAGAGGGGAATAAAATAGGATCTAGCACAGAGCCCGGAGGAATATCGACAGGTAAGGGATGAAGCCAACATACCTAGTCTTAATCCCACATTCCTCTACGGACTAGGAATAACATTTAAGTTACATTTAAAACACATATTTTAAAATAGGTTTTGGGGGCGCCTGGGTGGCGCAGTCGGTTAAGCGTCGACTTCAGCCAGGTCACGATCTCGCGGTCCATGAGTTCGAGCCCCGTGTCAGTCTCTGGGCTGATGGCTCAGAGCCTGGAGCCTGTTTCCCATTCTGTGTCTCCCTCTCTCTCTGCCCCTCCCCCGTTCATGCTCTGTCTCTCTCTGTCCCAAAAATAAATAAACGTTGAAAATAAATAAATAAATAAATAAGTAAATAAAATAGGTTTTGCTATAACTTCATGTTAAATAGACATGGAATTCTTTGTTATTGTTGTTTGTTCTTAAGTCTTTCTCTAATCAACAATTCCTAAACATTTTGGAACTGCTATTCCTGGTACCTAAAACTCTCGTCTCTGACCTGGGAGGAGTCTAGACTAGAAGACACAAAATAATGTCGTCACATTAGAGATGGATGTCAGCTGGGCCCACCGGCTTTCTGTCCTTCTCTACCAGCCCTCCAGGCTGTATAATGCTATGTCAGGAAAGGAGCAGAGGCCCCAGAGGCTCTGCCGTGTCCACACTTGCCAACCCTCTTAGCTGTGGTACAATTTCCTGCTCCCAAGGAGGAACATGTGAAGAATTGCCGTGATTTTTCTGGCTACATCTTATTTTCTTAGAATTATTTAGAATGCTTTTCTTTTTCCTCTTTTTAAATATCTCATGTGGTTATTATAAATGTTGCTTGTTTCAGCAAAACTCTCATTTCAATTTTTTTCTGCTGTGAACCAGATGAACTTTTTCACTGAGACAGTCACATTGTCTCATTGAATTTCAGGTCACTTGCAATTTCTTTTTTCTTAATGCCACAGAGAGAAAAGGACTGAATTCCTAAAAACTGCCCTACTCTCGCTCACACTCCCCTAGTAGAGCTCCATTTCAGTTGAAATCCCCACATGTTATTTCATTTCAGGAGTGTTGTCAAAGGAAATGTCTTCTATAGGGCCCAGAAACTTGGCCAAGTGGTTCTGTAATACTTTATGACTGATTCCTTTAGCATTTCCTCTCTCAGGGCTCTGCAATAATTTCTATCCAGGTTTAATTGGTGGGATATAAATTTCCTTCATCTATGGGAATTTTCTATGCCTTTGAATATTTTAATCTATTAGAAAAATATGGCCCCTCTTTCCCTGTGCCAGTAGCATAACCAGATGCTGATGTTTCTTCCAATCTAGGAAACTAGCTTTTTCCTCTAGCACTTTCCATATGGAAAGTATGGTAGGTGACTTCATTCAGGTAGGTTACTATGTCTATTTCAGATCTCTTTTGATTCAGTTCCATACTTAAATGATGCATTTCATCTCTAAGGTAATATTTAATATATATACTCTGAATTTTCTTGTTCAATTCAGGGATAATTTTTAATGTAGAATTGTATCATATGATCGGCCCAGGGGATTGTGTATGAATTCTTAATATAAGTAATATTTATTAATAAAACCAAACAAACAGGAGGAACAAGCGATTTCATAACCATAAGATAAGAAAAAGAGTTTGTTTTGAACTTTTGGTATACGATTGTATAACCACTTATTAGTCTATCAGCACTTTTGGTGAAAACAAGAGTTACAAGGTTAAAAGAAAGTATACTATAAAACACGGTAAGAATAAGTTATCAAGCTTTTTTTTTTTTTTTAAGAATTTTGAGGTCAGAATTTATCATTGTTAATTGTGATCTGAAATGCATTTTCTAATTACCAAACGTAGAGGTATTTTATTTCCTTTATTTTTATTTTTATCTTGGGGGCAGGGTGTAGAGGAAGAGGGGTAGAGGGAGAGGGAGAAGGAGAGACTCCCAGGGAGGCTCCGTGCCCAGCCCGGAATCCGACATGGGGCTCAATCTCACAACTGTGAGATCGTAAGCTGAGCCAAAATCAAGAGTTGGACACTTAACTGACTGAGCCACCCAGGTGCCCCAAACATAGAGATATTTTAAAGTTGTGCAGAATGCTTCTGAAAATATATTTTCTGAATAATATTTAATACTCTCAGATCATGTCTCATTACTGCAGTGGTAGCTACAAGTCAACTGACACAGAGCCACTAGTCAACTTGGAAATACAAAATTTACTTGAAAGTTAAGACCATCAATCTTCAGAAGACAACAGTGGATATTTCCTCAGCTCTACCTAGAAATTTGGGAAATGCTCTTATTATATAGAGAATGTGGTATAAGGATTAGCTAATCTTAGAATCATAGAATGTTACCAGTAGAAAGAGGGGCCTAAGTCGCCTGACCGCATTATTTTATAACTGAGGAAACAGAGGCTCATCCAAAATAATGGCTTGTCCAGAATCAGAGCTGGTTAACACAAAGCCCAGATCAAGCCATAATTCCTGCCTGTCAGAGAAGTTTCCTTTCCGCTTTACTATTATACCACCATATGCCAATTTCCAGCAGCTGGGTTCCTCTGATGCAGGGACTAGGCCCTTTGTATAACTGCACCTGAGCAAAGCCTGTCTTGTTTGTCTCTCCTCGTTTTAGGTGCCCCTCCCAGTCCCTCAAAAAGTCTTTCCCTGATTTGACCCTGCTCATTCCTTCCCCACTGAAGCTTACCAATCCTTTATCTGACCCCACTAAGGAATCCAAAGTGGCAACTCACTAGTCTGTTCCATTAACCAGGTAAATGTGCTCAGAAAGAGACTTAAATAAATTTTCCCACATGTTTGTGTTTCAGTATGGCCTTCGTAGAGTAATCCCCAGCCTCTTAGCAATGAACTCCATGGTAAGCAACTGGCATGTGGGTTTAGTTGAGAAAACAAAAAAATGTTTAGAGATTACTTTTCCACTCAGTCTGAAAATAACTGAATTAACTTCAATAATCATAATATATGGTCTTATAATTTAGATCACATTACCTACTTTATTAAGTAGAAAAATATTTTTGAGAAAGTATCATTGATTTTAGCCAAAAAAACATTAGTTACTATCTGGGCATATTTGAGAAGATTCATTCAGCTTTCTAATCTTTCGCCTAGAAATTAGATCACTAGCCATACAATCTATTTAGAGGGCTGGTGATATAAATTATTATAGATACAAATTACTTATCACTACCAATCTACTGAGGATTTCAGTACCAGGAATGCCAAACCAGATATATGTGGAAGGCAGCTGAGTGGCAGATATTTATTGTGTAGGAGGACAGACAGTGTCTTCCTGAACCCCTGAGAATAAACACACTCCACATACACAGAGATTCTGCCTTGCTGAGTGTTTCACATTGTGTAAACATGAGTAGAAACAAAACTGGGCCTTCAGTATAAAGGTGTGAACCTCTACTCATGGGCAGCCCATAGAGGGCTTCAGCTTGAACACTTCATGAAACCATCTAACAAGAGAAACCTTCTCCTTCATCTTGCTCATTTTCTCAGCAATGTTTTACTTGGCATAAGTTAGGATAAAATACATACACACACACACACACAAAAGATAGAGCAGTAAAGTCATCCAATAATGGGAAAACAAAGGAAGGATAGAATGTCAACAGATATTGTTAAGTTTTCTTTGGCACACGTACAAAAAGTCATTGTCCCAGCCAGGCGACCATATGCCTATAATGTGGCAGTGCCATTCTCCGGGCACGCATCCAGGGCTCTAGTCTACCACTCTCTAATTTGGATTAATAATTTATTGTATCATTTCAAAGTTTGCTTAGTACACCTAGTTAGCTGAATCATAAAGAACAACTCATCCCAAGGTATACATACAGTTTTCGATGTTAACCGTGCAAAATAAGTGCCCACTTTCATCTGCCACGGTAATACCCATTCACCTAATGAGAATGTACAAAGAAGCATCTACCAAAGGTGACTCGGTAAGAAAGAGGTGCTGCTCGGGAGAAAGGGAGGGAAGAGAGGAAATGAGCGAGATAAGAAATCAACATGTGTTAGATTCCCACCATGTGCCAGGTACGCTGGGAACATATAATCCTCAGAACAATTCTGTGAAGCAGGTAATAGTACTCTCGTTGGAGAGATGAGCAGATTAAGATTTAGGAAAGATAAGTAAATTGCCCATATTCATTCATCTTTCTGGATAGACTCCAAGTTCTTCACGGAAATTATGAGCCGAGCCGGCCAAGAAACGTACCTAAATGGAGAAAAACTACAAAAGAGCTCCAAGACAACATGTGAGCAGACGTTTGATCGGTGGCACAAACTGAATTCGCAAGTGCTGAGGACATTTCAGAGAATATTCTCACATAGTGCTAGTAAGAGCGAGTCAGAATGCTTCACAGAGATAAGGCTTGACGTGACTCCAGTGCCTCTCAACTTTTTAAATAAGGAGTTGCTCTAAATTTAAATGCTGACCTAATTCCTGAAGCTGAGAAACACCAGATGAGTGTGAAAATTAAAAGTACTTGAGTTGGAACAGGAGGAGATCCAGGCTGGCCCGAGTAAAAGGTTAAAAATAGCATCTTTGTGAGGAGAGAGGAAGGAAGCTGACCAGACAGCTCCTTCTTCCAGCAGAAAGCCATCTAGCCGGCTGATAGATCACATCTGCAACAAGAGGCATCTTTCACTTCTTTACTGTGTCCGTAATTACAATTCATTCATGCAGATGTACCAGCATTGGCCGCTTCAGAAATTCACTGGTACTAAGAGAGGGATTTTACTCCTGTCAAACCTTCCTTGGTTCTTTGGTATCTATTCTTCTTTGTAAAAATAAATTATTTTTTAAATTCCAGAATCACACACTGTTTTTAAAAGCTAGCTACCGTAAAGCTCGGGAATGAGACTCATTAGGCATGCAAACCACAAAACAGTTCTCCTCTGGCCTCCCGTTGAAAGCATTTCACTTTCGGCATCATGAATTTTCATTTATCTCTTCTTGTAGAGAGACGGGCAGATGAACAGTGAAGACTCAGAAGAGTCCTCTGGCAACATGACATTTCATTTCTTTCCCTTCACTAGGGAAGGGCTGCTGAGAGTGGTGGGCAAGGAGAATGCCTTGTCTCATGGTTCCAGTTTTTGTATGCTCAATTTGAGGGGGCTGGAGGGGACAATGTAGTGTTTTCGTAGATGTGACATTCTGTGTTTCTATAGACCGAGACAGATAGGATTGAAAAAGATCCTTGGGATTCAGCAAGTAGGCAGCCGGTGGTACTTCAGTAGAGAGCAATTTCTGTGAGGGAATTCACGATTAGAAGTTAGAGTTAGGCGAGTCAGGGAGGGCCAACCCAAGAAGAAATACATTAAGGAATGAGTGGGGCGTGAGCAAGTGGAGACCAGGATTAGACATTTATCTTTAAGTTAGCCCAGCCCTGAGGAGAAAGAGGGAATCGAGTTGGATGGAAGGCAATATCCATTTGGTGAGACAGAGGAAAGTGCTTGCTTGCTTGAATTTAATGATGGGAGAAATAGAAATACATTCAAATGTTGACAGGAAAGACCCCCTAGAGAGAGACAAGCAAAAAGTATGAAAAAATGAGGTCCGCGAAGAGGTACCCATGGAGGGGTTTCGAAGCCGATGTGCAAGGATTCACTTTGGAAAGAAGGAAGTGATAAAACAATTCATGAAAATGGTTAACGCCCCTGAGGAGGAAGGGAAAAGAAAGAGGTTGAAATAGTGACTCCACAAAAAAAAAACGAAGCTTCACGGAACTTCGACAGTTCTGTCCCTTTTTCATACCAAGACTGACTTTCCAGGCATTCAGGCACCAAATGACAGAATCCGAATATCTGCCTCACATCTGAATGAATGCACAGAGCTAGATGGAATCAAAATATGTTCAAATCTGAATTTAATGCCAAGATACTTCCCTTGGGTTAAACTTTCTCTTCTTAATCTCACAGTAATGTCTTCAGGAATAACAAGGTCAGAAATGGATTCTAAAATTGGTCATCAACCCTCTTTCTTCTCTCGTATAATTACTTTAATTTTTTTTTTCTTTTATTTAAAGAAAGTACAAAGAGTATACTTAATAATCCAAAATACAAGCACACTTTAAACTTCCATTTATGGTCTGGGTAACACTGAGCAAATTGGTATAGCATTCTGAGCTCAATTTTCTCCTCTCTAAAGTGAGAAACTGTACAAAGATCTTTTCAGATCTAAGAATCCTGTGACTCAAAATTAGAGGACATTTTCCAAACAGTGAACAATCTGGTTTTAACCAGGAAAATAAATAGAGGAAATGTTTCTCTTGGGTTTTCACTTTGAAATTTGTGCTTAAATAAAACAAATAAAACAAAACACAGAGTTGAGATTTCTTTTTGAGCCGTGCTATATTTTACATGAAGTTCTTTTCTACTGTTGTTTATATTTAGTTTTCTGTCTGAAGTATGAGTCAAGTACCGTTAATGTCACTTTGGCTTTTAATATACTCTGTACTACGTTGAGCTGACTGTTTTCTCTATTAAAATGATGGACCTGAATTCAAAGTATAATTATTGTTTTTTGTAAAACTTTTTTTTTTTTTTTTTTGGCCTGTTCTATCCCTATAGCACACTTCAAATCAATCCAAATAGAGAACAGAAGTGTATGTACTAATAAATTTGTCAGGATCACTAGTCTCTTTCAAAAGTCTTGATTTCTTAAAAAAGGCTCCAGATAAAGAAGATCAGAATTTGGTAAACTGTGGTTTACATGATTTTTATTCAAATGAGAACCAATTTATTCTTCCTCTACATGGGAAATGAAATGTGCCTCTGTGACTGCCTTAGATAAGACTCTGTAGTGCAAAAAACTGAAACCCACTCAAACCAGCCTAAGTCAAAAAATTGGGGCATTGTTAAAAGGATACAATAGGAGTCTCATAGAAATGACACAACAGGAATCTCAACGAGAAAAAAATAAAAGTAGGTCACAGCAGGCCCACCCCTGATATCTGTAGCACATGGCACAAGAGTACAATGGAGACTTCTATACCATATGAGTGAATATTTGAAGGTGATATCAAAATACTAATATGTTTGTTAAGTAAGATACGTTTGATCCTTCTTCACAAACCTGATAACAATTTTTTTTTCTTAACGTAAACCTATGGTTTAGCGTAACTGAAAGTTGGCAACATATCACATGTAAATGAATTTAGTTATAATTGTAAATATCCGGGTATATTGCTGGTAGGCAGATGCTTGGATGACTAATAAAGACAGATATAAGCAATAAATAACATATTCTACAAAATTAATTCTTTTGTCCCAGCAAAATTGCTGATGATGTCGTCATAGTCAAATGTTCACTTCATTTGTGTTTTATCAATGGTAATGCTAAATTAGACAACCACCCTCGAGTCACTGTAGTTCTTAAATAATACATTTATATGTTTCTACTTGGACAAACTTTGTTCTTATGAGGCAGTGACAACACGAAGTGTCAACTCAGAAATGAACCAAGAACTCTATATACCGTAACTTAAAGTTTAATGGGATTGCATATGAAAATTATTATTCCACAAAAATATTGCAAAATATACTAATTGTATAGTATCAATCTATGGGGAATAAGCTTAGGAATTCCCTGAGCCTGCACTGATGAGTTTACAAGGCACAAAGAATTAGAAAGCCACAGGATGTACACACCCAAATTTGAGTAAACAAGATTAGGTAAATAAGATTAGGTAAATGGGGCAAAGGGCCCCCCCCCCCATAGGACAAAGGTATAGGAATAGAGAATCTCAGGATCAAAACATCCAAGATAAGGTAAACAAGATTAGGTATTCAGGGCGGAAATGCCCCTCCCACCCCCAAACAACTTAGTACAATAGCAGAAAGCTGCTTTCACAGGAAGGAAGGACCAAATTAGGTTAACAGGTAAACAGGGCTATAAACAGTTGCAGGGTGAAGCTTCCCAGAGCAGAGTAATTAGCAAAAGAAAGGTGCCTTTTTGACCCTGAAGTAGCTTGCTCTGTCTCTCTTGTTCCCTAGGCCAGTTTAGATAAACGGAAGGGGGCCTCATGTCTGCTGTAAACAACCTTCCTCCCAGCGCCAGGATTTTGTTTTATATTGACCCAAACCCCTCACACCGCATATCTTCAAAACCCTCTTTCCCTCACACCCATAAGTTAATGTTCACGATTTCATTGTCTCTTTGTGGACGTCCATCACCGCTTTTGTAAGCCTTCTGATACTAATAAAAACGGAGCAAGGTCCCTACTCGGGGCTCTTGTCTCCTCCCGGACATTAGCCTTTCTTGCATTTTTAATCCTGTGTCCCGCTTTCTTGCTGGACAAGAGAGAACTCCAGACCCAGAGTCTACAACATCAATCCATCAAACTTGTATGTCAGTTTTCATCAGCTCTGTTCACAATATTTAGAACCTCTCAGTTATATATAAAAAAAAAAAAAACAATATGTGTATTATAACTCACATTTATATACATTTATATATGATATGAATTGTTTAATATTATAAAATGATCCTTTTCCACCATGCACAACTGTTCTAAATACTATAGCAAGTTGTGAATTCCTCTGGAGTCACAAATTGGAATATTTGAAGAGAAACAAAAAATATGCATCCTGCACTATTGTAAACGACATTTTCTTGTGCAAAAGTCTATTGCATTCATACTGGCTGAGAGAAACCTTTGCTAAGAAAGCCAGTCTTTTCTCTTACTCAAGAACGTCTACCTTCCCCCACCTGGCCCACATTCTGAAACAGTGGCTCCCTCTGATGTCAAAGTCACAACAACTGGCACTGCTGCTTTATTGCAAGGACACAGGGCGGGAGATATAGAGCAGCATTTTGATTAGGACTGAATTGCGCTAGTCACAGGAATGACTGTTCCGAATTTGGGGTCTTGCTGTGCCGGTGTGGAGCTACTGAATGATAGAAGCAGCCTGGCTACTGAATGATAGAAGCATCCTTGAGTTCTTTAGTGAAGTAACTGTTTTTGTGTGAGTTTGTGATATGTGGGCCCCACATGCTTTAAAGTGTCCATGGCAGGAATCCCATTGGGGGAATCTAACAGCAATCCTACACATAAAGATTGGAAAATCTGGAAGCACACACTCTGTTTCTCATTGAGCCACATGGTCTTAATGTTGCTTCTCTGCATTTTTGCCATATTTTCTTGCTACTTTCTTCAAATTGACTTTCTGTGCACTATATGATTCTCTAATACCCCCCTAAATTTTAGGTAGTTTGTTGCTTTGGCATGCAATGGCTTTCACCCCCTCTACTGAATCTCTCCGGTCAAGCTCCATTCATCATGTAAGGGATCATCTGCCTGGTCCATCATGGATCAGATGTCCACCTCTGGTTCAGCTGGGGCTAAGAAAAGCATAATACATAGTGTGATGTCCCATTTACATATTAATCTTTTAAAAAGTCAGAGTTTATAACCTATTGGCAATTAGAATCTTCTTTATACCCAGGAAAAATATTATTCAAACGTTGTATGTTTCATCTTTTATCCTTCTTCATCTTCATGTTTTATCCTTCATGAAGTGAATATTTCAGTATCAAGAAAATGATAAGAACACAAACTTATTAAAAGGTCATTTAACCACTGAAAATATCGGATGTCAAGGCAGTGGTTTTGCTGTTTTGATTTTTGTATTTCCAGGGAAACATATTAAATAAGTGAAGGCCTGGACAAATGATGAATCCCTTGTACCTTCAATCAGATGTGTTTGATGATTTTACACAAAGCGAGCCTTATGACTTCTAGCATGAAGTAGGAGTGTGTTTCCAGATAAGTCATGAGCTCTCATCTTTCTCCCAGAAAAGATCAAGCTCTTTTTCCTGGTTTAACATTTATTATCTGTGCCTAGAGGACTCTTCCCAATAATCATAGAACCCATTTATTCTCAAACTCCTGATCCATGGTCAACTGCGAACGTCTCAGAGGCCTTCCCTGACTATTTGGTGGTTGCTTTGGATACATTTCCTCTCATCTCTTAGTTGTTTCCTTCATCATAGCTATCCAAATCTGTAATTATCTTATTTTTTTATCTGTTATTGTCTTCTGCACTATGACAAAAGGTCTACATCCCAATACCCAGCTGTTATCTTAATATCCAAACATAGTTTGGCATACAATAGGTGCTAATTAGTATTTGTTCAGTGCATGAGCTTTGAAAGAAGAAGGTTGAACTGGCCCTAGGAAAGCACAGTACTGAAATCAAAGTTGCACAACATTAACAATAGCACACTATAAAAATCATAGATTGTAATTTCTATTTACAATGTAATTGTGGGACAAAACTCTTACCACATGATATGGAACAAATTATTCATCGCATAAGAAGTTCAGATCTAATGTTTAACCAACAGAAGGGATTTCACGAAAACTTCATTAAGTAGAGCAATGTCATACAATTTCTATTGTGTAATATATGTTTCAAGTGTCCATGATTCTGTTTATAGTCTGATCATACAGTAAATATTAATTCATGAATAGTATGCTTCATGGTCAGTGCAAGGCTACAACATGAAAATTGAAAACATTGATCTTTCAACTAGTTGTTCGGTCTCTTAAAAGTAGATAATTTCACTGATCAGGCTAAATTGACCAACCATTTCCAAATTAAAAGAAAATTGCCCAATTGTAGCAATTACCAGGCCAAAAGGAGTGAAGCATTTTATAGCTCTCACTTCATGTTGCTCTACTCAAAGAGGTTATCCAGTTTGCCTTAGCACCAGGGAGAGAATTGTGACTAATTATCAATTGGTCAGTTGAAATGGAGATAAATTTCCTGGTTGAGATTTTCTTCACCTCTTTATGACAGTGATTTCCTTAATAGCCATCTTTAAAATGACAAGCAAGTGCTTTCAGTATTTCCTAACTATGTTTTAGAAGGCTGTTTAAATGGGAGTGCCTGGGTGGCTCAGTAGGCTAAGTGTGGGACTCTTGATTTTGGCTCAGGTCATGAACTCATGGTTCGTGTGTTCCAGCCCCATGTCGGGCTCTGTACTGACCATGTGGGGCCTGCTTGGGATGCTCTCTCCCTCTCTCTCTCTCTCTCTCTTCTCACTTTCTCTGTCTCTCAAAATAAATAAACTTAAAAAAAAGAAGAAGAAGAAGTCTATTTAAAAATTTTTTAATGTTTATTTCATTTTTGGGAGACAGAGCACAAGCGGGGAGGGGCAGAGGGAGAGGGTGGCACAGAATACAAAGAAGGCTCCAGGTTCCAAGCTGTCAGCACAGAGCCCGACGTGGGGCTCGAACTCAGGAGCCATGAGATCATGACCTGAGCTGAAGTCGGATACTTAACCGGCAGAGCCACCCAGGCACCCCAAAAGGAGTCTGTTTGAATGCCATTTATAAGACTGTGAACCCTTGAATTGGCAGACTGTCATATTTGTCTTTGAATCTCCCAATCTTGTCTAACACATTTTAGGTAGGTAATATTTATTGAATTAAATAGAAAGTAACTATGAAAATAAACAGATATAAAATGATATTTTTTCTGGACTGCTATGAAATTAAGAAATTCAATCTAAGCCTAAATGATGTTTGCCAAGTCAGTAAAACAAACCCTCAAATCAGTGGTTCAATATTATGTAAACAAAATAACCAGTTGGATTCTATTTTTTCTACTTTTCAACCAGTTCTTTGGACATGGTCTCCAATATAGATTCTTTTATTTGTGCGCTTTATTAAAATTTAAACATCATAAAAACACTAAAAGCAAGTGCTTTTTGCCTTAATAATTAGCTAATGGAATATTTAATAAAAAATTATTATGCTTCATAGAAATCCTGTGAATCATACTGGGGATTATCAAAAAGTTTTAAAACCTACCACTTGTGAGAGAAGGGAGAGCAGAGGGCACTTGGGCCACACCTATCAAAATCATTCCCTTTGACCTAGAAGTTCTTCATCTTTGAATATAGAAATACTTAAACATGTATGAAACAGCATATGTACAACGTAACTTACTTAGCATAACTTGCAACAACATAATATTGGAAACAACCTAAATATCCATCAATGAATAAGTAGCTAAATGTATTATAATATATCCATATGGTGGAATGCCTTATAGCCATCAAAGAAAAATAATTTGCAGAAAAATTAAGATGCAAAATGTGTGCTTCCATTTATGTAAAAGAAGAGGAAAGGAATATCTGTGTGTGAGTGAGTGTTTATTTGTACATGTAGAAAATATCTCTGAAAAGATACAAAAGAAACTTGATCTTGCCTTTCTGCCTAGAGGAGACTGACTACTAAAGGGATAGATGTGGGAGGAAGATTTTTCTCTATACTCCCTTCTCTAGTTTTGAATTTTGCTCTGTGTAACTGTATTACCTAGACAAAATAAATAAATGCATTTTGAAACACAGAAAAATAAAAACAAGTAAGAAATATTTTCCTCATATAGTCATAGTCTAACGTGCACTAATTTCTCCATAACCATCCCCTCATTCGATTTGCTGACTTGCCATCGTCATTGCCAACTTCTTAAAAATAAACTTCTAGGAACAAAAAGGGAGGGAAAGAGAGCATATAAAATAGAGACAAGAAGAAGGAGGAGGAGGAAGGGAAGGAGGAGGAAAAGCAGAAGGAGAGGAGGGTGGGAGGAAAAGAAGAAACAAAAAGATTGCTTTATACAAGGACAGAGAGAAATTCCTTCAGATTCTCTTAGCCAGGCTTTTGACAAAAGTACAGTACCTTCAATGTTCATTATTCATTCCACTTATTAATGTCCCGACAGCTCACACCTTTCATCTGAAATGCCTGTATTTTTTGACTTTTAAAAGTTTCACAGTGTATTCATCATGTAGATTTCTGTGATTTAAGTGACTTATTCTGAAGTCTCAGAAGATATAAACTCAGAAACATGTTCTATCCTGTCTTGCCCCAACCACTTTGTACACACCCACGCTCAAAACCATGCTTGAGTTAAGTAAAGGATGCAGATTAGGCCAGTAATAAAGTCAACAACTATTCTTTTTGTTTCGTGGGTTGGTTGGTTGTTTGGTTGGTTAATTTCTGTTTCAGAAATAATTTGGTATAGTGTTAAGAATATCAGACTGGCATCAGTTCTGGTTCTGACACTAATATCTGTTAGGCATTACCAAGAACTACATAGACATTCTGTGAGGCCCTGTCTATATATCAGTGAAGAGAGCTTCTGCCTTTGAAGAGCTCATCCTCTCGTAGGAGGGAGAGATTTGCATATACCCAACTGAAACATAAGGTGATAAGCATCATACTGGCAGCATCTGGTATCATAAAGAACTGAGAAGAGCAAAGTTCTGCTGGGTTGGGGGAGGAGAGCTGCTAGTAGAAAGGAAGTGACACTGGATCTCTGCTTTGAAGAAATAGCAGATTTCTTTTTCCAAACAGGAAAGGAGTGAAGAACAGCTCAGGCAGAATTATGAAACAGTAAGTCACTTCCGGGTTGCAGTATGGAGAAGACAAGGCATGTGAAATTCCCAGCATAGTAACTGTAACTATGCTCCTTTCTTTTCCCACTCAAGAAATGGTAATGAGGGACACCCAGATGGCTCAGTCAGTTAAGTGACCGACTCTTGATTTTGGCTCAGGTCATGATTTCAGCTCAGGTCATGATCTCCTGGTTTGTGAGTTCAAGCCCACCTCAGGCTCTATGCTGATGGTGTGGAGCCTGAAAGGGGGCTGGAACTCACATGTTCTCTCTCTCTCTCTCTCTCTCTCTCTCAAAATAAATAAATAAACTTAAAAAATGGTGATGAAATGAAAGTGAGAAGTTATTATTAGCAATAATGTCCTCTGCCTTACCAAAAGCAAACAAATAAATAATAAGCAAATAATCAGCAAAGCAGTACTTTATTTTTTGAAAGATGTAGTTGTCGGCAATCAAAAAGAATGAAATCTTGCCATTTGCAACAATGTGGATGGAACTAATGTGTATTATGCTAAGTGAAATAATTCAGTCAGAGAAAGACAAATATCATATGATTTCACTTGTATGTGGAATTTAAGATACAAAACAGATGAACATAAGGGATGGGAAGCAAAAATAATATAAAAACAGAGAGGGAGACAAACAATAAGAGACTCTTAAATATAGAGAACAAACTGAGGGTTGCTGGAGGGGTGTTGGATGGGGAGATGGGCTAAATGGGTGATGGGCATTAAGGAGAACACTTGTTGGGATGAGCACTGGGTGTTATATGTAAGTGATGAATCACTAAATTCTATTCCTGAAATCATGATTACACTGTATGTTAACTAACTTGGATTTAAATTTAAAAAAAAAAAAAAAAAAGATGTGAGTTGCCACTCTGGTATTTGAAAACACTTCCAACCAATCACTAAGATCACTCCACCTCCACCATATTAAGATTCAGATGAGAAAAGAATGTGTTGTTTTGTGTCATTCCAAGCTCTTTCCCACCCCCACTTCTCACCCCCTACTTGTTCATTTCTTTGTGTCCTGAAGACACAAGACAAATGATGGCAAGAACCTCACCAGGCAAAACAGGGAGGCCACAACACCTAAGACCTGAAAGAAGTTCTGAGAGCTTCGGTAGGTCATTGAATAACTAGAGACTGAAGTCCAGTGCTTATGTTACGCACAGCCCCCAGGACTTGGTGTATCTGCAAAAATGAAAGATACTCCCTCTACTGTGCAGATGGTATTCATTAGCCACAAGCACCTGGCCAAGTAGATCTGCTGATAAAATCTCAACAGCAATAGAGCCAAGCAGCGATCCTAGTACAAGGTTTAGCAGAGGGAAACCGATCGCTGTCCACAGACTCCCCTAGCCCGACCCAGAAGAAATGGAAGAAAGGAATGTAAATAACTCTAACAGCATATTTTCACACCAGCAAAATGATTCAGAGGTTATACCAACAACTCAATGATTCATTCATAATTTGAGGGAAGAGAAATTTGTCAACAAGAATGTGTTTGGTGTGGAGTATGGAATCCTGGCAATGTTAGCCCCAGGCCGGAGTTATTATAGTCTTGTCTTGTTCTCTTCATGGTCCCAAAGATGGGACCAAGTTGTTTTTAACAACTCATTTTTTTTTTTAACGTTTATTTATTTTTGAGACAGAGAGAGACAGAGCATGAATGGAGGAGGGTCAGAGAGAGGGAGACACAGAATCTGAAACAGGCTCCAGGCTCTGAGCTGTCAGCACAGAACCTGACGCGGGGCTCGAACTCACGAACCGCGAGATCATGACCCGAGCTGAAGTTGGCCACTTAACCGACTGAGCCACCCAGGCGCCCTAACAACTCAATTTTAATAATCCATAGATGAGAAGGGCAAGCGGGAAGGAGAGTATAGTAATATGTTACTTCTCATGAAACAATTTGCTTATTTTGTTTTTCTTCATAACTGAAATGTTGATGAATCCTCAGTCGCCACAGTACCTTGTAGGAGCTAATCCACCACTTTCTATGCGTTAACTATAGCTGTTTCCCAGCTCAACCTCATCAACTTCCCAAGGAAATGTCTTTGGACGTGATACTGAATCAGCATTTCTAGACTCCTATACTAGAGAATGACGTCATTTATCACTTCAAATAAGCACTAGCTAAAAACAGTCCTATAACCTGCGGCCAAGAAAACCAGAATTATGTATTTTCCCAAACTCTCCCTCATCAGTCTCAGTCTCAAGTATTCATGTCCAGAGAGATTTGTTTTGGGGGGAAATTATACCAACAAATATTTTTATATACTTACATATCACATAATATGCATAATTTTGTATTATCTTTCACATAATTCATATTATAAAACCATTTCATTTATATAGTTTTATAGGAGAACGAAGTGGTCAGTGACAGTGAATTTTACCCAAATGTAAAGCCTACAGTTTTAAATACCAACAACTAGTTAAAACATATATACTGATTGTTTAAAAATGTTTATTTATTTCTTTTGAGAGAGTGTGTGCGGAGGAGGGGCAGAGAGAAAGGGAGAGAGAATCCCAAGCAGGCTCAGTGGAGACCCCAACACGGGGCTCGAACTCACGAACCAAACCATGAGATCATGACCTGAGCCAAAATCAAGAGCCAGACAATTAATTAACTGAGCCACCCAAGCGCTCCATACTGATTTTTTAATGGAATTCTTTCTAAAAGAAATTATATCTTACCCTTATTAAGCAGTAGCTCATGGACATCATTTAAATTTTTCTTGCTGATTCAGTCTTCATTAAGAATAGATCTCATTAAAATATATGTAGATTAAATTTGTCTCCTTTTTTATCAGCTCTCCTTGCCTTCCCTCTAGTTTTTTGTTCCTAATTTTCTATTCATAGAGAAAATAAAGTTCTTTATACTCTGGTACACACACACACACACACACACACACACACACACACACACAAAATGATAGGTCAGTAAACTCGGTGTTGTAGTTAAGGGCATGGATTTAGTCTGGAGGCTTTGTGAAATTTGTTTAGAGAACTTAGAAGCCTTTTCTGCATAATTCCAATTCAGGGCTCTGTTCTAAAGGATTTAGGTTATTGGCAAGGTGTTACTATAATTTTATAATAAATATAAAAGTCTCTGTTTTTCAAAATTTTGGGCACACCTACAAAATAAAATAAAACCAAAAGTAAATGGTACTCTCTCTTAACCTGGTAAGGCTTCCTTCCCCACATACCAAGCAAAGATCTCTAAATGAAAATATCATATGAAGCACTGAAGGTTAAATTGTAATATCTCCAGCTCCCTAGAAGAGTAAAAATATGTGACACTATGGGAACTTGAAAATATTTGGTCTCCTATTCAACAAGATTTAAATTTAGGAATTATTAACAGAACCTATATTATTCTATCTGTAGGTCCAAAGGCAAAATATAAGTTCTCAATTATCATTTCCAAGGGTAATTCTGATGTAATCTCATTTTGAGTAATATTTGAATAATATGATTTTTCGATATATTTGAATATCTGAATTTTTAGGTAAATATAATAAGCATCAGCTTCAGTAATATTTTGTGGTTTTTCTGATATGAATCCATACCTCATCAGAAGTATTACTAGCTTATTTATGCTTAAGCATATTTCTAACTTATTTCCCCATTTGCTGTACAAAAATACAGTAACAGTGTTTAATAAGCAAACAAGTGAATGCTCATCAGAAACAAATATCCAAAAACCTAAACTGACCTTCTCCGTGCTAATTTTATCTAGATCTTTTTGAAGCAATGGTGGCTCTGAAAAACTCACAACTCAGGTCATAGACCCAGTGGCAATTATTTCAATAATCTACCTCTGAGAATTCTGAACATCACCACATTTTGTTTCCTGTGTTTCCAGATGATTAGGTTTGCTCTGAAAAGATGCTCTCAGGGATAGACTAAATCTCGTCTTGCTGCACAAAGAGATTGACTGTATATTCCATTTGTCCAGGGCGATGCCTTGTTTATGCCCAGTTATCACTGTCTGATTTTAATAGGGCTTCCATGAAGTTCATATCTCCAAAGGAAAACAAAATAAGCTATTTACTAGGGAAGAAATGGCATTCCCTAGCACGTCATGTTAGTTTTAAAGCATTTCTTCTCTACCTTTCTCTAATAAAAGGAAACAAACCTCTTTCCTCCTTTGAGGCATGCTATGCAGCCCTTATTCTCAGCCATCTGTTGCCATTGGCCAATACTTACCTTAGATGTTTTTGGCAGTAGTCTTTCAAAATACCCATCATCACAGCGTATGACTTCAATGTCCATTTGGATGACTTATCCAATAGGCTAAAGTCCTGGATTCATGGTTCCTTAATCTCCTAAAACCTAGTGATCTTAATCTTCTATTTTCTGAATCTTATCAACCATGGAAATCTTCTATTTAAAAAACCTTAAGATTCTACTATTATGCTCTCTGGCCACAAACTCCAACTTTCCACCAACGTGTCCACATGGACATCCAACAGAAGTATCAGACCTGATTATGTCTAACTGATAAATGGTGACAGCCTGAACTAAGACTGTCCCCCACGCACTGCTACAGTTTATGCACCTTGTCCCTGACCTGCTCACCCACCTGACTAGGAGATGCTGCCTGTCCTCAGGGACTCAGCTCCTACCACATATCCTTCTTTAGATTTCTGAGTTCAAGTCCAGGTGCATGTGCGACAATGTGAGAAGGCACCAGGTTCATCTTCAGGTCACCCAAATTGCCACAATTAGACGTCATGAGCATCAAACAGGGTTCCCTTGGCCCCACATGAGTTCCAATTTGTCTTCTCGGGTTCCACTTTGTCCCCGTGGATCTCAGTTCGCACTTTCCTTCCTCACTTCAGGTCCAGATTTCTTTCCCGCTTCCTTGGCCTCCTGATCTACCCTGACTGCAGGCCCACCACAGACGGGTGCAGAGGGGACCTCCAGATATTACTTCACCAGTTTCCCTTTAAGATGATTAACGACGTTTATCTGATCCTCCAACCCTCACTTTTTGGATCTTTGTGTCTCCAGATTCTCTTACACTTTGAACAGTCTAATTGCTACTGTGAATCTATTTTATATCATTCGTAGGGGGTCTCCTCTGATCAAACTGTAATTGAGACACCAGATTGGAGGTTATTGCACACAATTCTGAGAAGTCTCTATAGAAAAGGGGCCTTAAAAAACCAAAAGAGGGGCGCCTGGGTGGCGCAGTCGGTTAAGCGTCCGACTTCAGCCAGGTCACGATCTCGCGGTCCGTGAGTTCGAGCCCCGCCTCGGGCTCTGGGCTGATGGCTCAGAGCCTGGAGCCTGTTTCCGATTCTGTGTCTCCCTCTCTCTCTGCCCCTCCCCCGTTCATGCTCTGTCTCTCTCTGTCCCAAAAATAAATAAACGTTGAAAAAAAAATTTTTTTTTTTAAAATAAAAAAAAAAAAGAAAAGAATCCAAATCAAAGGAGATTTTATATTCTTAGATGTGTTTGAATCAAAGTTCTGATTTGATTGGAAGTTAGGGGAATAACGGGACTGAAAAACAAGGTATCACCCATGAATTCTATGGGTCCAAATCACATAAGATGCTATTTCTGTGTATCCTTATCCCTTTCTCTACTTTCCACATAAAATCTAAGAATCATTAACAAATTTTTACTAGCTGGTCTTATGCTTTCCCCCACCAACTTCATCCGAACATTATATATTATATTTTAGGACAAAATGGCAAATTCAGCCCATTTTCAACTTTTTGCCCTCTGCGTACCCCATAAGATTAAAATAAGGAGTATCTAAAATTATAAAAACACAATAACTAAAAGAATAGTGGGACTATCCAAAACCCAGTACTTTAACACGTTTCTGGAACATGGAAATTGAGAAAGAATGCCTTGTACTGAAGCCAGAGCCCAAAAGAAGAGAGAAGGAGGCTTCAGCAGATAGAGGAAACAACTCACCCAGCAGAAATCGAGATGCTTCGGATTGGAGACGACAGGTAGAAGAAAGGGCAGGAGAAAGTGGACGTGAAAATAGGGCATTAACTGAAGACCTGTACAGGACTTAGACACCTATCTTCTCACACAGGATGACCTGAAGTCAGGCATTTCACTGGGCCCAGAAAGCAAAGTCCTCATCCTTCTGGTATTGGCCAAAAGAAAAGGTAACTGGCTCACCTCTTTCTCCCTATAAGGTAAAATTTCCAGCCCACAAACCTTTTCACATACAGAGTACATGTTAACCTTATAATTCCCTCAGTTTTAAAAATAAATGGACAACAATTGATCACCAGACAACTGACAGGAAGGATGCAGTGTAACAGAGAAAGACCAAGATAAATAGAAAAATTGTCCCCTAAGCCAAGAATGTTCAGTAAGTGGAAGAAAGCCGCGTTAGTGTGCTTAGGTAGAAAATACTATATCCAGAGACCAAGAATACAAAGTTACAAAAAAGAACAACAAACAGGAAGGCGCTTTCAGAAATTAATTGAATAATTTCCCAAATCAAAAAATTAATTGAAAATTTGAAAGATAGGTCACAGGCGCTCTCTAAGAGGTTAAAAACAACAGAAAACAAAGAGAGGAAAATATGAGAGAAAAGATCATCAAAATGGAGACTCAATACAGGAAGTCTAATTATTAGGGATTCTAAAGAAATGAGAGCAATTTGTCAAAGACCTAAAACAAGTAAATTCCCCAGATATGAAAGAAGGCTCCTGTCTCCAATTTGGTAGGGTCCCCATGCAACCAATAGTATGAATTTAAGAAGAAAGAACTACACGTGGGCACCTTATTATAAAACTTTGGGACTCCAATGGTTAAAAGATATTAAAAGTTTCCACAGAGGGCTGGGAAAAGAAGATTGTGTACACAGAAAGTAGAATCAGAAGCATTGATTCTTTCTTGTTTTATTAGCAGCACCAAATACTACAGCAATGTTTTCAAGGTTTTGTGGGAAGATTTTTCCAACTTAGCATTCTCTACCCAGCCAAACCATTTATCTAGTGGGAGGAATGAAAAAGAACTTTTCCGTCTGAAAGCACTGACAGATTTACCCCCATACCCCCTTCCTTAGGAAGTTCCATGAGGAATAATGACAGGTGTGAGTTGTGTGAGGTAAACCCTCATGACTCACACCAGGAAGTGTCGAAGTTGATAAGTCAAGAAATCGCATTATACATGATTTATTTAGAGACATGGAGCTAACCACCAGAATAACTAAAAACTGAAGTTGTAAAAGTAGCAACTTCCAGAAAGAGTTATTAGGTGTCAGTCAGGGTAAACCCTTCAGTACAATTTTATTGTTTTAACCATGTCCATATATTAATTTGAAGTAACATTTAAATGAACAACCAGAGCTCCAATGAAAATTTTTTGTTTAATGTTCTGTATAATATATTAACTACATGGACTGTGGTAAACTGAACGATGGCCCCACGGTGAGGACCACATCCTGTGAATATGTTGTCTTACATGGCAGAAAGGAACTTTGCAGATATGATTAAGGTTCAGGATCTTGAGTTGGGGAGAGTATCCTGGCTTATCCAGGTGGGCTCAACGTAATCACGGGGTCTTTAAAAGTAGGAGAAGGCAGAGGAGGAGATGTGACCAGGAAGAATAGTCAGAGAGAAGCGACATTGCTGGCTTTGGAGATGGAGGAAGATGCCAAAATGTGGGCAGCCTCTAGAAACTGATTCTCCCCTGGAAACTCCAGAGCAGAATGCACTCCTGTTGACCCCTTGATTTTAGCCCAGGGAGACCCATGTCATACTTCCAACCCACTGGAGTATAAGATAGATTTTTGTTTTGTTCCACCATGTTTGTGGTGATTTGTTACAGCAGTGATAGAAAACTAATACATGGACTTACATCAAACAGGAATCAACTCCTTTGGGTGTTTTCCCATCTTAGGACTATTCTTTTCCTTTCAGCTTTTATGATCAGGTGTCCTATTTAAAAGGGCAGCAAAACAGACCTTTGCTTTTCCTATTTTATAGGGTGAAATAGAACAGAGTTACTGGCTTTTCTTTGGGTATACTCCTAATGTTTTATACATTTTTTTTTGAATTTTTTTTTAGTGTTTATTTTCTGAGAGGCACAGAGTGTGAGCCGGGGGAAGGGCAGAGAGAGAGAGAGGGAGACAGAATCTGAAGCAGGCTCCAGACTCTGAGCTGTCAGCACAGAGCCCGATGCAGCGCTCGAACCCAAGAACCGCGAGATCATGACCTGAGCCAAAGTCAGACGCTTAACTTACTGAGCCACCCAGACGCCCCTATACATTTCTTTTTCTAAATCTTAGGTTACACCCAGGTATCTTCAGAGAAGATGCTGAGCTACCGCCAATAATAGGAGACCATGTACTTCAATATTTCAAAATATTTCAGGGCTATTCCTTTTGGAGTTATAGGTTAGGGTTTGTTTTTATTTCTGTTTTCCCTGTTTAGAGTCATAAAACATGCATATACAATAGATACTAAATTCCTTAACTATACCACTAACTTTTTTATGCCAGCCTTCAAATTGTGTGAGCTATACATTATCATGCTATTAGTGTGTATTTAGTCTGTTATTTCAGGATATTTTTTATTTTTATTTTTTTAATTTTTTAACGTTTATTTTTGAGAGAGAGAGAGCAAGCAGGGGAGGGGCAGAGAGAGACAGAGACACAGAATCTGAAGTAGAATCTGAGCTGTCAACACAGAGCCCAATGCTGGGTTTAAACTCAATGAACTGTGAGATCATGTGAGGATATTTTTTAAAATGTAACCATCATGGTTCCTCGAACTTTAAACCTTTAGGTGGATCTGTACTTAAAAACTCCATAAAGGTTGATTTTGTTTTGTTTGTTTGTTTTTAAGGTAAGTTTTTTGTAGCCCACCAAACAGCACATACTTTTTTCTTGTAACCCACAGAGTGGGGATGTATCTATTTATTCATCTCTCTTTCTGTTAGTCATTTTTTGACACATTATAGAGGATTCACAGTGTAGGAGCAAGAGAACTAAACTGGGAGGCCAAACATCTAAACCGGAGATGTATCTGAGCAACCAATCAATTGTGTGATCCTGAACAAGTCACTTCATGACTCCAAAAAGCACAGGTTTTTCTTAAGCAAAATTAGTTTTGACAAGATTCTGATATTAACAATGGCCAGTGGCAAGTCTGTCGCATAGAGAAAGAGAAAAGCTCTCTGTCACACCAATGTTCAGCCAAGGGAATTACCCTTGGCTTGTAGAATGCATCACTCAGCACAGTGTGTACTCCTTGAACTCTATTCTTTCGCAAGATTTAGCTGCTGACATATTGGGCTCATTGTGTTTTCTCTAAACCTAGATGACAGTCCGCGAAAACAGCTTCTCAGGTAGCTCTAATACATTGGGCAGGCTAAGAAAAGATGTTCCGCTTACTATTCCATTACACTTCACCTTTCAGTGACTTCTTCCTGCTCATGTATTTCAGAAGTTCCAAGACCTTCTTTCCACACCGACCTGATTTGGCAAGTGAGCTGTAGTATAGAATACCTTAATTCAGTTCCATGTGTTCATCATGCTTTTTGGGTTTTTTTTCTCAAAGCATTGGGTTATTCTAATAATATATTATAAATAAATGATCAAGTTTTTATGAAGTAAACTTAAAAATATTTTCCAACAAGCAGAAATGTACCCATCACTTATCTAAGCAAAATTTTCTTAAGGAATCAAAAGGTTTAAAAATTTGTACCATTACAAATACCAGAAGCTATCAAAACTTGCCCAAGAGTAACTATTTACATTCTAGGTGCATTCACTTCAAAATGAAAAGATGCAGTGGGCAAGGAGAGGCCAAGGAAGAGGCAGACCACTCCAGATGGTAGGTGGCAGGTTGAATAAGCAAGGGAACTTATCTACGAAGCTTGTCTTGGGTGGCCACAAGACAGTAGATCTCTGGACTTGCCCTCCAGAATCTTAGTCACATATCCAGTATAGACGGTCTCAACAGCACAATACTCTCTGAAGGCTACATCCTTGGAAACAGCTCCCACTATGGAAACAGTGAACGGAACGTCCAAGGGGAGAGGGGGCGGTGAGGAGCCTCTGACTGCCCAGGTTCAGCTGGAGAGCTAGCTGGTGGTCATCTTCTCTCATGACCTTCTTCAACACACAGTAAAAGTCACAATCAAAATAGCCACAAAGTCATTTCTTTTTCTTGAGTACATCTCAACTGGAGGAGGTGAGAACTGCATAATCTAGGCAGAGGAAAGAGGAAGTGTTGGCATTCCTGCTCATGTCCTATTCTATGAGCTGTGGTGGGTTCAAAAAAATACCTTCAAATAGGGCTGTTTTCTTGTGGCCTAATCACTAGGAATGTTCCTTGGGAATCTATCTTTAGCTTTTTATTCCACTTCTTATTTCAGTCTATGCCCTTTTTCTCCGATCATCTCAGTTTGCATCTCTCTGGGTACATGAATTACTTATATATCTACTTACCCCCCTTGGAGGTGCTCTTTTGTAGTATCTGCAAACCCTTTTAACTAAACCACGTGTATTGGAAAAGAAAACTCCTGTACATTCAGGAATTCAATAAGGAAATCTCTAATACTGTAGAAGTGAGACACAAATCCCGTCCTCCCCAAGCTTACAGTCTAGAGGAAACAGAATAAGCCAAAGTGTTAATGTTGGTAAATTCTCTGAAAGATGAGTTATCAGGTCTTCTGGAAATGCTTGGTTGGGCACCATAAACTTATCCAGGTGGATCAGGAATTTACATTTGAAGCCTTCTTGGTCTAAATACATCACCTTCAAAGTCACACCCGGCCTTACCGTTGGAAACATCACTATTCCAGCTGTCCCCCAAAGTTCCACAGTATAGCGGTAACATCTGACTTCTTCAATTTCCGTATAGCCATTGCCACTTGCTACTGTGGAAGTACTATGGATATGGTTCAGAGAAGTCTTATTTCCTCTTTGTGAACAAAAATCTAAAATACTTAGGTTCAGTCTCTGTAAATTGCTTGCATGAGCTTTCAAATAAGGCTATAAGCAGGCAGTCCTGTTTTTTTTATAAGCCAAATGCTCTATTTATATGTTCTAAAATACAATTAACTCATTTAAAAGATAGTTTAGCATTTCAGGCAGTTTACCACCATAATATCAAGCCTTTCTTGGTATCAATTTTGTATCCATTATAATGTGTCTATTTTTAGTGAAGCCATGATGGAACATTTTTTGATGATATTCTTTCCTGGAAACCTGAATAACTTTATCTGATTGCCCATGTCTTTTCTCAAGCTTCAACATCCAGCCACAACATTTTCAGAAACAAAAAAGAAAGTGATTAAATGAAAGAAAAAAATGATTCCGTTTTTCCTGACATGATTACAGTTTTAGTTCTCTATATCAAGCACTCTAGACACTAACTTCAGGTATCATTGCAAGGTCAGAAGCTTTTGCTAAACAGTCCGCTTAACAATCAGGTATCTTCATTTAATTATCCCTTGAAATAATTTTATGGTCGTCGGTATATATGTACTAATCTTCACCTTCTCTAAATTGAAATTCTCTTTGCCTCTCTACGGGGGGAAACATGGGCTCTGAGCTAAATATATCCAGGTTCTAGGCCTGGCTGTCTCATTTACAGGCTACATAACCTTGGGCAAGCTATTTAACCTCTCTGAGCTTTCTCCGTCTATAATACAGGGGTCGTAATACTTTAGAGCTGGGTGTCTGACCTCTGCAATACTGACATTCTGGACACATAGTTCTGTGTTGTAAGGAGCTGTCCTGCACTTTGCAAGTTGTTTCTCATCACACCCGGTCTCTGTTCTTTAGATGCAGGCACACACGTTCATACCTGCCCCCACCTTTGGAACAAATTCTCTCCAGACATTGCCAAATGCCCCCCTGGGGCAACAATTCCATGACTGTTGAATGGGTTAAATGAAATTATATATGGGTCATTTGGCACATTTGACATGTAATATATACACAATAAATGTAATATTTTGATTATTGGTAGACCTGGATTCTCAATCATTATAATAACAACAACCACATTGTACTGTATAAAAACAAAGAATGAGAAATTAGAGAATGACTTTTTTTATTATCAGGGGAAATATTGGCTATAATTCAAAAAAGAAATAATTTAGTGTGAGTTTCAATTAGCATTGCAAGCTATTGGTTGTGCCTATTCTGAGGGAGGAAAAAAGGGAACCTGAATAAGTTAAAGCATTCATGAGTTTGACAGACACCGATTTCAATACCAGATGACATTTTTTCTTTTAGTCCCCTGAAAACACAGCCATTGGAATTTCGAACTAAATTTAAGCCTTAATTTACAAGTGTCAGATAATGTAGAAAGGGTTCAGCATTGAAACACAGACAGATCTGGGTTCTGATTCCAGCTTTTCCATTTACTTGCTCCATGACAGTTGGAAAATTCTAACTATTCTAAGCCTATTTCCTCATCTGCAACATAAGGAGCAATAATATTATCATTTGATAGTGTTTGGAGTATATCCTGTATTTTATCTGGCAAACTAAGATAGAACTCAAGGATTAAGCACCTGAGATTCTATCATTTATTGGTATCTGCCATAAACACAGGCATTGGAGCTTGGCATACATTAACTCACTTAATCCTTAAAACAAAAGCAAGACTCCAAGAGCATTACAAAACTAATCTAACCTGCCTTCTAGAAAGGCACCAGGATGCCAAGGAACTTGCAGAAGGTCACATCACCAAGAGGTGATGGAGCTAGAATTACAGCCTGCCAACCCCAGAGTCCAAACTTATAACTAAAGTTTCCTAACTCTTATCCTCACCTAGTTAAGTATATATATAGATATATAGATACAGATATATAGGTATAGATATATGTAGCTGGAGTCTGCACTAGGTCCCTTACATTGATGGAAATGCCTTTTGAAACACTGTTGAGTTAAGGAAATAAGACAGACACAATAATTCGAATTCCAAACTCTGGATTCAAAGTCATGGCAAAGGAAGAGTCCCAACATTTTTTAACAGCCCAGAAAGAAGAGTGATTAGGAACTTATAACAACCAAATAGCTAGGGATCAACTGCCTACAAAGCAAGTTTATTTTAACTACAAGAGATTAATTCACTTACGGATCATGTGCAAATCTTTAGCAAAGTATGGGGGGAACGTTGGAGCAGAAGTAGGTATCTCTGAAATGTTCTCACTTTCCTGAGGATCTATAGGCTTTAGAGGGAAGATTGTAAAAGAAGTGAATATAAGTGAAAAGAATGTACATGGTTTTTATTTTCTGGGAAGCTGTTTCACTTGTTGAGACACATATAGAGGTGCCCCATTCAGAAAAGTGCTTCTGATTTTGCATTGATTGCAACATATAAAACTAGATGCTTATGTAGATTTTTTAATCACGACCTTTGTTCCAAATTAAATCCTGTATTATGGGGCGCCTGGGTGGCTCAGTCGGTTAAGCGTCCGACTTTGGCTCAGGTCATGATCTCACGATCCGTGAGTTTGAGCCCCACGTCGGGCTCTCAGAGTCTGGAGCCTGTTTCAGATTCTGTGTCTCCCTCTCTCTGACCCTTCCCTGTTCATGCTCTGTCTCTCTCTGTCTCAAAAATAAATAAACGTTAAAAAAAATTTTTTTTAATTAAATCCTGTATTAAATAAACATCTTGTTCAAAAGTTGCCTAAAACAATAAAAATACAAGTATTTGCTTTCGTTTTTTTTTACCAGATTACAAAGTGTGCAAGGTGTGTTGAGTTGAATAACAAACTGGGAGTCAGACTAGGGAGGGCCTCGACAGCCATTCTGAAGAGTTGTGAAGTTAAAGTAATGAATAGTGAGGGTAAAGAAAAGAAGCTATATCCAAGGGACGTTTCCCGAGGAGAATTGGTAGGTCTTCAAAACTGATTAGATGTAGTGAGTGAAGCAAAAGGGATAGGAGAGAAAGACTCCAAGATGGATTGGTGGTCAAGCCGTTAGCCAAGACTAGGAAAGGCAGAACACATGTCCTCTGAGAGGGAGAACAGTGGAAGAAAGGGAATATCAAGTGATAGAATGACTTCATTTTTAGAAATGTTGAGTTGGTATTGCCTGTGGAACATCCAGATGAAAATAGCTCATTGGATACTGGATATATGAATCTGAGTTTGCGATGATAGCAATCTTAAGAGTTTTTATTTATTCCTCAAGTCTGTACTACGCGGTCGGTACTCTGCAGCAGAAGTTGCTAGCCGTTTCTAAATATTTGTCCTCCCTCAACAACTGTATTCCTCTTTATCTATACTAAGAGAACCCACGACTTGTGGCTGGGTACAAAGCCACTTGGAAAAAGACTATGCTTCCCAACCTTCCTTGGCTAGATGTCATCATGCTACTAAATTCTGACCAATGGCCTGGAAAAGGAAGTGTTCTCAAAAAAGCCTCTTCCTTATCCTTCTTGTTGCCAGAATGCAGACAGTGACTAGATGGCTAGGACAGATAGATCCTTAGAAATGGAAGTCATCCATAGTACAGCAACCACACGAGCTAGTGCCTGCATGCCAGGAACTGTGTGCCACCACATCAGCCCCAGGCACCTAGTGAGAATTATTCAGAAGACAAAAATAATGTGTCTCCTGTTTAGACCACTAATATTTGGATGTTCTACCTTTGAAAACAAAACCAAATCATAACTAGGGCATATACATTATCTCATATAACCCTCATAACAACACTATCATTATACCTGATTTAGACGTGAGGAATGCGGCTGAGAGAAATGAGGAGAGAGGTTTCCCCAGGGTCACCCAAACAGGAAGAAGTGGAGCTAGGAATGGGCACCTGGGCGGCTCAGTCGGTTAAGCACCAAGAGCCGACTTCAGCTCAGCTCATGATCTCACAGTTCATGAGTTCAAGCCCTGAGTCAGACTGTGCTGACAGCTCAGAGCCTGGAGCCTGCTTGGGATCCTGTGTCTCCCTCTCCCTCTGCCCCTCCCCACTCGCACTCTGTCTCTCTCTCAAAAATAAACATAAAAAAAAAAAGTGGAGCTAGGATTTAACCCAAGAAATCTGATGGCAGGGGTCATACTCATTATCACTAAGCTTAAACAAACTGTCTAGCTCTCTGACCATTCCAAAGGCATCACACACAGACAAAAATCAGTCGTTCCTTTTTTTTTTTAACTTTTTATTAAACTATAATATATGTAGAGAAATGAGCACATCCTTATTTTTCAAATGAGGAGCATATTCAATCAAAGTGTTATCTTGTTTCTTACCGATATTCTTTCTCCTCGCTCATGTGCCTATTTTCTCTTATCCCCAAATAAAAACCACGTAAGTACCATTCTTCCTATGTTTATAGTATGACCTAGAAAAAACACATTATTGAAGTTTTCTGGATACTTCTCTTTTGCAGGCTAAATAACCGTGAGTCCTTTTGCCTTTCATTATAGATTTAATTTCCCAACTACTTGAATTATTCCCACTGTATATCTTTAAACATTCTTTAATTCCTCTCAATCTTCTACCTAAGTACCATTCATGGTGGCAAACTGAGCAGCATATATGGCTTGAGAATGAGTTTTTCACAGCACTTGCTTTGTACCAGGCCAGGATTCACGCATTAGCCCACCCATCATATTGAGTAGATTTAAATACTTGGTGAGTTAAGAAGTTCTTTCTGTTTTTCAGAGACAAAGAGAGCTTTGTGTTATTGCTGAAAAGCCACATAAATAACTTGAAAACAAAGAGTTTGTCAATGACAATCTGTTCTTTATGTTTTCAGAATTTGTATTTGGCTAACCATAATCCCCTAAAATTCATCCGTGGACAGGAGGGCATGGGAAAAAGCAGTGCAATAGTTTTTCTGGGACAGACCGAGTAAGGGGGAGGAACCAGAACACCATGTTCCAGAGGTAAATTCAGCATGTCACAATTGCCATGGATTACATATGAAGAGGCGTGAGCTCAGGGAGTGCAACTTGCTATCACACACCCCCAGAAAACTCAGGTGCCCAAACAGATTCAAAAGAAATATCCATGCTACTGTGAAATTCTAAATTTAGAAGTTTATAAGTTAATTTGTTTCCAGATATTGGGGTAAAAAAAAATCAGAAAGAGGAAATGCCTTCTGCTAAGAATGAATACTCAGGGGTAAGATTAGGATTTTGGAAGGTACTCTAAAGATGTTTCAGAAATAAGGAAAATTGAAGGAAGTTGAAATTCATCAACACTGTAAATTAATTACAGAGATAATCTTACAGGAAATAATCTTACAGGAAAAATACAAAGGGAATACCATTACATGCAAATAGATAAATTATGTGAAAGATTTGCAAGTTCCGGAGACACTGTCATTAAAAATGATTTTTTGTTTATTTGTTTAATATAATGGTAGGAACATGAAGTTTAGATCCAAAAGTCTTGTGCATCACACAAAGAATGAATTTCCCTAATACATAAAAACTGCTGTCAGTAAATTAAAAAAGGCCTATTGCCTTGTGGTGCCTGGAAGTCTCCATTAGTTGAGCGTCCCACTCTTGATTTCGGCTCAGGTCATGATCCCAGGGTCATGGACCTCACCCGGAGTGGATCCCTGCATTGGGCTCCGCGCTGAGCATGGAGACTGCTTAAGATTCTCTCTCCCTCTGCCCCTCTCCCCCACTCACACACGCACTCCCTCTCTCAGAAAAAAAAAAATACCAGTCATCCCAATGGAAAGGGATATGAGAAGATAGTTTACAGAAGAAGAAAGAGAAATAGTTCTTCTATATTTGACATAATGCCTCACTGTACTCAAAATATTATCATTAAAAATTAAAACTACCATTGAAATACTTTTCATTTCTCAAGTTGGCAAGTATCAAAAAATGTAATAAAATATTACCGACATGATTGTGTGGAAATAGGCCCTTACACAATTGTTCGTGGGAATGAAAATTGACCCAATATCCTAGGCTAACAATTTGGCAATATCTTTCAAAATTACCAACGTATACACCCTTTGACCAGTAGCTTCACTTCTATATCCTTAAGTCATATACTCCCACATTGTGAATGATCTTGTGTTTCAAGGCTTTTATAATGTAGAATTCTTTTTATGTGAGTATAACTGACACACAATGTGACATTTGTTTCAGGTGTACAACATACTGATTCAAAAAGTTTATACATTATGCTGTGTTCACCGCAAGCATAGCTACCATCTGTCACCATATGATGCTACTACAATACCATTGACTGTATTCCTTATGTGTGCCTTTTATTCCCATGGCTTATTCATCCGTAATTGGAAGCCTGTGTCTCCCACTCTTCTTACCCCACTTTGCTCATCCCCTGCCTCCTTCTCTCTGAAAACATCAGTTTGTTCTCTGTATTTATAAGATTAATTCTGGTTTTTGCTTGTTTATTCTTTTGTTGTTGCTTTTTATTAGATTCCACATATGAATGAAATCATATAGTATTTGTCTTTCTCAGTCTGACTTATTTCACTCAGTGTAATACCCTCTAGGTCCATCCATCTTGTCTCAGATGGCACAATCTCATCCTTTTTATGGCTGCATCCAGTGTGTGTGTGTGTGTGTGTGTGTGTGTGTGTGTGACATCTTCCTTATCCATTCATCTATCCATGGACACTTAGGTTGCTTCCATGATATGTCTATTGTAAATAATGCTGCAGTACACACAGGGATGCATATATCCTTTTTTTTTTTAATATAATTTATTGTCAGGTTGGCTAACATGCAGTGTATACCGTGTGCTCTTGGCTTCGGGAGTAGATTCCTGTGATCCATCACTTACATACAACACCCAGTGCTCATCCCAGAAAGTGCCCTCCTCAATGCACATCACCCACTTTCCTCTCTTCTCTGCCGCCCCGCCCCCCACCATCAACCCTCTGTTTGTTCTCTGTATTTAGGAGTCTCTTATGGTTTGCCTCCCTCTCCGTTTGAAACTATTTTTTCCCCTTCCCTTCCCCCATGCTCTTCTGTTAAGTTTCTCAAATTCGACATATGAGTGGAATATGATATCTGTCTTTCTCTGACTGACTTACTTCACTTAGCATAATACCTTTTCAACTTAGTGTCTCCATTTTGTTTGGAGAATACCTAATAGTGGAATTATTGAGTCATACGGTATTTCTCTTTTAATTTTTTGAGGAAACTCCATCCTGTTTTCCAGAGTGGCTGTACCAGTTTACGTTCCCACCAACAGTGTACAAGTGTTCCTTTTTCTCCACATCTTCGTCACTACTTGTTATTTCTTGTCTTTTTGATTTTAGCCATTGTGACAGGTGTAAGGTGATATCTCATATGGTTATGACTTGCATTTCGCTGACGATTAGTGATGCTGAGCATCTTTTCATGTGTGTGTTGGCCATCTTTATGTTTGTATATATTGTAGCATTTTTTTAAGAAGTAAAACTTGTGTTTATTGGAAAAGAAATGTGAAGCATTTGAAAAATAGTTCTGAAAGTCTTCTTCTCACAAGGACATGTAGCATGAATTAATGTGCTATGTGCCCACTTAGTGCCATATATTACAGCATTCTTACCATGACAAGATTTTAAATACTTAAATGCCCATTGGTAAAAGGCCTGGTGAGATAAATAGTGATTCACTCAAACAAGGCAATACTACTTAGCTGTGTAAAATAAAAACTGGAGATGAATTCTTTATGTATAGATTGGAATGAAAAAAAAATTTGTCTATATATAACTGTATTGACTGAACCTAGATCCCTGCTATAATACAAATACCTGATATTCTAATACATTTGTTGAAACTCAATGCCGAAGATTGAAAATTTAAGAATGTCACACAAATGCTAACCCATTTATTTGCTAATTGTTTATTCTGGCTCCTAACAATGATTTTTTTAACCTTAAACACAAAAAAGAACTCACCTCGTGCCATAATATATTAAAAAATAGTTGTGTGTAACTCAGACAATAACACATTTAATGTCTATGAAACCTTGTGATCTCCAAAAATGCTACAGTGAGGTTTGCTTACCAGGGAGAGAACTTTAATAGAATAAATAATTACCCCAATCATGAGAGTGTATGTATATAAATGCAAACTACCATATATCTAATTTATCCAAACAGACCTGAATGCCCCATGTGCATTCTAGAATGGAAATGCCCAAGTACAATTCATTTTTCTTGCCAGTTCCTGTTGATTGAGGATGTCTTCCTGTATCATTCTGTGGAATGGGATTCAAAGGCAAAACTCTGGACTTACTAGAAAAACATGCTGCAATAATTATGTCTGCCATTTATGTGAGAGTAAGAAATGGTGGGAGGGCCATTTGTAGAAAGTAAAACACTGTGTAGAAAGTAACATGCTCTACACAGTCACTCTTGCTCCTTAAGTTTCCATATGTTTTTACCTTCCTTCTTCCTTTCTGCCCTCCTTCACCATAATTTTCTACAAAAAGACACCTAGGAAAGAGGGTTCCATGACAGAAGGATTTATGCAGCCTGGTAGTAAGGAAGAAAGGAGTGTTCCCCTCCCTAGCATTCCTTAGCAAGGGGAAAGGATGAAGAGATGGAACAAGAGCTTGTGGGAGCTCAGTTAGATATTTTTAGCTCTGGTCATTAAATTAAAATACGGAGGGATCAGTGAAATACACATGACCTAGTTCATATTAATATTACTATATTTTATTTATATGATCTAATCAATAAAGGTCAAGAATGTCCACACAGTAGCTCCTTTAAATCAATATCAGAATCCACAGAAGTTGAATGATCTCTTCTCTGTGTAAGTTTCTGTGCTAGGAGCTACAGAGATGCTGACAGTATTTGTAATTCAAATGAGTTTTCAATATGACAAAACATAGACATGAGACGTTTTGAAAATTCAGGGTAACAACAAAAGCAGTACATGATGAAATTGTTCAAGGTGATACATCAACAGCCAGAATACGTCAAGCAGATGAAGTCCAGCCCAGCTTGATAAAGGATACTAATATGAGCAGGCCTTGGAAAATGGATAGGGTTTACTGAAGTAGGAGGGGGTCTGATGAAGGTTACTGAAGATGAGTACAAGAAATAAGGGTGGGAAAGTAAATCACTATTTGATCTTGATGGTCAGGAAAAGGAACTTGGGTGTTCTGCTGTAAGTCAAGGAAATCTTTTGAAGGTTTTTGATTAGGGTAATGAAATCTTCAAAGTCGTGGTTTAGGATGGTTACACTGATAGCAATCTATTCAAGATAGATTGGAAGCGGATAGAGAAACTTATGCTGGGTACATCCGTTAACATGTTATTGGAATAGTCCTGGCTGAGGTGATAGTGGTCTGAACAAGGGTGATAGCACTGGAAATGCAAAGGAGATAATAAACTATAAAAATATTTTAAAAGAGATACTGGAGAATATGAACAGGCAGTATACAATAACTGCTGAGTATGGGGGCTGAAAGATATTAAGGAGTCAAGGTTAGTGTATTGGAAGAACAGGAAGATCCTAAAAGACAAACTTTTCCTAATTAGAGTCCGGTTTCCCTCCTGTGTGTGCAAATACATTCAGGCTTTTCTTCTGTCATAATTTGTATTATTCAGTTTTGTGGTCTGTATTTATTTATCTACCTCCCTTACTAGATGGTGAAATGCTTGAGCATAACGATCATCCTTTGGTTATGGCATAAGTGGCACAAAAGTGTGTGTATGTATACATACAATGATATCAAGGGATAGAGGACACAAGGGAGGGGAGGATCTGTTTCAGAGGGAGAGATGAGCGATGGAATTTTGCACATGGAGAGACAGAAGTAACAGTATATCGTTCAAAATAATACATTTGTTTTCTTTAATCATATTAGATTTTTTCAGAGGTATTTTTATCACTGTCCAATCAGTACAACCCCTCACATGCCACACCCCAAACATACATTCTCAACACCAAGATTCTACCATAAGGCCAACCTCCCACCAGCCATGACTTCCTAGTCCCATCAGAAGGAAATGTTTATTCTACAAAAGTATTCAGAGTTTCCAGCAAGGCTTCTGGTGGGCTATTTAGTAATAGCCAAAGTCTGAAAATGTGTATCATTTTGATTCTCCATTTGAACTTTAAGGTATGTAGTCTAGGTAAATAAATATGGCTATATGAAAAAGATAATTAAGGGAATGCTTGTCACATAGAAGCTCATATCAGCAAATTTTTTTGGAAACAACTTAACTAGCAAAAAAATGGGGATTAGCTAAACAAATTATGGGTCGTCTATACAAAGGAATCGGTTGTCATCATAACCTATGATGTAGCAGATTATCAAACAGAAAGATGCTCCCTAATCACCAATAGGTGACAAGGGCAAATTCCAAATTACAAAAGGAATGCATAATATAATCTCCTTGTGGTGATACTATCATATTGTTGAAAAGCTACATACCAAAATATTAACAGTGGTTATCTATGGGTTATGGTATCATGGGGGATGTGTATTTGTTTTACTTTCTACTTTTATTTATTTCTAATTTATTCAATAGGCAAGTATATCTTTTGTGGTAAGCTATACTTGAAACTTCAAGGGGGGCGGGGGGGCGCCTGGGTGGCGCAGTCGGTTAAGCGTCCGACTTCAGCCAGGTCACGATCTCACGGTCCGTGAGTTCCAGCCCCGCGTCAGGCTCTGGGCTGATGGCTCAGAGCCTGGAACCTGTTTCCGATTCTGTGTCTCCCTCTCTCTCTGCCCCTCCCCCGTTCATGCTCTGTCTCTCTCTGTCCCAAAAATAAAGAAACGTTGAAAAAAAAATTAAAAAAAAAAAAAAAGAAAAAAAAGAAACTTCAAGGGGGGGAGACTTTTCCATTTTCATTTTTTTTTTGTCCAAGGCATAGCACATAAGATATTGCACACTAAGTGCTCCATAACCGTTTGCTGAATGAGGAAAACTATAATTAGGTATATGTTTATATTTAGTTATTATAAACAAAATTTATATAGGATATAAATATAATAAATGTATATTCTCTAAAGCAAGAGTTGTGGCAGTGATAACCACAGAAGAAAGCAATATGTTACCAACATGACCACTCACAGAAGAAACACGGGTCAGGCAGAACAACTACAGTTAACGAAGAAAACCACTAGCTAGTCGCCAGGTGACGGGAAACAGAACCAGCATCCTTGCTAAGAAAGGCAATCAGTACACTGAGTTCTAGGAACTGCACCCTCCCCCGAAGGTCTAAGAAATCTAGGCTATTGGGCCATGGCACTGACTCAGGCCTCATTCATCTGTCTTCTGGAATTTAAGTGAAATTCCTGAGCCCTGATCAGGAGAGAGGAGTCATTTTGCTGAACTTCAATATCTAGAAATATGTACTAACAGCCCACAGGAATACATTTGCATTCCATATTTATTTTCCTGTTATTTGACTTCTATCTTTTTTTTTAATGTTTACTTATTTTGAGAGAGAGAGAGAGAGAGAGAGAGCAAGAGCAGGGGAGGGGCAGAGAGAGAGAGAGAGAGAGAGAGAGAGAGAGAGACTCTCAAGCAGGCTCCACTCTGCCAGCACAGAGCCTGATGTGGGGCTCAATCTGATGAACCACATGATCATGACCTAAGCCAAAATCAAGAATCGGGCGCTTAACCAACTGAACCTCCCAGGCTCTCCTCACCTACGTCTTCTATTCCACAGTAGACCAGCTAGCCACATTTGTACAAATAAATAGCCCTTTACTATTTTGTAAGGAAACCCAGAAGAAAGGCAGGGGAAATAAACAAGTAAATGTACTGAACAACAATAACAAAAAGATATGAAATGATCGTATAGACTAATGATTAAAATTAAATGCATGATAACCAAATGGATGGAGTGGCTGGGGAAGGGTTAGGGATTCTTAAATTAATGCCCACTAGAACTATAAACAGAATTGATCTTTTTTTTATTAAATCTGCTACTTCAACTCATTCAAGATGACTTTAATGTGAGAACATAAGAGATAACACAGTGTATTGCAAATGAGCTTTGATGTCAAGTGGAAATGACTGCATAGCTTTGCTTTTGATTTATTAGCTGAGACCTTGAGCAAATAATTTTTCTGAGCCTCAGAAAATATCTGTTAAAAAATAAGAGAACAGTTATATGAAATACTGATAATATATGTGAAGTACACAGCTAACATGTAGGTACCCGTTAAGTAGTACCCATTAACAGTGATGATCTCTCTTACCAATAAACCCTAACCAATGGACTTAAGTAGTATTATTCAAAATAAGCTGCTTCCTTTGAAAACACAATGGAATCGGGGCGCCTGGGTGGCGCAGTCAGTTAAGCGTCCGACTTCAGCCAGGTCACGATCTCGCGGTCCGTGAGTTCGAGCCCCGCGTCAGGCTCTGGGCTGATGGCTCAGAGCCTGGAGCCTGTTTCCGATTCTGTGTCTCCCTCTCTCTGCCCCTCCCCCGTTCATGCTCTGTCTCTCTCTGTCCCCCAAAAAATAAAAAATAAACGTTGAAAAAAAAAAACACAATGGAATTAACTGGGGAGGGGAAAATAGTCTCCTTGGGCATTCAAAGGGAGGCACTGGCAAGGAGGCAAAGATTACACAAAGGGAGTACTTCTGATTTGAATATTGCTCAAAGTGAAATTTTATTTTTTAAGCAAGCTTTCCCAAAACAACTTGTTACTGGTTGGGTTTTTCTATAAGCTTTATGAATTAAAAGAATCTATTCAAAGTCTGTTCCTTAAGAGCCCCACTCAGGAAAATCTCAGAAATAATCCTCAGCTGAGGCAGTTTCCTGGCAAAAACTAGGAGCTCTAAGAAATTTCTGGGACAGAAAAAAGTCCTGAAATTTAAATTGACAATATAAAAATACATAAAGGGCTGCCAGAAGGAGTTGTAAAAGAAAACTTTCCTGATATCAATATGACCCCCTATTAATCCGATTATCAGAAAGAGGAGAAAAAAGAGTACAGTTAAAAAGAATGAGTTTCATAAAGACACTCAATAGGAACAACAGGAAAGATTTCCCAGATGGTCCTCAGCAGTGGCATGGTCAAAAATTTACATGCTCGTATTTGACCTTTCTGTCCTTGTCAACGAGCACTGATAATCTGTTAGTTGCCTCCTGATGGTTCATTTGCTCTCCCAGATGTTTAAGGAACATATAAAAAGAATTCGTCAGGGATGCCTGGGTGGCTCAGTAAGTTAAGCATCTGACTCCTGATTTTGGCTCAGGTCATGATCTCACAGTCCTAGGATTGAGCTCCATGTCGGGCTCCATGCTGAGCGTGGAGGCTGCTTGAGATTCTCTCTCTCCCCTTCTCTCTCTGCCCCTCCCCAGCTCCCTCATGCTCTCTAAATGAATGAATGAATGAATGAATGAGCAAACATTTTTTTAAAGAATTCTTTAATTTGGGGCACCTGGGTGGCTCAGTCAGTTGAGCATCCAACTTTGGCTCAGGTCATGATCTCACAGCTTGTGAGTTCGAGCCCTGCATCGGGCTCTGTGCTGATAGCTCAGAACATGGAGCTTGCTTCGGGTTCTGTGTCTCCCTCTCTCTCTTCCCCTAACCCACTCACATTCTGTCTCTGTCTCTCTCAAAAATAAATAAACATTAAAAATTTTTAAAAAAAAAAGAATTCTTTAATTTAAAACTGTAGTATATAACAAAAGGAATTTAAAAAGAATATATGAAACTATAGCCATATGCATACAAAGAGTTTACACAGCTGTGTTTTTATCGAACTGTCAATCAACCTCTTTCCCTTCCTCTGCCCTCCACTGGGGATGAGCATCATTTTAGCTAAACTCAACGTCAGTCTCCTTCTTCATTACTTTTACTTGTCCTTACTCAAATTATTCTCCTCAAATGCCAACTGGTCCTTACCATTAGACTGTGCAAACCCAAAATCATATATCCCTCAAAGCTTATTATCTATATGGTCATGCCATTATTGTTTGATTGCCTTCATGAACATGACTTCCACTGTCTTCATCAACACAACTTTATTATTCTAGGAAGCTCTAGACCAGAGAGATAGAAGTTTATTATTTATTCTCAACATTTTTTGAAACTCTCACCTCAAAACACTCATCTTGCTATGTCCCCCAGTCCCAATATCATAATCATTACCCAATTCTAATCAAGCCCTTGTATTGAAAGACTCATCTTAATCCAAATCCAAAAATTTCATAAATAGTCCAACATTATCCTTCCTGCTCCAAGATGCTCTTAAATCTTTGTCAAGGAAGAAAGCTCCCTTACCATGGTAAGCAACAAACTCAGTTTTGCCTTAGCAACAGGTTATTTTGGTGGTATTTGTAGGGAGCCAGCATTCAGCAATTGCAAACCTTCTTGGATGGTGTCCTCTTTCTTAGTCTGATGATTATAGTATATAAGAGGGGTGTGTGCGTGTGTGTGTGTGTGTGTGTGTGTGTGTGTGTGTATAATTTGATCCATAGAAAGAAAGGTTTTTATATCTACTGTTAATGTGGCTGCTGCCTTTTACTGTTTCCTCTGTCATTACGCTCATACCTTACCCTATTGGACTTCCCTTAAGCTTTCTTCTAAATGCTGTGCTCTCCATGCACTTTCGTTTAGTTCTTCTGGTATGCAGTGAAATGTCTCAGGCATTCCATATATCTAAAAGACTACAATCAGGACCCTGTGGCCACTAGGCAACAATTCACTGAAGATTATCATAATCCTCCAAAGGGCCCTTCTCCTTATTCGCATATCTCCCCCTGGTCACAGGAACTACCGGGCTCCTGGGTCTGCACCTATTTGGAGCCAACCTCGACAGCCCAGTAAGGTTAGCGTTGGCTCCACATGAATTGTTACATCTCTACAGACATGGTTACTCAGACAGCTTCATAGTCCCTGAGGTCAAAGAAGACCGTTTTCCATGAAGAACAGTGTTTCAAAGCATTCTTTGAATGGCTGCTTTCTAACCTAAGGAATCTCAAACTGATGTTATTTTATTATAGATTCCTGTTCCATACTTTTAAACTCCCCTCATCCTCATTCCCACCAATTCCCAATAAGTTTCTGGGTTTACAGATGTATCTAATGTTTGCAGTAGCAAAGACCAACACAGAAATGCCTTTAGCATTTTATGATCATTTTGATGTGAGGATTGTAAATTATAAAATTATCGCGGATCATTAAAGCCGTACTACAGTTTTCCTTTTGGAAACCCAGCAATGAAGCATTTAAAACAAAAGAACAATGTGATGATAAAGCAGAAACAAAGATTGGTATCATTGGTGGGCTAACTTTTCAGAATGGTAAAATAATACTCATTTTTCAAAACGAGGCAATAAGTGGAAAGAATTAATGGCAATTTATACAATGAGCTTTCTTCTAGTCCTTTGTCTCGTGCCTTTTTAAAAAACTTTTCCTTTTATCCTTTTTTTCTACTTTTTTTTAAAAGTTAGTGTTTCATATATTTTGAAGTGTTGTAATGAAGGAGAGGCCATGACAAAAATATTTAAAAAAAAAACATAGAATAATTATAAGATATGTATGGTACACAAAACAGAAATTTTGTTAAGTGCTTAGGTTAAAAATACAGAAACTGGGGGCGCCTGGGCGGCGCAGTCAGTTAAGCGTCCGACTTCAGCCAGGTCACGATCTCGTGGTCCGTGAGTTCGAGCCCCGCGTCAGGCTCTGGGCTGATGGCTCGGAGCCTGGAGCCTGTTTCCGATTCTGTGTCTCCCTCTCTCTCTGCCCCTCCCCCGTTCATGCTCTGTCTCTCTCTGTCCCAAAAATAAATAATAAAAAAAAAAAAACGTTGAAAATAAATAAATGAACATTTAAAAAAAAAATACAGAAACTGAAGATCTAATTTTTTTGTTTAATCCAAAAGATTTTCCTACATTCCCTAGGATGAATGAGACTGAAATATAGAATTAGACCTTTGAAGGTTTCCCTTGCATCTTTAAGAAAAATTAGAAGAAATATGGGGTGCCTGGGTGGCTCAGCCATTAAGTGACCAACTTGGTTTTCGCTCAGGTCACCATCTCACAGTTCATGAGTTCGAGCCCTTTATCGGGCTCTGTGCTGACAGTGCAGAGCCTGCTTGCGATTCTCTTGTCTCTCTCTCTCTCTCTCTGCCCCTCCCAGCTCACTCTCTCTCTTTCTCAAAAATAAAGTTTTGTAAAACATAAAAATTAGAATAAATAGATGACCTGAGCCCTTGAAGTTTAATTGACTATTAGAAAACAATTCTAGTATAGTAAATCAGTGTATGCATGTTTGAATGGCTATATTTATGCTATCATCCCTTGCTGGAGTAGCAATTATGCATTTGTTTTTAGTATCTGATAAGTTAGGCCCAGGATTGGGTTTTTATAGTAAAATAATAACTCAAAGAAATGTATTTGTCGGTATGTATAATAGCCCCCCCTCCTTAGCCATAGGGGATACATTCCAAGACCCCCAGTGGATGTCTGAACATATACTCCATAGTATTGAGTATATATACTATATATACTGTTTTTTCCTGTACATACTTACCTATGATAAAGTTTAATTTATAAATTAAGCACAGTAGGAGATTAACAACAATAATATAATTGAACGATTATAACATTATACTATAATAAAAGCTACGTGAATGTGGTTTCTCTCCCTCAAAATATCTTATTGTACCATACTCCCTCTTCTCCTGATGATGTGAGATGATAAAATGCCGGTGTGATGGGAGGGAGGGAGGAGAATGACATAATGTTAGGCTACTACTGACCTTCTGGTGATATGTCAGAAGGGACATCATCTGCTTCTGGACCCTGGAAAGCAAAATTGCACATAAGGGGAAACTGCGGTACAACTAGCCGATCATAAGTAGTTATTATTAATAATAATCATAAGTAGGCTTTACACAGATATGATAGATTTGTTAATAATATATTTTTTAGTCTATTTATTTTGAGAGAGAGAGAGAGCACAAGCGAGGGAGGGGCAGACAGGGAGAGAAAGACAGAGAATCCCAAGCAGGCTCCCGGATGTCAGTGCAGAGCCCAATGAGGGGCTCGATCTCACAAACCGTGAGATCATGACCTGAGGTGAAATCAAGAGTCAGCCGCTTCACCAACTGAGCCATCCAGGAGCCCTGTGACATGTATGATAGATTATTGTCATATCAACTAGATTATACACTTGTTGGAGAGTACATCTCACAACCTTCTATTTTCCCAGTGTGTTTAGCATCTTGTATATAGTAAGTGCTCATGAAGATGTTTAAATTTGAACTCTGCTTTTTAACAACATTATTATTTCTCTCATGGTACTTGCTCAGTCACTTGGGCAACTAACCTTATCTCTGGTTTTTCGGCTGGTTTGTTGAGCCTGCTACCTGAGACTTGTCCCTCGGGTTTGTTGAGCCTGTCCCTGGCATGACAGTTTCCACCCACTCGTGTTTATTCTTTGTGGCTGGGTCACAGCTGGCTTTGAATTAGAACATTAAATATACAGCACCACAGTTTGGTCTCAGGCCCGGCCTCTGGTTTGTGGCACTAGGCCATTGGCCTCTGCCAGCCAGGCCCTGGCCCCGGTTTCCGCGATATAGGGAGTGCCCATCAGCTCGCGGTCACACCTGTTAGGTGTTTCTCCGCTCCTGCCTCCCCCCGAGCAAACGCCTCCTGCACCACTGGGGACCTGGGTGCAGAGCGCGGGGGAAGGGGGCGGAGAAGCAGGGCCCGGCCTTCTCCTCCTGCGGACCCCACGGGATCTGCTCGGAGGGTGGAGCGGGGAGGGGGCACTGCGAGGCGGGAGAGGTTGAGACAGGCGGAGAGGGGCATGGGGAGGGCCCGTGGAAGGGGTGTCACTGCTCGCTTCACGCTTCAAGAGGCTGCAGCAGAGGCGGCGGGGCTGAGCCGCGGAGGAGACGGGGTTTGTAGCAGCCTCCGCATTTCTCCTTGCAGCCCCAGCGCCACCGCCCCTCGCCGGGCCGCGGCGCGCGTTAGGCCGCGCAAAGTGAGCGCGGGCGCCGGCCGGCTGCACCTCACCCGGGACCGGAGGGCAGGGCGCGGTGGGGCCGCGGCGGGGGTACTGCGCGAGTCGGGCGGCCCGCGCGTCTCCGGAGCGCACCAGCTGCGGCTGCCACCGGGCCGCGGCCGGGACGGAGCACCCTGCGCGCCCCCCGGGGGCCGGCAGCGGCCGGGAGGCGCCGCGGGGCTCGGCTCCTCCGCCCCGCAGCTCCGCGCACCCTGCAGCGGCGGCGGCGGCGGCGACGGCGCGGGCTCGGGCGCCCGGGCACCCTCCGAGCCCATGGCGGGCAGCGATGCGGGCGGCGAGGGTCGGGCGCGCAGAAGCGGCGCCGCGCGGCGTCCGGGGGCCCCCGGCGGGCGGGGAGGCGAGGCTGCCGCCAGCAACCCGGGGCCGCTGTCCACTGCTGAAGCGCCGGCGGACGGCGCTGCGCTGCCCGCCTGGATGCGCCTCTACTTCTACGGGATGCACGGGATCACCCTGGACGTGCTCGTGTCCGCGGTTCGGCGCTTCGCTAGCAGCCCGGACCTCCGGATGCTGGGCTTCTCCTCGCCCTACCGCTGCCTGCTGCACTCGCTCACCCACTTCGCTCTGGAGAAGGTCTACCTGCAGCAGCGGCGCTGCCCCAGCGCCTTCCTCTTCAATTTTCTCCTCTACCCCTCGGCCCACGTGGCGCTGCAGACCCTGGCGGGCCAGGCGCTGCTGCTCGGCCTGCGCAGCGGACCGCGGGGTGCGGCGGCGCCGGGGACACTGGACCTAGCGCTGCAGTATGTGCTGGCTCTCTACCACTGCCATGTGTTCCTGAAGCGCTTCCTGCGCTTGCGGTACCGGCGGCAGCCAGAGCAGCGGCAGCAGCCGCAGCATCGGCCCGGCGCGCCCCCCGCCCCTCTGGGCGCCCAGGCCCCTGTGGTTGCAGGTGGCCGGAGGCGACTACCCCGAGACACTCGGGGCGTCGGAGGAGCCTCCGGTCAGGGGCTGCCGGACCTGCTCCGCTTTCTTTTCTTCGGAATGCACGGCTTTTTGGATGAGATCTTCTTCACTTTCTTCTTTAACTTACTGGGGCAGGGAGACGGGGCCACCAGCGGCCACACGTCGCTCTGGTCCTTCTTTATTTATGGCAGCTGCAGTTTTTTGGTGGAAAAGCTCTACTTCCACCTGCACTGCAGTCGTGGCTGGAGCGCTTGGAAGCGGGTGCCGATCTACGTGATCGTCGTCTATGTGTGGGAGTTGTCCTGGGGTCTGGGACTCCGCATGTGCGGTGCTTGTTCCTGGGACTATTCTCACTACCCGCTCAATTTCATGGGCCTCATCACCCTGATGTATTTACCTGGTTGGATATTTCTTAGTGTGTACCAGGACCTACTCTCCAACGTGTTGTGGCGGGTGCAGTACCTACCGACCAAATGAGACAAAACAAAACAAAACAAAAGTCACCGGATTCCCACGAAGCAATTCGATTTACTTTCACACGTTTAAAACGGAGTGGGTTTTTTTAGCCTTTTAATTTTTGTACGTTTTACTAAATTCTTACAATAGGTTTTATTGGACCCTTTAGTTTTTATGACACTTTGGAACCTATGCATAATAATACAATATTTCAAAATACTGCTCAAGACATAAAGTGCTTGTCAATATTGAAAACCCCTTACAAGCCCAAGCAGTAAAACCATTATACCTTAACTTCAGAACCTGTAGTATGTTCACTTTTGGGGGCGTAGGTGGGTGATAACTACTAATTTTTTTTTTTTTTTAAGTGAGGAGGTTATTCAGATCAGAAATCAGTGATCTTTACAAGATTTGGCGAAATTTTCTGATTTAATGGTTTGTTTACTTTCTTTTTAATCCAATTTCATTTTAATTCCTTGCCATACTTACCAATCCCTGCTGAAACTCAGTATCTTGTACTTCTAAAACTACAGTTAATAGCTCTTAAAGTGCCTCCCTCTAGTACACAAGTGAAAAAGAAACTGATAAATGTGAAAACACATCCTATGGATACGTTTTTAAACTCAGACAGGTGACACTGTGTTAAGATATTTGATCTCCATCCTGGAAATGATTGTTTTCCAATGTGGATTAGCCTTAAATGCCAAGTGTGTTAACATTGATTAGATTTTATGTTATCTATGGCTGTAAATTTTTGTTGTAAAATGTTTACCTTGTATGCCCAAAGTCCAAGCAAAGTTATACCACTCAATAGTGTTCTAACCCTAAGGACTTTTGCTACATGGAGCTTCAAGACTAGAAACGATTCCTTGGAATAAAATGAACCTAAATGTTCATTATACTTGCCTTTGGCCTAATTGTTTACCGTGACCACAGATACGTGTTTTCAGTGTACTTCTGCCACGGCTCACTTGTAAACATCTTTCTTTTTGCTTCTGGGCCCACAGAGTTTTGGGGCCAAACCGTGATATGGTAATGTGCATTATAAATCCGTGATAGCTTTATGGTGACTCGTTATTAATGTCTGGAAGCTCTAAAGTTAAATGAGATGATAAAAACCATTTTAAGAAATCATGTCTAATCGATTAATAATGTACTTTAAAATTGTTTGTTGTTTTTATTATAGTGAGAAAAGACAAGTAGAATTGAGCGTGGCTCAGCGAAGGATGACTAATACCTTCTCAGTTTTTATTACAAAGGTAATTAGAAAAACTTACAGTGTGTACAAATGAATAGTTTCTGCTTCAAACTATTAGCTCATCTGTACTATGAAAGGGGCTTATTTCTGTTTCCAGAAAATGTTTGCTATGGTAGTAAAAACGAATATGTATTTAGATGGTTTTCAGGAATAATTTTGAGAATGTTATTTTTTAATCCATTCTCTGAGGTTGCAAGGTAACTTATAAGCAATGCAAGATAATCAACCCTACCTGTGAAATGGATCGTGTCACACTGAATATTTTAGCTGGTCAAAGTTGAAGAGCAGCTATTGAAAGTAAGCTAAGTGTTTGCAGAAAGTAAAAGCGTCAGCTTATGACACTTGGCCATAAAGGGTTTCTGAAAGCCTTGGCGTGGACAAAGTGTTAAGTATGGACACTAAAGTTAGTCAGAAACTGAGCAAAATATTTGTAATACAAATGTGACACACACACCGGAATCTGAGTGAAGTGTGGCACCACTCCACACCACACATTCCCGTGAATGTTTAACCACATCCTTGGCTTCTAGAATACTTGTTAAATGTACAGGTTTGCACTCATATCCTCTCCTGCACTCTACTGCTCCTCATCCCTGCTTTCCTGCTTACCAGCATTCTTGGGGTAAGAAATCTGTCAAGAGGTGAGAAAGAAAGCCTGTTAATCCTATTTTAAAAATTTTTTTTGTGTTTTATTTTATATTTGAGAAAGAAAGAGACAGAGCATCGGCAGGGGAAGGGCAGAGAGATGGAGACAGAATCTGAAGTAGGTTCCAGGCTCCACGCTGTCAGCACAGAGCCTGACATGGGGCTCGAACTCATGAACCTCTAGGTCATGACCCAAGCTGAAGTTGGATGTGTAGCCGACTGAGCCACCCAGGCACCCCATGTTAATCCTCTTTTAAAGAAAAGGTCAAGGTTTCCATTCATTCAGTTCATTCAAGAAATAGTTATTGTGCACCCACTATTTGCAAAGCATTTGTCTATATTCTGCAGATACAGCAATAACCCAACACAGACAAAATCTCTGTCCTTATGAATCTCAAGCTTAGTGCTTTGATAAATTTGAGGCTATACTTCTTTGCAAGGCTACTGTTTTAGTACGAGGCAATGAGAGGCAGTGGCTAGGAGGGTTCCCATCAGGCCTATCCCTGGAATATCAATCCATCATCTCTAAAACAAAAGCCCATTAACAGCCCCTCGGCTAGTTCTACAAAGACTTCATTCATATGTATTCAGGAAGTGATTATTCTGACTATTAACTCAGCACCTTGCTGTAGGGCATCTCATTACATGTTTACTCAATTTCTTAATTGACATTTTGCTGTAACTGAAACTTCAAAGAAAAAACAGGGAAAGAACCATCACATCAATCAATTCTGTTAACTTATTAGCAGTTCAGCTATAGAAGTGACAGGTCAATATAATAGTATTTAAGTAACACCACCTGCCAAGATGTTGTTGCTCTATTATATATATAAAATCTGAAGTAAATATATGTATATATCCATGTATATATCTTAAATGAATATATATCACATATACATCTTAAGTAGATATATATAATCTGAAGTAAATATATATAGTTTTAAGTAAGATATATATAATCGTAAGTAAATGTGTACCCATATATAAAATAATACATACATATAAAATATTATATACATCTTAAGTGTAGATTTATATACATATATATGTATACACACACACACACACACACACACACACACACACACACGTACTTAAACCTCTAGCAAACCTCCTCTTACAAATGAAGACCATGAAACTTCCAAACCTTTTGGAAGGGTCTTCCAAACTCCAAATGAAGACCCTGAAACTCCAAACTGCAGAGTTTAAGTAACTGCCCAAGTCAAACATACAGCTATTGAATATTTAGACTTGAATCCAAGTACACCGTACTCCAGCATCTGTTCGTAACAGCAACACTGTCATGCCTCTTTCTACGGACCCCTCGGATTTTGGATCTTCTGTGGATTTCACCTTACAATTTGTATCGCTCTTCCCTTCCACTAACAGGTGCAGGGGAAGACGCATCAAAGCCAGGCACCAGTAACAAATCCGCTTTTTCATGTTGCCCTTTTATTCCCTGGAAAATAACAATGGAGCGAATACCAAGATGCATAACTGAAAATCAGCCTAGTTCTAATCCTCAGATGATAGTCTTTATATTCAAGCAGCACTCTGAAATGAGTTCTTTATTTGAAGTCAGATAATCTTGATATAAGAATACTACACCAAAAGACATAATATCTTATACCACAAGCTAGGAAAAACACATACAATTACTGCTACATATTTAACATAGAGTTCTGAATGAGCATCACTGTAAGAGCTAAACAGCCCAACAATTAAAATTCAATTTTTTTGCAGAGACATTTATTCTGAGTTCAGTTAAACACCTTAGCATCTATTAAGTCCTTAACAGAAAACATGGGGGGAAAGTGACAAGTATGGTTTTTGCCCCATATTTAACTTCCACAGCCCTGAAATTTTCTTCTAAAAGTGCTTTAAATTTTAAGTCAATTCTATCTAGGCACTGAATCTAAAGAGAGAAATAGAACCTTTTACATTTTTCATGTTAACAATGAACATAGAAGTTTCTAGGTTCTGTAAAGACTCCAATAACATTGATAATCCATTTCAACATTTCAGACATTTCAATGACTCAGTGTACTTAACTTTGAACATTATCAATGTTTGACATTTCATGTTTCAACTCAGCAAAACACAGCTTAGAAAAGTATGACCTGTCCTTTGTTGTTTAAGAAACACTTCTAGTTGTTAATTCTATCCTTTTGAAAAAATAATTTTTCTGTACTGTTTTGAAATAGACTCCATTAACGTAATGGACCTGGTTCTGTTTAAGTGCGAGAGTGAAGAATTTTGGTAGACTGTTCTGGTTCTTTTCCCACTTCCCAAATACATTTAAAAATCAATATACTTGGAAAGGAAGTTATGCTCCAGACTTGGAGTGATAAATCATTGTATCGTAATATCTGAAAGCATTTTAATAAAATCAATTTTTGTTTATATTAAAAGGCATTAAAAAGACGTTACCTTTTAAATTAATTTTAAATATACTATCTCCAATATATTTTCCAACATTGCTTAATGGAACTAAGCTCCTTTACTGAAGGAAAGTAAGAAGAAACACTCTTCCCCTCCCTCCATCAAACACATGCCTCAGTTTATGCTGAAGGAAAAGATGGTTTCTGTTGTGTTGCCAGTTTTGTTTTTTTTTTTTTTCCTATTCTTAGACTTGGTACCAGAGGAACCAACAAAAACAGCAACTGTTTGTGTGGACCTCTATTCACTAGAATTGGCCCCATTCTGATTTTTAACATTGAAGCATGAAGCTGTCACATAGGCAGTGGCTTTCCAGACACTAGCACCCCAAATTATAAATTAACCTGGGATGAGTATAGAGAAGTTTTTCCCTAGAGTTTTTTTTCTCTTAATACAAAGATAATATAAACACGAAGACTTTTTTCCCTCAATTTTTAAATTTCTCTGCAGAAATGGTCAATTCTTAGACAATCGTTAGAGAGAAAGAGAGGGTGAGAGTAAGGGAATGATCTTTGGCTTACAGAAAGATTTTATTTTCATCTTTTAACAATTCCATTAGAATCAAAACATCACATGGACCAACTTTCCCATTTAGAAAAAGTGTATCTTTATCATGATTAAGGAGAATCAAGGGTTGAAAGAAACCATAAGGGTTAATAACATCCAGCCTTCCATCCGAGGCAGGAATTTCTGACAACATCTCTGACAGATGGTTTCTCAACTCAGCTTGGACTATTCAAGGCAGTATTAATTATGTTTTTCATGCAAAGACCGAATACGGGGTAAGCTGTCAACAGCTGAGCTGATAAACCTCACTGTCTATCAGTGAAGGAACAAGGCTTTTCAAAGCTTTCAGGAGCTATAGATCACTCATCCTGCTGATGTATTGCAATGAAACATTTTATAAGACTATTTTCTCATCATTAAAAAATAATCAATGTTTCATTCTTTCATCGTGATACATATGGTCTTATATCTTTTCTAATGATGCTTCCTTCACAGAGTCTAAGCAGCTGGGCTTTGAGAACTTTGACAGTAATTGACATTACTTCAGAAAAAGAAGAAACAAAGAAACATTGCCTTCAGGTAGAGGAGTAGAAGATTAAATAGTAAGGGACCCTGCTTGGTTCACTGGAGTCTCAATCTGGTTGGACCCAGAAAAAGTCTTGTCTTTGGTTGTTGCTCAGGATGTCAACTGGTAGGGACATCCAGGGAGTTTCCTGGTAGCTTCCTCTGACTGACCTAAACAGCTGCATTAAGAAAGGAATTGAGGGAGTCCTGGGTGGTTTAGTCGGTTAAGCATCTGACTTTGGCTCAGGCCATGATCTCGTAGTTTGTGGGTTCAAGTCCTGCGACAGGCTCTGTACTGACAGCTCAGAGCCTGGAGCCTGCTTCAGATTCTGTGTCTTCCTCTCTCTCTGCCCTTGCTGACTCATGCTTTCTCTCTCTCTCTCTCTCTCTCTCTCTCTCTCTCTCAAAAATAAATAAATATTTAAAAAATTAAAAATAAATAAAAAGAAAGAAACTGAGGGGCCAAAGGAGTCACAGAAGCAAGTAGCTAGTCAGGAAGGATGAAAGATGTCATAGATCAACTGTCCCAATCAAAAAAAGAGAATTATATATTAAAGAGAGAACTAGCCCCACTTTTGATGGGATACCAACAGGCATTTATATTACATCTGAGATCTTTTATTAACATACTATTAATATCCATGATAAAAATTGAGCTAGTCTCACAGGATCTCAGATTCAGAACTTTAAGTATTTGAAAAGTAGTTGTTGTTGGAGAAAAATAACATTGAGAAGAATATGCAGAAAGTTTACATCATAGTAGTTATTTCCACTAACTTTTATGAACCAAAGTTGAGTGAAATATGCTCTTGTACATTTCTGAAGGAGAACTATTTTGGTCTTAACCTTTTATTAGAAACAATGAACGGACAGGGCGATAAAATAAATGAAAACGTTCCCTCAGGTACATTGGAGCAAGTACTCAGATCCCAAGGACTTAAAAGCAAGCATTTAACAAAATCTATCATTGCACTTACTCGTAATGATGATATTTTCAACAAACAAAACAAGATGGAAACAAAAGAATAAAAAAGACAGAAATAGAAGATACAGTGGAAGGGATAGAGAGCCCATGGATTATTTTTCTATGGCTAAAGTAATTTAGATTATAAACAGTATTCTTAGTCTTTATATCATGCACAATTTGAATTACAAAGAAAAAGCTAAGCTTGTGAAATACCACGTGCCGTAGGTAAGGTAAGATCGAGTACCAAAGGGTACCCTTTATTGCGTTAATAATGATTCAACAAAATTTCTGAATTGATTTTGTGTGCATGTGTAGTGATATTATTGGACATGCTATAAGAATTTCAATAATGTGCTTTTGGAGTGTCTACCCATGGGATAGGTAAACAGTCTACAACTTACTAAAATCTGAAATCATAGAACTTCAAATTTCGAGGAGAGAACTAAAAGTCATCTAATTCAACTCCCAAACAATAGAATAATTCCTTCTAAATCATCTTTTACAGGTGTCCTTCCACTGTATTCTTGCTCATATCCAGTGATAGAGATTATTGTACTTACTCAGATCTCCCAGGCCAATCCATTTCTTCGTTCTGTAGTTTTAGTTGCTGGAAAGTTCTTAACAATAAAACACACATGTCATTTTCACACATTTTTCCAATTTGTCATTCATAGAAGAGGACCAAAGGTTTGAAGAAAGTTCCCAGATGTGTTTTAATGGTTTTACTCCAGGCTAAATATCCAAAATCTTTCAGCAATAGATAATAAAGTACACAATTGGGAAATTATTACCTATTTTGATCAGGACACTTTATTTCTGCAAATGGGAACAACATTAAACACTGTTAGCTTTTTTAGCAGCTCAGACCACTTTATTGTTCCAACTTTATTTTCATGTATCTAAATACCCTAAATCTCTTTCCCGTAAACTGCCATTTGGCCAGTGATCCCTTTATGCACCTGCACATTCGTATAAAAATAATTGGCATGGATCTGTGCTATTCCCGAACACCATGATTTGTCTTAAAGGTGAGTGAGAAAGAAATGAAGGCAAATAGGGTAAAGACCAGAAAATCTACCATTGAATTCGCTCTTCATTTTCTTCATTCTTTCTATGTTCCTACTCTTCTTTCAAGAGCAGGCATATGTTATTCTTCATGTTTTCTCCCCACCTAGCAAAGAACCTAGCACAGAGCAGGTGCTCAGATTTTGTTGGTGTGATGATGAACTTATCTGAATTCTCATGCCAGACAATTCAATAGTGGCAACAGGAATCAGGAATGTGCCAGGTGGCAACTGGGATTTCAACAGGACATTAATTTATGGAACATACACAAGACTTACCATGTGCCTAGAAAAAAGGTAGGAATTGCTTAATGTCTCAATTTTTCCCTCTTCTATTCAGCAACTACTTTTGTCAAGTGCAGAACTCAGGTGGTTCTTTATAAGAGGCTTTAGCTACATTATAGATTTTTAAAACTTATAGGCTGTTCAGAGAACATAAGTTTGAAATGTTCTTTTGGAAATACGAATTAAAACAACTGATGTGCACATGAACTCACGGGCAGTATATGTATTAATGCAGGACACTTCCCTAAAGACTGATGTGCTCAATTTGCAGCTTATTGATGTCTCTCGATTTTCACTGTTTTTGACAATGACCTTCTGGATTTTGGCAACTTTTGAATGAAAATAAAAAGTAAAATTCAGGAGTGCCTGGGTGGCTTAGTCGGTTAAGCACCCGATTCTTGGTTTAGGCTCAGATCATGATCTCAGTTCATGGGATCAAACCCCGTGTTGGGTTCGCCACTGGCAGCGTGGATCCTGCTTAAGATTCTCTCTCTCCCTTTCACTGCCCCTCCCCCCCCCTTATGTTTTCTCCCTCTCTCTCAAAAATAAATAAATAAATAAATAAATAAATAAATTCAAAATTAGTAATATTTAGAAAATTGCTGCTAGTGGCAGGTGGTAAACATCTATGTTTTATTATCTTTGTATCTGATTCACTTCTTGCTATATTTCCAACTCCAAATATTATTGGCAGATTGTCAGTCAGGGTTCTTCAGAGAAACAGAGCCAATAGGAGATCTATATCTAGATAAATAGATATAGATAGATGATAGATAGATAGATAGATAGACAAAGAGGTTTATTATAAGAATTGGATCACACAGTTATGGAGGCTGACAAGTCCTGAGACCTGCAGGGTGAGTCTGCTGGCTGGATACCCAGCACAGGCAATATTACAGGTTCTAGTTTGAACCCAAAGGCCTAAGAACCACGAGAATCAATAGTATAGTTTCAGTTCAAGACTGACACGCTTAAGATCCAGGAAGAGCTGATGCTTCAATTTGAGTCTGAAGACAAGAAAATACCAATGTTCCAGCTAGAAAGCCGTGAGGCAAGAAGAATTTCCTCTTATTTAGAGAAGGTCAGTCTTTTTGTTCTATTCAGGCCTTCAACTGATTGGATGAGGCCCAACCACATTAGGAAGGACAATCTGCTTTACCCCGTCTATTGATTTAAATATTAAATTCATCCCCAAACACCCTCACTGAAATGCTCAGAATACTTGACCAGATACCCAGGCATCCTTGGCTCAGTCAAGCTGACACATAAAATTAACTATCATACAGATCAAAATATTTGGACCAAAGGATTAAAAATGAGCATAAGGAAAATTGAGGAGAATTCATTCATTCACCTATTCAACAAATACTTAAATGTGTATTGTGTTAAAAGGTAAATAAGACATAGATAATTCTCTTTCTTATGGAGCAAAGAATACAGATTTGAAAACAAAAGTTTGTGTTACAGAAAGATGCTGTTGGAGGAAATAACAGGGAAGCCACCTGGACTGGAAAGCATAGTGGGGAGACTCTAGGAAGAGGGTCTAGGATGCTCAAAGTCCTGGCAAAAGTGAGTATCAGAACACCGAGTAACTCAAAACCCATGGAATCTGGATTAGGAGAATAGTAGAGGGGTGAGTGAGGGCTGACGTCAGAAAGGTGGGCAGAAGGCAGGTCTGGAAACCTTGTGGGTACACTAGAGGAGGGGGACCATTTCCTGAGGGTATTGACAAGTTACTTAGAGGATTTAAGCAGACAAAGAACTGATCCACTCTGCATTTTTGAATGAAAACCAAGAGAGGACAAGATGAAAGGTAGAAAAACCCAGTTATGAGGCTGTAATATAAAAACAGTGAGGGGTATATGGTGGGCTGCGCCAGGACTGATGGTGGAGATGGATTTACATGCATAAATCTGAGAGACATTGAAGAGGCTCAACAGAGTGTGGTGATAGGATGGTTGTGCAGGTAGAGGGAGAGGTACGGATGCAGTTGGCCGTGAAGTGAGTGTAGACTCAGAGCCTTGAGGACGTCTGAAAGCCAGTGTAAAGAAGAAACCTTCAAGAGATGGGGGGACAAATGGTCAGATAGGCAGGAGAGCCAAAGAATGGGGTCTGGCCAACAACAGAAGAGAGAAGGAGAAGGAGGATATGTTTAGTATCCAACTCCACTTGAAATTAAAGCAAATGAAAAACAGAATCAATGACCATTGTATTCCAAGATATTCAGGATGGGGGAGTATAGGCAGGGATAGGAGGATGTTCAACTGAAATATACTGAGTGCAGCTTGGGAAAATGATGACAATGGCATATGTGACTTGTCTTAAAAGTGGCTATAAAGTAGAGGGAAAGGACTGGCCTGTAGCCAAAGAGGGGTAAGGGCTCAAGGAACAATTTTTATCTTCTAAATTGGGATGTTTTTGCATATATAAAATGTTGGTGGGAAGGAACCAGGACAGAGATTGAAGGTACAAAAGAGGAAAGGCATATAAGGTCTTATTACAGCATGATTAGGAATAATTGATAACTACCAACCTTGATGAGAGCTCACCATTTGTTTTCTTTTTTTTTTAATTTTTTTTAATGTTTATGTATTTGTGAGAGAGAGACAGACAGACAGAGTGTGAGTGGGGGAGGAGCAGAGAGAGAGGGAGACACAGAATCTGAAGCAGGCTCCAGGCTTTGAGCTGTCAGCACAGAGCCCGACGCGGGGCTTAAACTCATGAACCGTGAGATCATGACCTGAGCAGAAGTCAGATGCTTAACCGACTGAGCCACCCAGGCTTCCCTCACCATTTGTTTTCTAAGCACGACATGTATCAGTTTGTTTAATTTCCACAGCAAGCCAATCATAGGTACTGTAATAATCTGCATTTTTACATATGCTATTACTGGCACATGCAGGAGTTAAACATCTTGCCTGAGGCCGCGGTCAGTAGAGCCAGGATTTGGACCCAGGCAGTCTGGATCCCAAGCTGCATTCTCTAAAAACCTACCTAGGTAAGTGGAGGAAAACGGAGGAGGTGAAGGAAAAGGGACAGGTAGAGAAGGAAAAAGAACCCAGATTGGCACTACACGAAATGTACCTGCTGCCCAATTTATGCAATACAATAAAGAACCCAGAGAAAGCATCTGAAACCAGTTCTACTCAAAGAGAATTCAAATGCTTGTCTATTGATTAACTTTTGTAATTTTGATTCAGTTGTGTACTCGTTCATTCAGTAAAAATTTATTGAGTATCTACTATAGAAAGGGCACTGAGAATGCTCTGGTATTAAAAAACCAAGCAAGTCTGACATGGATCCTCCCCTTGATAGCCCTACCTTATTGTATTTGCCAGCTCTGGCTGCCATAACAAAACACCATAGACTGGTTGGCTTAAACAACAGAAGAAATTCACTTTCTCTGTTCTGGAGGCTAGAAGTCCAGCAGGATTGGTTTCTAGTGAGAGGTCTCTTCCTGGCTTGCAAATAGCTGCCTTCTCACTGTGTCCTCACGTGCCAGAGAGAGAGCAAGGACTCTGTTGTCTCTTTTTATAAGGACACTAATCCTTTCAAGATGGGGTCCTAACCTTATGACCACATTTAAGTTTAATTACCTCCCTGAAGGCCCTATTTCCAGATATAGTTACATGGGGGGTTAGGGCTTCAACATATTAACTTAAAATTGGGGGGGGGGTCGATAAATCCAGTCCATGGCATATATTCTCTCTTAATTCCCACAATGACCCTGTATGGTGGTGGTTGTTGTTATTACTATTATTATTAATCTACAGCTCATAGATGAAATCATTGAAATCTATCTGCCACCCAGCTACTCAGGAACAGGAATGAAACTCCATTTCAGCATTTTTTTAAGCACAACATCAGTCTCTTAGAAAGTCCAAGGCAGTATGACTTTTCGGGGGGCGGGGGGAAGACTCTGAAAAAAGGACGATCTTGTTTGCTTAATCCCTCCATAGTTACGTAAACCAATCATCACTGGTTTTTATTCTCTCTAGAGATAAGTTCTATTTTGTCCATGCCTAATCTTAACCTTTCTTAGTATTTATACACAGATTTCTAAGTGAGCACCTCCCCATTTTTATTTTTTTTCTCCAGAGTCTACTTGCTACCCAGAAAATTAGCTGTCTGGAAACATTGGATCGCAGACACTGTGTCTCCAGGACTTTCTGCAAGTTGACACAGAGGCTTTAAAGGGCAATGCTACTCAGAGCCAATTCACTTAATTTCATACAATATATTTTAAGATTGGTGTTTAAAATAGTTGACCAATGGTATTCGAGAGTACAAAATCAGTTTTCAATGTATTACAACTTTTGCTGGGTAATCACATTTCCATTAAGTCTATAGGGTGTTCATTTCCATTTCAGAAACATGAATTCCTAATATTATTTCTAGATGATCTATAAATACCTCCAGATATGCTTGCCAACGTGATGCTTTGCTTTTGATGGCATAAAATCGAAAACATAAATAACAAGGTATTTTGTTTTTTTTAGCCAAAGGAAAGAATGTTTTTTAATCCAGAAACTCATATATTACTTTGGAAGCTGCGTGCAAATCAGGCAATTTAGACACAATATCAGAAGGAAAGGTGATCTCCTAGGGAACTGTTTGCAGCTTAAATGTTCAGTATGTTCTTTCTTCAATTAAAGCACAGTACAGTAAGGGGACACATCCTCTGAGTCACCCTTGGTGTTGAAAGTTATCAGCCTTCCCAAAACACTAGAAATAGTCTGAGTGAAAACTTCTCGTTGAGGCAGCTAGGTGGAATCTTCGCGGATAAATAAATTCCAGATTTTTAAACTTTACAACACAAATCATATTTTGGAGCTAATATGTTTAATTTAATGGTAAGAAATTCTGTCAAGGGTCAACTTACTGCCCCCAAATCATTTCAGGAGGTCAATAGAAACTTCTCAAAATGGAAAAGGTCAGCGCTTGAAGTGAGCTATTCAAAATGGCCTTTCTACAAAACCACTTTCTTTTCCAATACCAAACTTTCTTGAATAGGCGCATTCACTAAAGCAGATAAATGTTGATAAATAATTTGATAGTCAACTCTACTCTGTAACAGTGCGGGCCAACAGAACATTTGTTTTGTGTTTTGGCCTCTCACAAAATACACTTGGGAAAAGGTTGCCCTAAATATATCAACTAACAGTCAGCCTATGCCATGGTTCACTCTGATCATCTTACTGTTGGTAACTCTGCAAGAAAAGCATGGCTTTTGCCCGCGATTTCAATAGTATTCAAACAGCGTCTCAAAATTTAGGAGTGGCTTGGATTCCTCCTTCTTGCATACCTTATGTGCAGTGAGGGCTCAAGAAAGTCAAGAAACTCCTCTGAACTTGTCATTTGCATTAATTCCTTTCTATTCCCTCAGCCTCCAGAGGGAACAGGAATGAATGTACTATAAGAATCTTCTACATTATCTTCCTAACCCCAGTGTCCATACCGCTCAATATCTACACTGAAAGGGCTAAACTTAGAGGACAATATCAGGAGCTACATCTTCCCATTATAGACCCAATACCTGCAGTTGACTTTCAGCAAAGCTATATCATCCATCATATTAAATTATTTTTTGTTATTGTTTTATGGTTTGCTTTATATTAATGTATAGATGTGTTTCAGTTTTATAGTTGTGTTGAGCTATAAACACAAGGTATCATCCTTATTTTATGTTTATTCATTATTTAATATCCATGATAATTTTTTCTTCTCTTTTGTGGGAATTTCTGTAAGTTTCTTTCATGTAAGTGTCAGCAATACACTTCTGCAATTTCCAGTCTTCATACACTGTTTTTTGGAAGAGCTTGGTGCTTTAAATTGTGGCTTTATCTAAACAAAACTGTCACACAAAACAGGCAGTGGTTTCAGGTGGAGATACAGCTGCATGTCTGACCTGAGCTTAGCATTATAGAAGCTCTTCTTACCACTGCATTTCTTATGCTCCTTATGAACCTTGGAGGACACTAGGAAAGAATAAAAGAATGAAAAAAATAAACTGTATAAGCTTGAAATTAAAGCAAAATCCTCTGTATCAACTTATCGTAAAGCTCTTAGGAAACCAAAACGTTGAAATTCAAATATAAGATTTCGTGCATTAGAAGGAAAGGAGTGTAAGTGCAAGTTTCACTTATCAGTGGGTGTATGGGACTAGAGTGAAAGGAGAAGGTGTGAAGAAAGCCCATCAATGTTCGGAAACAATAGGATGTCCTTCCCTATATCTGATGGTGCTTTTTTAGAGTCCCATAATCTCCTAATCTCTTTTTGTTGTTGTTGTTGATATTTTCATTTTTCTTTCTTTCTTTCTTCCTTCCTTCTTCTTCTTCTTTTTTTTTTTTTTTTTTTTTTTTTTTTGGTATACATCAGTAGTTTATCACATTTTTTTTTTAATTTAAATCCAAGTTAGTTAACATATAGTGTAATAATGATTTCAGGAATAGAATCTAGTGATTCACCACTTACATGTAACACCCAGTACTCATCCCAACAAGTGCCCCCCTTAATGCCCTTCACCCATTTAGCCCATCCCCCTACCCAATACCCTTATTCTCTTTCTTTTTAAAGGCTTTCCTCTGTTGTTGGCCATCTATTCTCCCTGCCCCCTTCTCCCTCTTAGGTGTTGTCTGTAGAATTTACTCAGCTAGATATGGTACCAAACACTTGGGCCCCACTGTGATCAGTTACTGTTTGATTAACGAATGACCCTCTCCTGTGGGGTCAGTCCCTATTGGCATCCAGATAAATGAAGGTTTAGATTAATCTTGTCTTTTTGTGCTCAGTCCTCCTTGAATTCTTCCTTTATTGAGCAAATAAATGGTGATACAAAATTTGTGCAGGGAGATTGTGTAGGTAAATTGTAAATTGAGCATGTAAGTGTGTAAACTCTTCAATTCACTTCCCTTTAAAAACTGGCTTCGAATTAGAGAGGGAGACTTAATTTTTTTTTCACTTTATTTATTAGAGAAAAAGTGAGATAGAGGGTGTGAGCTAGAGGGGAGAGGGGCAGAGGGAGAGAGAGAGAATCCCAAGCTGGCTTCATGCTGAAGGCAGAGCCCAAAGCAGGGCTTGATCCCATGAGCCTGGGATCATGACCTGGGCTGAAATCAAGAGTCTGCTGTTCAGTTGACTGAGCCAGGAACCCCTAGAGAGGAAGATTTAGCTATGATTTATCAGGGATGAAAAATTATTCCATAAACCACACTAACCAAGAGCATTAGCCTTTGCTGTGGCTTCTCTGTTGTGTAGGAGGCAGTACTTTTCTCTTTCCTCCCCATTGTCCCCACCACCCATGGGCCACATCTAACTTAATTCCAATGCCCAGAGGCCCTTCTTAATAGATACTTTTTAATATTGAAGAAGACCAAAGCGGGAGGCATCACAAACCCAGACTTTAGCCTCTACTACAAAGCTGTCATCATCAAGACAGCATGGTATTGGCACAAAAACAGACACATAGACCAATGGAATAGAATAGAGACTCCAGAATTGGACCCACAAAAGTATGGCCAACTAATCTTTGACAAAGCAGGAAAGAATATCCAATGGAAAAAAGACAGTCTCTTTAACAAATGGTGCTGGGAGAACTGGACAGCAACATGCAGAAGGTTGAAACTAGACCACTTTCTTACACCATTCACAAAAATAAACTCAAAATGGATAAAGGACCTGAATGTGAGACGGGAAACCATCAAAACCCTAGAGGCAAAAGCAGGAAAAAATCTCTCTGACCTCAGCCACAGCAAGTTCTTACTTGACACATCTCCAAAGGCAAGGGAATTAAAAGCAAAAATGAACTATTGGGACCTCATGAAGATAAAAAGCTTCTGCACGGCAAAGGAAACAATCAACAAAACTAAAAATCAACCAACGGAATGGGAAAAGATATTTGCAAATGACATATCAGACAAAGGGCTAGTATCCAAAATCTATAAAGAGCTCACCAAACTCCACACCCGAAAAACAAATAATCCAGGGAAGAAATGGCCAGAAAACATGAATAGACACTTCTCTAAAGAAGACATCCGGATGGCCAACAGGCACATGAAAAGATGCTCAACATCACTCCTCATCAGGGAAATACAAATCAAAACCACACTCAGATATCACCTCACGCCAGTCAGAGTGGCTAAAATGAACAAATTAGGAGACTATAGATGCTGGAGAGGATGTGGAGAAACGGGAACCCTCTTGCATTGTTGGTGGGAATGCAAACTGGTGCAGCTGCTCTGGAAAACAGTGTGGAAGTTCCTCAAAAAGTTAAAAATAGACCTACCCTATGACCCAGCAGTAGCACTGCTAGGAATTTACCCAAAGGTTACAGGAGTGCTGATGCATAGGGGCACTTGTACCCCAATGTTTATAGCAGCACTCCCAACAATAGCCAAATTATGCAAAGAGCCTAAAGGTCCATCAACTGATGAATGGATAAAGAAATTGTGGTTTATATACACAACGGAATACTACGTGGCAATGAGAAAGAAGGAAATATGGCCTTCTGTAGGAACATGGATGGAACTGGAGAGTGTTATGCTAAGTGAAATAAGTCCTACAGAGAAAGACAGGTACCATATGTTTTCACTCTTATGTGGATCCTGAGAAACTTAACCGAAGACCATGGGGGAGAGAAAGGAAAAAAAAAAGTTAGAGAGCCAAACCATAAGAGACTCTTAAAATCTGAGAATAAACTGAGGGTTGATGGGGGGGTGGGAGGAAGGGGAGGCTGGGTGAGGGGTATTGAAGAGGGCACCTGTTGGGATGAGCACTGGGTGTTGTATGGAAACCAATTTGACAATAAATTTCATATAAAAAAATAGATACTTTTAAGTATATTTTTTACCTATTGGGATTAGGCTTAAAACAAAGGAAACCTGCATAAGTGATACATTTATTTATCTCAAAATTCCATGCTTGTTAAGACTTCCTTTAAAGTCTGATTGGAATTATGCTGTCCTTCCAAGTTCATTGATGAGAGCACGTATTAAGTACCCTTTCACTATAACCACAAGGAAGTAGGTAGCTGCATCCCTCACAAACAAATTCTATCCTTCATCAAGCATATAGATAGACACCTGACTGGGATGGGAATGGAGAGCTGAGACACTCCCATCAGAGGTAGAGAGGCAGGGAATCTGGTAAGAGTGGCTACAGGGTAAGACTGGAATCGGGGTGGGGGCGCCTGGGTGGCTCAGTAGGTCATGAGCTCACAGCTCCTGAGTTTGAGCCCCTCATCAGGCTCTGTGCTGACAGCTGGAGCCTGCTTCGGATTCTGTGTCTCCCTCTCTCTCTGCCCCTCCCCCACTTGTGTGTGCTCTCTCTCTTTCTCTCTCTCTCTCTCAAAATAAACATTTAAAAAAAAATTTTTTTTTAAAGGCCGGAATAAGGGTCAGGCTATTTAGAGATGTGTATTCTACGCCAAGATTGGATTTATCCTATGGATGTTTAATCGAAACGAGAGAGTGAACTGTCTGTAAGCAGATACGGATTTTAGAGGATTAGTCTGATCAGCAGTGGGGGAGAATAGTGAAACCAGGAGGTCGCTGTGATAATCCAGGTGAGAAATACTGAGGGTCTGAGTAAGGCTGTGGCAGAGTGGACAGGACAGTTATTTGGAAGGTAGGTTCTGGAGACTTAGTGGGTGTGGTAGAGGAAGGATTGGAGGGGCTGGGATGTCTTAAGCATGTGCCAGATGAAATTTTTAGTCTTAAGCATGTGCCAGATGAAACACTGTGTCATCCTCATTCTTTCCCTTCTCTTTCTTTCTCTTCCTCCCTCCCTCCCTTCCTTCTTCTCTTTCTTTCTGACATACAACATTATATTAGTTTCGGGTGTACAACATGATTCACTATCTGTTTATATTGTAAATACATAGGAGTTACTAGGTAACTCTACTTAACATGTATATAGTTACAAGTTACATCTTGTGAGGACTTGTAAGATTTAGTCTCTTAGCAAGTTTCAAATATGCAATACAGTCACCATGCTGTACGTTATATCCCCATGATTATCTTCATATTTTTGTCTAATATTTTTGTCTTTTTTTTTTCCAACGTTTATTTATTTTTGGGACAGAGAGAGACAGAGCATGAACGGGGGAGGGGCAGAGAGAGAGGGAGACACAGAATCGGAAACAGGCTCCAGGCTCTGAGCCATCAGCCCAGAGCCTGACGCGGGGCTCGAACTCACGGACTGCGAGATCGTGACCTGGCCGAAGTCGGACGCTTAACCAACTGCGCCACCCAGGCGCCCCTAATATTTTTGTCTTAAAATGTAGTAGTGTTAAGACTCACAGAGTTGCCACGTGTAAAAACTCCCCATGACTTTACTGTATTCTGTTTAAAACAAATAGCTGGCATAATTTATTTTTCCTGTTTTTAATTTTACTACACATTCATTTTGCCAGATGCTGGCTTCCCTCCTCTTTTAAAGGGCTGTGTGTATATTGTGTGTGTTTAAAGACCAAAGGTGCCTAACAACCTTGTAAGTTTGTGGTTCAGAATGGGGTGAGGTTGGAGAGCACCTCAAAGTATCTGTGAATGGAAACCGACTCATCTTGGGCCACCTGAGGTCACAAACCTGATCCCTGGAGGGGCACTGGGGCGCTCCGGGGTCATTCCTTGGCTCACTCCCCAGAAATTGCGGCTGTCAGAAAATCCTTTCATTAGCACAAATACCCTAATATTTTCACAGCGACTGAGAGGCACAAAGCAACAATTGTAAATTAAATGGCTTTATAAGGAATCTCTACACCACGCAGGTCTGGGCGATTTCGATCCGCTCCCAGGGAGAAATAGCAGGATTTAAAGTCTGGGGCTGGCAAGTTCCAGGACCCGGAGTCAGCAAGTAAGCAGAAGCGGCACTTCCGGGCCGGGTGCGCGGTCTGTCTGCTCCCCCTCTTCTATTACCCGCCCTCAGGCTGCTGCACACGAGGTTTCAGAGCGTGTATTTTCAGCAGGAGAGGGAAGACAGGTCTCCTAATTGCCGCTTGCAAGAAAGCACTACGAGCAGGCCTGTGTTAAGGGCACTTTTCAGGAGGGCACAGATGGCTATGACTCCTTCAGTGGACCCTAATTTTCTACCCCCGTAAGTACGTGTGCGATCTGACTCTGAGCCTATTTGCAGACCGACCCCGTTCTACAGTTTCTCCACCTCCACGGGAGTTCTAACCGGGGAAAGTCTTGGTACCTGACCTACTTCCACATGGGGGGAAACAAAGAGTGAAAAACCCATTCAGCCGTGGGTTATAGCAGTACAAACAAGAAAGAGGGAAGGATTTAGTAATAGAACAGATCTCTGACTGGTTTTATGGTTGTATAGAAACACTGTTTTTCTACTTGTCTTTCTTATCCGTTATCTCAGAGTTAAAAGATATCCGCATTAAAACAAATACAGCATTGTAGAAAAATAACATAATATTACCTAATAAATGATAATATAAACATAATACATATAAATATATATTAATAACTTTCCTGTTTTAGTCTAGGGGTTCTTTTGATTACTTCACAAGGTATATTAAGGGATTTATACAGTTGAACTCTTTAACATTTTTTAATAGACAAGCATGTATCAGAAAGTAATTTGCTTAAAATTTTCAAACAGAAATTTGCAAGTCTTTCATCTTTTAAAACGTCCCTGTTTTCTTTTTGAATGTATTTATCATTCAGTGGTCCCTAAGCAATGGTTACATTAGCACATTATAGTAGCATATTTTTAAAATATGCTGTTATAAGTTTATAGAGTATGGATGTGGTTTAATTCTAGGAATATTAATTATTTGTGAATTTTTATCATTCAAATATTAATGTAGTCTGAGAGCAATATACTTTAATGCTGTACTTTATTATTTTTTAAGTTTATTTATTTTGAGAGAGAGTATGTAAAAGCATGCAAGTGGGGGAGGGGTGGAGAGAGGGAGAGAGAGAACCCAAGAAGGCTCCCAGTGGTCAGCACAGAGCCCAACACTCACAAACCATGAGACAATGACCTGAGCCAAAATCAAGAGTCGGTTACTTAACCAACTGAGCCACCCAGGCACCCCAGTGTTCTACTTTAAAGTTCAAAGAAGTTAGTTCAATTTCGTTGTCTATAGCATTTTATTTTCAAATGGGTATGCCCATTTAGGTGTGCGAATTTCAAAAACTACAAAAGAGAACAAGAAAGCAAATAAACAAATCAGATTGAAGTGTTTTGATACATTCAATACTGCATTGCAATATTGATAAAAAGTGGAAGTTTGGGGTTCGAGAGTGAACGGCTGTAAAAGAATTCTTGAGACGTTTTTGGTGCAAACAGGTGATTTTGTTATAGCACAGGGATGGGATGTGTGGGCAGGAAGAGCTTTCCTGGGATTGCAAGGAGTGACTGATGATACACTTGTAAGTTTGTGGAGGGAGGGGATAGACATAAAGTAACTTTCTAGGCCATTTTGACCCTTTTAGGACCTTGAGGGGCAGCTGCTGTTAAGATCAGGTTACTCTGAGTCTTTAATGAAAAACATGAAGGCACTAAGGCAGCCAGAGCTCCCTGAAGAAGGTCATGCTCTGTATGTTTTAGGTGCCTGTCCATGGGCTGCAAGCTGTAAGGAGATTTCATTCAAACTGCATTTTTCTTGCCTTTGTTCTCATCAATATGCTTTTAATGCTTACAGATTTTCTGTGAAAATTCATGGTTAAAACTAAAGAAATTGCTTGGGTTTAGCAAAAAGCAACTAATTGAGACATCTCAACTGATTTATGTATATTCCTCATTAGATATTTTGATAAGAGTTTCTTGTCATTTATGTATCTTACTAGTTAGCCAACGTGGTAGATGCAACTATTGTTAATTAACATTTGCTCCCCCCACCCTACCCTCATGGGTATCCTGAACTTTTCTGACCCTTGACTTTGGGCTTGGCCATGTGGCTTGCTTTGATCAATGGGAGATTAGGAGGATGTGATCGTCAGAGGCTGGAAAGCACTTGTACAATTCAGTTTGTTTTCCTGCACTTTTGCTGTCGACAGGAGAACATGCCTGGGCCAGCTTGTAGGTAAATGGAGCCCATCAGCCGCTGATGAGCTGCCCCAGATAACCCTAGCTAACCCCAGCCATCCGCAGACACGTGAGGAATAATACATAATTGCTTCTTGAGGCACTGAGTTTGGGGACGGTTGGTTGCACACCATCCTTTCGGCAATAGCTAATGTAGAGGCCACTTGCAGGCAACCAGCTTGCACGATGGAAACCTGAGTAAGAAAAAGGGCCCACAACCACCACTGAGCTACAGGCAAACAGACAGTGCAAAGGGGCTCATTAAGCAACCCATCTCTGAATAGCCGTAGGCCACAGCTCACCAATTAAACCAGGCGCAGTTCCCAAGCTTACCAAAATAGGGTTAATTCCATACCTTCCCTTATTCCCTCACCCCACCCTATAATTGTGGCCCCTCATCACCACCTCATTGCAGACCGCCTCTCCTTTACCGCTCTGCCCACCGCTCCCTTGCTGTGTATTCAATACACTTCTGTCTCTTTTGTTCTGCGTTGGGTGAATCTTTCGCCACCTGGGCTGCCACCCTCCACCCGTTCAGAGAGCCCCACAGACAATCCAAACGGACACCAATAAGAAATGCAAGGGACAGATTGCCGTGCCTGGGTTTGAGTCCCACCTCTGCCACAGGCTAGCTGTGTGACCTCTGCCCGTTTAATCTCTCTGAGCCCGTTTTGCAGCCTTTTCTAACTTGGAACATAAAAACGGAAGGCTCCGGAAAGCAGCTTCTCTGGGAGAAAAAGAACTTTGCACTAATTGGCAAGTTTGACAATGTGGAAATTATACTGAGAGACTAATTGAGGCTGTAGGAGGATTTAATGGTAGTTATGAAGAAAAATCTATAAATGCAAAAGAAAGGAGTCAATGATCACCTTCATGAAAAGCAAAAGTTAGATAAAAAGGAACCACATAGTACATGACTCGGCTCAACAGTAAACAATCAAGATAATTTCAATGCTGAGTACTGATATAAACAAAAACCGTGCTAAGTTGAAAGGAAGGAGCAACTGGAATATATTTATATTTACCCTCAAATTTCTCAATATTAGCACTTTAGACATTTTGGGCCACGTAAGTCTTTGTCGTGGGAGACTACTCTGTGCACTGTAGGATGTTAACCTCATCGCTGCTCTATCTACTAGAAGCCAGCAGCACTCTCCCCATGTTGAAAACCACTGGTGTGCACTAAGAGAGCAAGACGTAAGGTCTAAAACTGTGGAGGTCCTTAAGCTATAAAAGTGTGTTTGGGGGCCTCAGTCGGAAGAGCATGTGACTCTTGGTCTCAGGATCACGAGTTCAAGCCCCACATTGGGTGTAGAGATTACTAAAATAAATAAATAAAACTTCTTTAAAAAAGATAGGAAAGTGTGTTTCAGTTACTGATTTTGCACCATCTGTTCCGCATGCAAGAAGTCCATTCCCCCTTCCCTTCTCCGGAATCCTGGAGCACGAGAAATGCCCACGTTCAACTGTGCTGTGTAATCAAATTTAGACTTACTTACCATTTAGTCAGGCTAAAATAAAGGATCCTTAGATTAATAATAATATGACTACATCAGTTTCCTAGGGCTACTGTAATAAATCACTAGAAACTTGTTGGCTTAAAACAGCAGAAATATATTTTCTTACAGAAATGACCAGAGCAGGAAGCTTTTATACCTTTTAGACAAAGAAACAAGCTTGCAAGGAACGGACAAAACAAAGGGGTGGGGGTTTCAGGTAGTAAATGGCAAAGAAGCAATTAGAAAGATAAGGGTTTGTTTAACAAAATCTATTTGTAGATTTCTCTAGTCTTTGGATTGATAAAAGTCTGTCTCCAACAAAAGGAAAATTTATTTCCTGCCTTTGGGTAGAAAAGGGGGAACTTTTTCTACATTTACTACTTCTTAATTGCCGTCAGCCTGAAAAAAAATTTTATGTCAAAGGGATATTTTGAGGTGACATATTCTGGTTTCCCTCATATGCATATAACCTTCTCTCCCTTGCTTGTCTCTCTCTTGTACATCTTTCCAAAACTCCAAAAACCTGGAAAATTCTGCTGTGTCTATTCCATCATCCAGCAGCTGATGATAGGGAGAAAGGAGCTAAAAGGACTGATATTTAGTTTAGCACTCAGAATTCAAGTGCACCCCAATGCTGGCAGGCAATACAAATACTTTCCCTAGACAAGTAGTTCTCTTACTATTTTATAATCTTTTGTGTTTCTGGACTCAATTCCAAGATGGGGGGGGGGGGTGGTGAGGAGGGTTCTGCACACCACAAGTGATTCTTATGACACTAGCAGGGTGTCTGAAAATTCAGTATAATTTAACTTAATTCTGACACTATCTACCAAAAGATAGCATTAGATTCCACAGATTGAGGGCTTGCCCTCACCCCACCCCCCTGCAGATGCCAGTCACAAGCCCAGATTGTCACCTGTGCTTCTAACTGGCTATAAGATCAGACGTTCCAATGACCTCCTCCTCAGGTTTGATTAATTTGCTAGAGCAGCTCTCAGAACTTAGAGAAACATTCTGCTTACTAGATCACTGGTTTATTATAATGGGATATAACTCGGGAGCACCAGATGGAAGAATGCACCAGGCAAGGTATGGAGGGAGGCCAGAAATGCCATGCCCTCTCAAAGCATGCCGCTCTCCCCTAATCTCCATAAGTTCACCGACCTGGAAACTCTCAAATCTTATAGTTCGGGGTTTTTATGAAGGCTTCATTAAATAGACAGGATTGATTAAACCACTGGTTGTTGATTCAGTCTCCAGTGCTGTCCCTCAACCCTCTCACCACAGAGCGGGTTCTCCTGGTAACCAGCCCCCATCCCTACATCCCGAGGCAATTTCCAAAAGTCACCTCATTAACGTAATAAGAGACACGTTGGTTGCTCTCATCACTTAGGAAATTCCGAGGATTTTAGGAACTTTGTTCCAGAAATGGGGGAAAGACCAAACATATATATCTTACTATGAATCACAATATCGCACATAGCTCCTCCTGTTTCCTCAAAGCTCTGATACCCCTTCTCCTGATACCCCTTCTCCTATTTTCTCATCAGATGGTGACCTTGCTTCTTAGGCACTAAGAAAATAGAGGCAGTCAGATGAAAGCGTTCTTATCTTCCTCCCTGCTATCAACCAAACTATCAGCCTCCCTACATTTACAAATCCACATAGTCTGGCTTTCCTCCTATTTTTAAGAGTAAACATCTGGGTTCCAGGATAAGGCCAACCCCTCACTGGTGCATTGTCCCTGACCACTTCTTATAAACTTCAAGGATTTTGCTCCTACAGTAATCCCCTTACCTCCCGTGTCATCAAATTTTCTGTCTCCACTAGATCATACTTACCAGTTGACATACTTGAATAGCACCCTTCTTTAAAAAAAAATAAGATAAAGAAGACAGAATAAAATGCCCCGGGACTTCACAACTGTGTCTACTCATTGCCTGTTCCCTTCACGACAAGACTCCTCTGAGAACAAAGTCTCCACCGTGCAGTCTGCATGTTCACAGTTCATTCTCTGGTGAATCCACTCCAATGAGGTTTTGTCTCCACTGTTCATGGAAATACTCTTGTAAGGTCACCAAAGACCTCCAAGTGACCAAATTGGTAGCCAGGCAGTCACGTCTTACCTGACCTCCCCAGGGCAAGGGCGGCCATGGCACCAACACCGTGCTCTCCCGGTTCCTCTTTTGTGCACGTTTGCAACTGTGTGTACTTGACTCCACTCGGGTCTCCTACATTCCTCCCTCCAGTATATCTTCAACAAAGCCGCAGGGCTTGTTTTGTTGTGTTGTGTTTTTTGGTTTTGGGTTTTTTTTTTTTTTTTTGAGAGAGAGAGAGAGCACACAAGCTGGGGAGAGGGGCAGAGAGAGAGAGAATCCCAAGCAGGCTCCACACTGTCAGCACAGAGCCTGACATGGGGCTTGATCTCACAACCCTGGGATCACGACCTGAGCTGAAATCAAGAGTCGGCGGCTCAACTAACTGAGCCACCTAGGCTCCCTTCTTTTTTTTTTTTTTAAGCACATATATTCGTCCTTTATTTGAAAATCTCCAATAGCTCCCAGTTGGTTCACCTAAAATGTCTGTTCAACGCCTTGTTTCCACATGGGGGGCTGACTGTGGCAGTCTGCACCCAAGAGCTAATGTTTAAACCTCTGCCTCCTGGGGTGCCTGAGTGGCTCAGTCAGTTAAGTGTCTGACTCTTGATTTCAGCTTGGGTCATGATCTCGCAGTTGGGAGTAGACTGGAGGCAGGCTCTGCACTAATAACACAGAGCCTGCTTGGTATTCTCCCATCCCTCTCTCTCTCTCTTCCCCTCCCCTGCTCACGCTGTCTCATTCTCTCTCAAAATAAATAAACATTTTAAAAAAATATATAAAAAATAAACTTCTGCCTCCCTAAAAATCATATCTGAAGAGGGAAAAGGACCAAGTGTGGGGACAGGAATTCCTTCTTTAGCCTTTCCAAGGCCAACCTTCTTCATCCCAGCTTCTGGCCCAGACCCCTGTCTCTTCTTCAGGGACCGACACTGATATTCACTTCTTCAAAAAAGACCTCTTTCTCCAAAGCACGGGAGTGTGGCTTTACACTGTGCCTTCACCAGGGCGCACAGGTCAGAATGGAAGCAGTGGTGGCAAATCCTGGGCTCCAATCCCCACTCTGCCAACTGCCAGCTATGTGATGTTGAGCGAGTTACTAAATCCCCCTGTCCTTCCGTACCTGCCTTTGTAAAATGGCGATAATAGTAGTATTTACTTCACGGGGTCCACGTAAGGAGGAAGTGAGATAATAGATGTGGAATTCTGGAAACAGGGCTCCGGGCACAGCAAGAGCTCCTAACATTAACTAGCTGTAATGCAGAGATATGCCTGCGCCCGTTCCCAGGACACGCACAGGTAACCAGGAGAAATGTTCTCTGGTGAGAACCCTCATCATGGAAGACCTAGTCAGAGTATCTTTGTTAGGCTGAAAAAGAACATGAACCCAGCGGGTGGCAGAGCCTTGACCTGCACATGAAGTAATCCCCACACTGCTCTGCAAAAGCTCATTTAGGAATGATGGTTTCCACCTTCCCTCGTCCCAAGTCCCCTGCCTCATCCCCATTGAGAGTTCAAAGCTGTCGACCTTCCCTCTTCACCAGGATCCTTTGAAGTTCAAGTTTTACTCTAATCTTTAGTGGAGCCTCAGGGCCTCAGTAATTCATCTGTTCCTTTTATTATGCCTCAGTGTTTCTGATCAAACAGAATTTGAGCAGAAGACAGAATCCATCCTGTCAGACAGCAAACAAAGAAACTCTCATAATAGCCCAGTGTTCTCCCATGGCCTCCAGCCTTAGGTGTCCTGGAATGCTCCTGCCCTGTAGAAAGGCACTTAACTGTCTTGAATATAGAAAAGGGACAAGCATAGTGAAAGGGCAGTTGAGCTGTTAAATGTATCTGTGTCATGAGTATACTGATTGTTAAGTTTTCAAAAATGCTTTACAAGTATAGCTTGGTTGGTAGATAGGTCAGCAAGTTTTTTCTATCAAAGTCTGGATAGTAGGTATTCTAGGTTTTTTTTTCGGGCTAATACTGTCTGTTTCAACTACTCAGCTCTGCCAGTGTGAGGGAAAGCAGCCATCGGCAATAATAACTGAATGGGTTTGACTGTGTTCCAATGATAGGCTATTTACAAAAGGAGGAGTGTATTTGGTGCAAGGGCCATAATTTGCCAAACACTGGCCTAGTATAAACTTTCTCAAGGTGGGGCACCTGGGTGGCTCAGTCATTTAAGCATCTGACTTCAGCTTAGGTCATGACCCAACATTTCATGGATTCAAGCCCCGCATCAGGCCGTGCACTGACAGTGAGGAGCCTGCTTGGGATTCTTTCTCTCTCTTTCCCTCTCTCTCACTCCTCCCTGACATGAACTTTCTCTCTCTCTCAAAATAAATAAATAAACTTTAAAGAAAAAAAAAGAGTTGGTCAATCTGGAGTCATTGTCCATGCCACCTTCCTGGTTTTTTCAAAACCTATGCACCTCTATAATCATATTGATTATGAAATTATTAAAGCTTACTCTGTTTTTAAATAAACTGATTATAAAAAAAATTAATATTACTACAGTAAAAGGAAAACAAGTATTCTTAGTACCCAAAAGGTAACCTTAAAAGAAACTAAGTGCAATCAATGAAACCAGAAGCTGGTTCTTTGAAAGAATTAACAAAATTGATAAACCACTAGCCAGTTTGATCAAAAAGAAAAAGGAAAGGACCCAAATAAATAAAATCAAGAATGAAAAAGGAGAGATCACAACCAACACAGCAGAAATAAAAACAATAATAAGAGAATATTATGAGTAATTATACGCCAATAAAATGGGCAATCTGGAAGAAATGGACAAATTCCTAGAAACATATACACTACCAAAACCGAAACAGGAAGAAATAGAAAATTTGAAGACTCATAGTCAGTAAAGAAATCAAATTAGTAATCAAAAATCTCCCAAACAACAAGAGTCCTGGGCCAGATGAATTTCCAGGGGACTTCTACCAGACATTTAAGGAAGAGTTAACACCTATTCTCTTGAAGCTGTTCCAAAACATAGAAATGGAAGGAAAACTTCCAAACTCTTTCTATGAAGCCAGCATTACCTTGATTCCAAGACCAGACAGAGACCCCACTAAAAAGGAGAACTATAGACCAATTTCCCTGATGAACCTGGATGCAAAAATCCTCAACAAGATATTAGCCAACCGGATCCAACAATATATTAAAAAAAGTATTCACCGCAACCAAGTGGGATTTATACCTGGGATGCAGGGCTGGTTCAATATCCGTAAAACAATTAATGTGATTCATCACATCAGTAAAAGAAAGGACAGGAACCATATGATCCTCTCAATAGATGCAGAGAAAGCATTTGATAAAATACAGCATCCTTTCTTGATAAAAACCTTCAATAAAGTAGGGATAGAAGGATCATACCTCATGATCATAAAAGCCATATACAAAAGACCCAATGCTAATATCATCCTCAATGGGGAAAAACTGAGAACTTTCCCCCTAAGATCAGGAACATGACAGGGATGTCCACTCTCACCACTGTTATTCAACATAGTATTGGAAGTCTTAGTCTCTGCAGACAACACAAAGAAATAAAAGGCATCCAAATTGGCCAGGAGGAGGTCAAACTTCCACTCTTTGCAGATGACATGATACTCTACATGGAAAACCCAAAAGACTCCACCAAAAAACTGCTAGAACCGATTCATGAATTCAACAAAGTTTCAGGATATAAAATCAATGCAAAGAAATCAGTTGCATTCCTACACACCAACAATGAAGCAACAGAAAGAGAAATCAAGGAATCGATCCCCTTCACAATTGCACCAAAAACCATAAAATACCTAGGAATAAATCCAACCAAAGAGGTGAAAAATCTATACACTGAAAACTATAGAAACCTTCTGAAAAAAATTGAAGATACAAAAAATGGAAAAAGATTCCATGCTCCTGGATAGGAAGAACAAATATTGTTAAAATGTCAATACTACTCAAAGCAATCTACATATTCAATACAATCCCTATCAAAATAACACGAGCATTCTTCACAGAGTTAGAACAAATAATCCTAAAATTTGTAAGGAACCAGAAAATACCCCAAATAGCCAAAGCAATCTTGAAAAAGAAAACCAAAGCAGGAGCATCACAGTCCCAAACTTTTAGCTATACTACAAAGCTGTAATCATCAAGACAGTATGGTCCTGGCACAAGAACAGATCAATGGAGTAGAATAGAGAACCCAGAAATAGACCCACAAATGTATGGCCAACTAATCTTTGACTAATCAGGAAAGAATATCCAATGGAATAAAGACAGTCTCTTCAGCAAGTGGTGCTGGGAAAACTGGGCAGTGACATGCAGAAGAATGAACCTGGACCACTTTCTTACACCATACACAAAAATAAATTAAAAATGGGTGAAAGACCTAAATGTAAGACAGGAAGCCATCAAAATCCTTGAGGAGAAAGCAGGCAAAAACCTCTTTGACCTTGGCCACAGCAACTTCTTACTCAACACATCTCTGGAGGCAAGGGAAACAAAAGCAAAAATGAACTATTGGGACCTCATCAAAATAAAAAGCTTCTGCACAGCAAAGGAAACAATCAGCAAAACTAAAAGGCAACCGACAGAATGGGAGAAGACATTTTCAAACGACATATCAGATAAAGGGTTAGTATCCAAAATCTATAAAGAACTGATCAAACTCAACACCCAAAAAACAAAAAATCTAGTGAAGAGATGGACAAAAGACATGAATAGACACTTCTCCAAAGAAGACATCCAGATGACCAACCGACACATGAAAAAATGCTCAACATCACTCATCATCAGGGAAATACAAATCAAAACCACCATGAGATACCTGTCAGAATGGCTAACATTAACAGCTCAGGCAACAACAGATGTTGGTGAGGATGCAGAGAAAGAGGATCTCTTTTGCATTGTTGGTGGGAATGCAAGCTGGTGCAGCCACTCTAGAAAGCAGTATGGAGGTTCCTCAAAAAATTAAAAATAGAACTACCCTACGACCCAGCAAGTGCACTACTAGGTATTTATCCAAGGGATATAGGTATGCTGTTTTGAAGGGACACATGCACCCCCATGTTTATAGCAGCACTATCAACAATAGCCAAAGTATGGAAAGAGCCCAAATGTCCATTGATGGATGAATGGATGAAGAAGATGTGGTATATATATTCAATGGAGTATTACTCGGCAATCAAAAAGAATGAAATCTTGCCATGTGCAACTACGTGGCTGGAACTAGAGGTTATTATGCTAAGCGAAATTAGTCAGAGAAAGACAAATATCATATGACTTCACTTATATGAGGACTTTAAGACACAGAACAGATGAACATAAGGGAAGGGAAACAATATAAAAACAGGGAGGGGGACAAAACATAAGAAAATCTTAAATATGGAGAACAAACATAGGGTTACTGGGGGGGGGGGTGGGAGGGGGGTTGGGCTAAATAGATAAGGGGCATTAAGGAATCTACTCCTGAAATCATTGTTGCACTATATGCTAACTTGGATGTAAATTAAAATAATAAAATAAAATTTAAAAAACCTAAGTGCAATTAAAACAAAACATTGAAATTAAAATGTTAGTTGAAATTTGAAGAATAAGATTTACCACTGAAGGGAAGTCTCTTTAACAAAGCTAGTCTCATATCGTGCCTCCTTGTTCCAACTGCCCTCTCTACCTTAAGACCTCTATAAAGCCCTTTCTTGAATTATCCCTGCCACCATAGTGTGTGTGCATGCTATTTTGTGTGTGCAGTGTTTCTTCACATGTTATTTTGCCTACTTAGAATGCTTGTTCCTGCTTCTATTCCCTCTAACCCATCGGGGAATATTTTCCCTTGAATAAGGCAGACCTATTATAGCTGTTCATAGACCAGCAGGCCATCCGTTGACGTATATGTCACAAATGCCATTTTATATTGGCTGGGAAATTATTGGATTATTTTCTGACTCCCCTGCTATATGGTCTTCTTTTTGAAGTCAAGGGATCAGGAACTAAGACTGTAACTTACCACAGCAGCCTCTGAGAAATAATTATTACACTGGAGGAATATATGAAACAACTAAGATTTTTAAGAATATAAATCAGTCAATTCTGGTTGTAACTTTTCTTTTTTTGTAATCTAAATCTACATTTTATCTGCGAGGCTCTGTAAATTCATATTCTTAAAACTAGTTAAGAGCCATCACCTTCTTAATAAGGGGGAAATGGTTAGCTATTTCCAGCAAAGCCAGGGATTAGAATTATTCCCTCAAAACAGAGAAGAGAAAAGTTGAGTGATTCTAGGCCACTTTGAGGTTTAGCTTTCTTTAAATATTCCCAGATGTCACCATTCCAATGTCAGGATCCCTTTCTTTCTTGATCAGTACCCTTACATCTCATGAGACCTACTGAGAAGTAGGTCTTTAAATTTTTTTTTTTCAATGTTTATTTATTTTTGGGACAGAGAGAGACAGAGCATGAACGGGGGAGGGGCAGAGAGAGAGGGAGAGACAGAATCGGAAACAGGCTCCAGGCTCTGAGCCATCAGCCCAGAGCCCGACGCGGGGCTCGAACTCACGGACCGCGAGATCGTGACCTGGCTGAAGTCGGACGCTTAACCGACTGCGCCACCCAGGCGCCCCAGAGAAGTAGGTCTTTAAAATAAATGCCTTAGGGGCACCTGGGTGGCTCAGTCGGTTGAGTGTCCAACTTCAGCTCAGGTCATGATCTCACACTCTGTGAGTTCGAGCCCCGTATCGGTCTCTGTGCTGACAGTTTGGTGCCTGGAGCCCGCTTCAGATTCTGTGTCTCCCTCTCTCTCGCCCCTCCCCTGGTCATGCTCTGTCTCTCTCTGTCTCAAAAATAAATAAAAACATTAAAAAAAATTTTTTAATAAAAAAGTAAAATAAATGCTTTAAAATAAATACACAATTCTTAAAATAAAAAATGTTTATGTTCATACTATCCAAAATGATCTTGCATTTTACAACTGTGCCATGCATACTTGGGAACAGTGGCAAGTTAAACAGCAAAATTTTTGTTTGAGGCTGACATGGGTTAGAATTGTAGTTCTGTTTACCGACATCTGTAATCCGTGTGTCTGTTTCCTTACCTATGACACGCGGTAATAAGAGCTACCTCACAGGAGTCAAATAATAAAAATTCAACTGAAAATTTTAAAGATCTCGTGGTTTTATTAATTAATTCATGGATCAGGCAGCATTGAACAAGTAGAGGGGAGCTCCAAAGTGCTATAGAAAGGGAAAGGTTTTTAAAGCCACAACAAGGAAATCACAAAAAGGAAGAAGGATTATTTCAGGTGTGATCACCCTCCTTTGGTGGCAAAAAGGTCTTACAGGGTGGATTACCTCATCTCATCAAAGAAGGGTCCATGTGACAGACTACCTTATCGATGCTGACCAGAAAATTCCTGACTGACCTATTTAAGAGTGCATTTTGAGCAGTGATTGAAATTGCAATTAGGTTAGGTATTAACCTAATTTGGTTTGGTGCCATGACCTAGCACAAGCGACTCCATTTTGGGCCTCTGGTTTTCTTTTTAACACAGGACTATTCTAGGGATTTTGTTAGAATAATAACGTAGAACAAACACTAAGCCCAAGATCTTACCAATATATGATAAGCACTAAATAAATACTCATTATTGATGCTAGTGTTACTTATATAATTTACATGCTACATTATCTTCAATGAAGATGAAGGAAAATGTTATGCATATCAAGAACATTTTTTTAATTGAAAGAAAAGGATTATCTGACATAGCTTTCCTGACTTAAAATATAGCATCATTTCCTCAACATTTCCTTTTGCCTTCATTGAGTACACAATTTAAAAATAATTCAGAGGGGCGCCTGGGTGGCTCGGTCAGTTAAGCGTCTGACTTCAGCCCAGGTCATGATCTCACTGTCTGTGAGTTCGAGCCCCGTGTCGGGCTCTGTGCTGACTGCTCAGAGCCTGGAGCCTGTTTCAGATTCTGTGTCTCCCTCTCTCTCTGCCCCTCCCCTGTTCATGCTCTGTCTCTCTCTGTCTCAAAAATAAATAAACGTTAAAAAAAAATTTTTTTTAAATAAATAAAAATAATTCAGAAAACAATTCTATGATAATAAGCTCATTTTCATATGTAAGCAACATACATACAAGTGAAAAAGAACAGAAAAGTAAACACTGCTAACCTGTAGATCTAGGCTTGATGTAAAAAAGATGAGGTGCAGAGAAACTTGTGTCACTCAGTATTTTTTAAAAGTGTTATTTTAGGGGTGCCTGGGTGACTCAGTTGGTTAAGCGTCCGACTTTTTATTTTGGCTCAGGTCATGATCTCATGTATTTACTACTCTTGTACTTAATTTTTTTTTTTGAATGCTAAACCAAACATAACTCAAAGTCACCTAAAATGCACCAAATTATAAATTTTTTTATAAAAGCATCAAATGATTTAATGTCTTTTCCTTATTTCTACTAAATTGGTATTTAAATCATAGCACACAGCCAAAGAAACCCATCAGCCAGCATTTGACCTGTCTGAGTATTATATCAATGAAGTTTTTCTTATCTGTGAAGAATGTCAGAAACATTGAAAATGTAACACCCAGCAATTACTGTGTTTAGTATCTTCCGTCCATTGTTCCAAGAATTTGTCAATTATAACTCATTTTATCCCCCTGACAACCTTATTGTTATTCACATGATACAGCCAAAGAGATTGAGAAATAGAGAGTTTGAACAACATGCCCAAGGTCACAGGTAGTAAGTGGTGGATCTAGGATTTGATCTAAGCCATCCAGCTGCAGACGCTGCCCTATTTACCACTCAGTAACCAGTTCTTCTTCCAGGAGAATTCTTAAGATAGTTGAAACAATAGATAGCACACATCATAAGGCAGTCTTTTTTATGGGGGAAATTCTAGGTATTTGAGAGTTTTTGTTTTTAATCCTATTGAACCAGAGTCGGCTTCCCTGTTTCTTATACCAGTGGTCTTCATACTTCTGTCTAGAACAACATAGAAGTCGAGAGTCAGAGATCTTTGAGAGAAAAGAAACCTTAAGTTCAGACATCCTTCAGGTGTTTCTTCATCTAAATGGAATTTAAACAAAGCTATCATCTCTCTGGTTACCGTGCAAGCTTCACTCCTCCAATTTCTTCAAACTGAGCTTCTTCTTTGGGAAACACCGCAGTTTGTCAAAGTCCCTCTTTTTGATACTCAGAAACCGAATATAACGCTCAAGATTTGGTGTACTGCAAAATCAAATATTGCAGATAATATTACGGTTTGTTAGAAAAGACAACCCTGCCCTGCCCATATGTGTGTATCTCGTACTAACGTTGGACTATTGTGTTATGACACAGTTGTCCTTGTAAAGCCAAAGTGTGCTCTCATGCCAATCACAAGAGTAGAAATCAGGGCCTCACTGTGATGAGGTAGTCGTTCCCAATGTCAATAGTTAATGGAAAAGATACATCCAGGGAGTAAAATTATACCTGGGAAAGGGATCTATGATGAGAAAGAAATAGACCATCTTCCTCACTCCACGTGAGGTCTTTAGAAGTGTCTGGAGGACTCTTGGTTGTTGGGGAAATTAGTGCACAGGAAGGCAACTGCACGGTTAGCAAGGAAACCCAATGTTATGGCTGGGCAGGGAGAGGGTCACACCCACCTGGGATCCTGAGGTGAGCCAAGGTTCTGCTATTTAAAAAAAGCCATTCCCAGAGGCTGATTGTGTAAGGTAGTCTTTGTGTGCAAATTCTCTCCAGTTTTCTAGCACCTTTCATTAAATTATAGCTTGTGCCAGAGTAAGGATATATAGGGTACGGCTGTTGGTACCAGTGTAATCTCTTTTTTTTTAATGTTTATTTACTTATTTTTGAGAGAGAGAGAATCCTAGGCAGGCCCTGGGCTGTCAGCGCAGAGCCCAGCACGGGGCTCAGGTTCACGAACCTCGAGATCATGACCTGAGCCGAAGTGAAGAGTCTGACGCTCAAACGACTGAGCCACCCAGGTGCCCTAGTACCAGTGTAATCTCTTAAAGGGTAAGAGAAAGGCTGTGACGTCCCACTGCTCATTTCTATCTGGAGACTTTCTGTCTACTGCCAAGCCTGGGGAATTAGTTATTCTATTAAGGGAGCTGGTGAGCTTCCTGGCAGCATGCTAATACTTTTAGCTTTTCAACAGTTACATTATACCTTATAATAATGATAAAGTTCAAATCAATTAAAATGCTCAAGAGCTTTTCAGACATCTCAGCTATACATATACTATACCAGTTTGGCTTATATATTTTTTAAATGTTTTTATTTATTTTTGAGAGAGAGAGAGAGAGAGAGAGAGCAGGGGAGGGGCAGAGAGAGAGGGAGACAGAGGATCCAAAGCAGGCTCGGTGCTGACAGCAGAAAGCCAGATGCTGGGCTTGAACTCAAGAAATGTGAGATCATGACCTGAGCTGAAGTTGGACACTTAACTGACTAAGCCACCCAGGTGCCCCCAGATTAAAGCTCACAGTTTTTCTTTTTTTTTTTTTTTTTAATTTTTTTTTTTTCAACGTTTATTTATTTTTGGGACAGAGAGAGACAGAGCATGAATGGGGGAGGGGCAGAGAGAGAGGGAGACACAGAATCGGAAACAGGCTCCAGGCTCTGAGCCATCAGCCCAGAGCCCGACGCGGGGCTCGAACTCCCGGACCGCGAGATCGTGACCTGGCTGAAGTCGGACGCTTAACCGACTGTGCCACCCAGGCGCCCCAAGCTCACAGTTTTTCAATTAAAGTTTTTTTTTCCCCTGATGTTCAGCACGTCAAGATCATACATCATCATACTTAGTTTGATTGTAGTGCTCGTGAGCTCTCTTAGCTTTGGTCACATTCCAATTGGACAAACGTGTTATTATGTTTTCAATCAAATCATTTGTGAGAAAGATAAATAAGATAGGGTCAAGGATAAAACCCCACTTTTTGATCCGCTTTGATATGAATTCACTTCATATTATCCAGTACATATTTCATCATCAAGTCCTCAAGGATATCATAGGAGGCTTATCAAATGACTTGCTGTGCTTATAGTACACTATGTTTATATCATTCTCTGTTAACTTAGTAATAGTTCTTGAAAAATAAAAAGAAGAATAATCGGTCACGGGCGTCTAGGTGGCTCAGTCGGTTGTCTGACTTCGGCTCAGGTCATGATCTCACGGTCCATGAGTTCAAGCCCCGCATCAGGCTCTGTGCTGACAGCTCAGCATGCTCCATGCTCAGCATGAAGCCCAGTGCAGGGCTCAATGCCACGACCCTGGGATCATGACCTGAGCCCAAATCAAGAGTCTGACTGAGCCACCCAGGTGCCCTCCACCCTGTATTTCTAACAAGCAGCAGAGTTCGGGGCTACCATGCTCTCGCCTCTATTTTTTTCTTGGGTATGATGCAACAAATCGTTTCATTGGAGAACTAATATGATTATTGTATTTCATAGATTCCAAGACATTTTTATGCATGTTAATATTTTTTATTATGGTAGGTCTTACAATTGATCATTTATGGTTTAATGGAGAACTTTTTTTTCTTTCTTACTGGAACTTAAAATCATGTTGCATCTTACAAAGACAGAGTATTCAATTCAATGAAATATGGTGTTACGAGTTGTAAGTTAATTTCACTGTCTCAGAATCAGAAATTTAACCTTTAAGTTCTTCACAAATAAATACCTGCCATTGGTTACAAGGTGGAAGTAGCTGAGGACATGGAGGAGGAACTTCACATTTCCTGAGAATTACTGGAAGAAATCAGCATTCTTTGTACTGCAAGAAAAGCCAATAGTGTCTAGGGTTTGGGGTAGCAAAAATTGAGAAAAAAAAAAAAAGCAGCGTTCATGAGGAATTATAGGCTATTCTAACTTCTCAGCTTAATGTGGTTATGAGTGAGTTTTTAATAGTAGTGACTTGAAAATTATGTTTGGTAAGTTACAGAGGATGAAAGTTTATTCCTTTGTAGCAGCCTTTTATTGTCTTGCCTTCAGGAAAGCTTCCTAAATAAGGGTAACGAAAGTAATGAACAGGGGCCAGACTGTGACATGGTGACAGGCATGTACATCCGTGTAGGTTGCACAATGAAACACAGTCACAGCAGGAAAAAAAAGTACTGACCAGGAACACTTAATTGTATGAAGGAAGAAAATGAAAACGAGTAGCAAAAAATATCTAGTGACAAAGCAGGAATGGGAAACCTGGAGCTTGGCTCAGAACCCAGTATCCTTCAACTCTGTCAACCTGTGAGGCTGCCTCTCCTGACACCTGAGCAAAGTGTGCAATTTTTTTGAAACTTGAAAATCAAGACTTTTTTTACAAATTAAATTTTTTCAGGGGCACCTGGGTGGCTCAGTCGGTTAAGCATCAGATTCTTGGTTTCAGCTCAGGTCATGACCTCATGGTTCATGAGATCGAGTCCCGGGTCGGGCTCTGTGCTGGCAGTGCGAGGCCTACTTGGAATTCTCTTTCTCTCTTACTGTCTGCCCTTCTCCTGCTTGCTCTCTAAATAAATAGATAAATAAATAAATAAATAAATAAATAATTAAACAAACATTTTAAAAAGTAAAATAAATTTAAAAGAAATTAAATCCTTTTAAATAACCTAAGAAACAAACATCTTCCAGTTCCATGTTGCTAATTACACTTCAGTGAGAAGTCTGCTTTTGTTTTTTCTTTTTATGGAAGTACAGATTTTTTCAGTAAAAATATCTTATCTTGGGGAAGAAGTTTGACCTCAGGCATTATCCCTCTCATTTCCTGACAAGTATTTAAAAAGAAAAAAGGAAAACAAAAACCAATTTAAGTTGCTTTCTCGAGACTATGGCAAAAATCCAAGACTGTGGTTGAATCTTGTAGTGGCCTTGGTTTAAAGATCATTAAATGCATCTTAAAAAGTCTGCCTTAACAACAACAAAAATTTAGAGAAATTTTGTATCATAGATTCCGGACACTTAACATGAAGATGTATATATGATGGAAAAGGAAACATTCTTCTCAGGTTTTATTCCACTTGGTTAGCACTATTTACAACCAGTAGGATAAGGTGACACTGAGGAACAATGGTCTTAATAAATGGTGCTAGTTAAATTGTATATCTATAGGAGCGCCTGTGTGGCTCAGTCTGTTGAGCGGCCGACTTCAGCTCAGGTCATGATCTCACGGTTCGTGAGTTCGAGCCCCACGTTGGGCTCTGTGCTGACAGCTCAGGGCCTGGAGCCTGCTTTGGATGCTATGTCTTCCTCTCTCTCTGACCCTTCCCTGATCACACCGTCTCTGTGTCTCAAAAATAAATAAACATTAAATTGCACATCTATAAAGGATATCCAATTAATCTTGACCCTACTTTTCACCATAGAAAATAATAAAATCTAGGGAGATGGCAACTCTAAATATGAGAATTAAAACAATAAAAATTCTAGAGGTTAACAGAATTTATTGATGACCTTGGTCTAGGCAAAGATTTCTTAAGCAGGACAGAAAAGGCACTATCCTTAGAGAAAAAGATTGATAAATCAGGCTACATTAAAATTAGGAACTTCCTCAACAAAACTAAAGGGCAGCCTACGGAATGGGAGAAGATATTTGCAAACAATATACCAGATAAAGGGTTGCTATCCAAAATCTATAAAGAACTTATCATACTTAACACTCAAAAAACAAATAACCCAGTTAAGAAATGGACAGAAGACATGAATATACACTTTTCCAAAGACATCCAGTTGGCTGACAGATGCATGAAAAGATGCTCAACATCACTCATCATCAGGGAAATACCAATCAACACCACAATGAGGTACCACCTCACATCTGTCAGAATGGCTAAAATTTGCACAAGAAACAACAGGTGTTGGTGAAGATGCAGAAAAAGGGGAAACCCTCTTGCACTGTTGGTGGAAATACAAACAGGTGCAGCCACTCCTGAGAATAGTATGGAGGTTCCTCAAAAAACTAAAAATAAAACTACCCTACGATCCAGGTATTGCACTATTAGGTATTTGCCCAAAGGATACAAAAATACAAATTCGAAGGGGCACATGCACCCCAATTTTTATAGCAGCATTATCAACAATAGCCAAAGTATGGGGAGAGCCCAAATATCCATTTAATAATGGATGGATAAAGAAGAAGTGGTATATATATATATATAACCCACAAAAAAGAATGAACTCTTGTACTTTGCATGACATGGATGGAGCTACAATGTATTATGCTAAGTGAAATAAATCAATCAGAGAAAGACAAATACCATGTGATTTCACTCATGTGTGGAATTAAAAAAAACAAAACAGATGGACATATGGAAGGGGAGGTGGAAAAGAGAAAAGAGGGGAAACAAACCACAAGAGACTCTTAATCATAAAGAACAAACTGCGGGTTGATGGAGGGAGTGGGTGAGAGATGGGCTAGATGGGTAATGGGTATTAAGGAGGACACTTGTTATAATGAGCACTGGGTGTTGTATGTAAGTGATGAATCACTGAATTCTACTCCTGGAACCAATATTGCATTGTATGTTAACTAACTAAAATTTAGATTTGAAAATAAGGGAAAAATTATAAACTTCTGATTTTTAAAAATACCCATTAAGAGAGGAATAGTGCAAGCCACCAGACTGGAAGAAAATATGCTGATAGGCATTTAGGCTGGATTAGGCTTCTAATGGGCATATTGGAACCCATTCTTTGGTGCACATTCTACACATTTCTCCTGGATGTAACATAGGAGTGGTTAATTATATAAATTAGTGAGATTATAGTATAGTGTGGTTAATATAGTATCGTGAATATGATAGTCATACCATAGAATATTATACAACAATGAAAATTAACAAACTACCATGATAACACTGAATGAATCTCACAAAAATAATGTTCAGAGCAGAGAAAGGCAGCCACAAAAGGGTATATTTTACTTTTATAAAATTATAAAGTAGAAAAACAAATCTATGATGATAACAGCCATACAGTGATGACCTTTGATGAAGAGGACAGTGACTGGACAAAAACACAAAGGTGTTTCTATGTGAGAATGCTTTGAGCTATAGATTCTTTGAACTGTAGATTGTAGATTTTTCTGAATATATGCTATACTTCAATAAGACAATTATTATAAAAAGGAAAAAAGAAAATTATAGTAATAATTATGAATTGTGGAAGTAATTAGGAACTGATAGAGCTGTAAGCTACAGGTCATCCAAAAGAATCACTGAATTTCAGCTAAAAAAAATTACCTGATGCAACTCTACATATTTCTATTAAGGAGGACATTTATTAGTATACTAATCTTATTCCAGATAAAATTTGTTTTATTTTTTAGGTAATTCCCATTACTTTGTTTATCAGATGTCTTTTAAGTTTTTTTTATTTATCCTTATTTTTTTATTTACCTTACTTCTATAACCTAAACCAACCCTATGCAATTTGATGAATTGTAACTTTTCTTCAGAGCTGTTTTTTTCTGCTAAATTTTCTCACATTAAAGTTTTTAGTAGGAATTATTCTATAATCTGCTTTGACCTTAAAATGAAAATGTTAGGGGCACCTGGGTGGCTCAGGAGTTTCAGTGTCCAATTCTTGATTTCGGCTCAGGTCATGATCTCACCGTTCATGCCCCTGCATCGGGCATGGCGCCTCCTTAAGACCCTCTCTCTCTCTCTCTCTCTCTCCCTCTCCTCCTCCTGCCTCTCACATGCATGCTCTCTCTTTCTCTCTCAATAATAATAATGATATGAAAAATGTAATAGTTCACATGTTCAACAAACTATAGAACTTATTGTTTTGATCTCATCTCTCTAGGGAATAGGTATTACTGCATTCCCTTTTGAGTTTGATGGAAAAATAAAACACAGACTTCACAAGTACATTGGCCAATAACAAAGGCATTCCTTGGTCAAGTGTTAGTCTTCAGAGTCCCCACAGGGGTACAAAGATGGGCTGTGGGACACCTGTAAGGAAACTACTTTGTGGAGTGTCATTGTTGTAAGATCACGAGAGGGGAAAATAATGAGCTATCAAGTTAGAAATGATCTTTGAAAAAGAAACAAATGTATTATTGAGAATGTGCTTCTAATGGAATAATTTTCTTAGAGATTGGAATGTAGTTGAGCAGATTTCTAATATGGATGACATCCTCCACATTTAGGGGATGGCTGGCAACTCTTCCCACCCTCTAGGAACTGATGCCTAGGGAGAATGAGTAATCTTGCCCTTATCACAGTCAATGGTAATTTCCAGGTCTTCACTGATCTTAAAATACATATCTTTAATCCTAAAGCACTCAATGTTTATTAAATGGGAATAACCAACTTCACCCAGGAAATAGAATTTGAGGAAATTATTAGCAGTGATAAAGTAGAAGTTATATACAAACTAAGTGAGGAATAACCCTAATGATAATTATAAATCAGCTAATGAGTTACTAATTATTATTAATATTATTATTATAATCAGGGAGCACTTCCTCTATGCCAAGCATCTCACTAAATTCTGTCATGCTCTCGCTCATGTTATCCTCATCAGAATTTCTTGATTGTACTGGTGAAAGAGGCGTAGACAGGAGTTGACATTTACCTGGGGTCCAGAAGTGTTCAGAAGTGTGATCCAGATCTTAAACCTGCATTTGCCTCATTCATAGCCATGCTAGCTAGCTATGCAGCAAGAATAGTAGAGTTAGCCGTACGTCTCCTCTTTTCTTCACATTTTGCTCCATTTAGATACATATCTTCATTTGATGGACTTGTGAGTTGCCGTAACACATCTTCAGATGGATAGAATTAATTTGGGCGGGGGTGGTTACTTTCCCAGGTGCCATGTGTGATGGCTATCAAAGGGCTGTTTTATATTGGGCAGAGCCTCCTGATGACAGCACGGGGTGGAGGAGGGAGACTCTCTGGAAGACCCTGACATTTTATGTCAAATCATGACCTTTTCACTCTCTAAAGTGTTTTCCATCTACTATCCATTACCTTATTTTGTTCTCACGAAAATCATGTGTGTCACATAAGACATTTATTAACATCTTTTTATTAGAGAAGAAATGGTTGCCGCAAATACTAAGTAATTCCTCCCTGATAAATCCAAGGTAATGGTATATTAATCATGTTTTTTTTTTTTTTTTTTAATTTACTGTGTATTATCACGTATTGACATCTTGAAACACCTTTCTGGCTGGGGAGAGACTGCTCCTCCCAGGGCTAGCTAATTCCTAGAGACAGCAAAGGGCATGCTATTTGGTAAGCAAATGAAGCAATCCACAGCTTTCTTTCCTCTATCTGGTCTGCACACCCCAGCGGGCCATATTCCTCTGTCTTAATCCTACCAGGGCCAGGTACCAGGCAACTAGAGACCACCCCTATAAATCTTTTTCTTTTATTTAAGTTTTACTTATTTTGAGATAGAGGGAGGGAGGAGTGGGGTGGGGTGGCGGATAGAGAGAGAGAATCCCAAGCAGGCTCCATGCTATCAGCACAGAGCCCAATGTGGGGCTCAAACACACAAACTGTGAGATCCTGATCTGAGCCAAAGTCAGATGCTTAACCAATTGAGTCACCCAGGAGCTGGAGACCACCCTTATATCCCCAAGCCTGACAAAAATGGCCTATTACAAACTCTTGACCCTGTCCTGCCTTGCCTTTTCCACAGAAACCCCAACAAAGGCCATGACCTAAGCGTTCCCCCACCCACACCCACTCCTGCCTCTGCTTCCTAACACAAACCTCCTGTTCCTCATGTGTCCATGTGTGTGAGCCGTGCCTCTTGTTTCTAGTAGAACTGGGAGTAACAGTAACCTTTTCTTTCAATGGTATTGACCTATCCATGTAGTCATTCACTCATCCACACAAATGAAGACCCAGACCCCAAACAAACCTTTCCCTGCCTCTTTTCCTACTTGGCACCCTGCGATCCCCATCACTTAACATTCAGCCCTGGTGTCTCTTTGTGCCCTGTACCCCGCCAGGACAGATCCCGCTTTCTTCCTCATCCCACCCCCTTCTCTGATGCCTTCTCAGCTCTGGGAAAGACACAGGACATACTTCCAGCATCCCTGCCCCCTGAATTGCAACATCGTCACTGTGAAAACCATCTCCAGCCTTGGTGCATCCCACCTGTGCTCACCTCCTTGACTCTGTGGGGCTAATAGAGATTGGTCCAACATCACGCTCAGTTCTTTCCGTCTGCTCTGGCTCTCTCTGCCTTTCTCTTTCTCTGTGACCTTAAACAAGGCACGCAAATGTTTCACCTCCTGCTGGGAGGCAGATGAAAAATGTTCCCCTTCACGGGGGATTTGCGAGGACTCGTGACAAGTTCCCGAGGTGTTTTTGAGAACCTGCCTGGTCTCAGGCAGAGGAAGCAGCCTTGACAGCGTGGCTGCGCATTATCATCGTAAACATGGCAGCGCGTAACAAGCTCCTGTGACTGGGCTTTTGAAACGACTTCCTCAGGGTAGGAACGGACTGAGATGAAGCTGTGGTGTGGTCAGCTGTCACTTCAAAGGCGGCCATGATGCAAGGAGCTGGTAGCACTGTGTTCCGTCTTGTGTCCACAGCGCTGCGAACATAAATGTAGCAGTTCCTTTGTCCTGAATTTCTCATTTAGAGGCTTTCATGTAGGAAATCCGATGGTTAATATAGGCAAGAGCTCATATGAATATTCTTTTTATGGTAAAGACGTGATCTGTGAGATTTCAGACATAAGTTTCTCTTAGGTTGTTTGGTTGAAAGAAGTAACTTGCTCATTTATATCTGTAACGTTTCCTGTGACATACAGTCTAGCCCAAAATATATTGTATAGTCAAAACGTGGTTGAGGGACACTAAGAAAAGCGGATGATGCTACCCAGAAGGTCCATCTGGGTGACTTGCAATATACTATCTTCAGCAGGAAGAAAGATTACATCCACCGTGGCAGAGAGTATGAGACAGTTTTCAAATTGGAAGCATGAGTCCAAGAGGTTTACAGGGCTGTGGCTGATGGCACCCTTAGCCCAAATCTTGAGAGCGGTGGGGTGGTCAGGAAGTTGAGGCTGGCAGGCCCCAAGATCAATCTTCTGCTTCTGTTCCTTATTACTCTTTACCATATTACTTCACAGAATCAACCTAAATAAACAAAAATGGCAGAAATTAGCTGCCATGGTTTGAATGTTTGTGTCCCCCTGCATCTCAGATGGGGAAATCCTAACTCCCCCACAGATTGATATTAGTAGATGAGGCCTTTGGGAGTTGCTTAGCTCATGAGAGTGGAGCCCTCGTGAATGAAATTAGTGTGCTGATAAAAGAAGTTCCAGAGAGATTCCCTAGCCTTTCCACCATGTGAAGACACGGAGAGGAGGGGCCAGTTGTGAATCAGGAAGAGGCCCTCACCAAAACATGACCATGCGGGTGCATTGATCTTGGGTTTCCCAGCCTCCAGAGCTGTGGGCAATAAATTTATGTTGTTTATAAGCTACCCAGCCCATCGAATTCTATTATAACAGCCCAAAGAGACTAAGATATCAAGTAAGATACTTTCTTCCTATAACCTTGAGCTGGGTAGATAAGCTCATTGACAGAGGAAGATACAAGGGAGGAAATTCAGAAATGTAAACAGTGAAGTCAAACTAGCTCCAACTGGAGTCATTTCCCTCAGGCAGGACAAGCTCCCTAGTTGATTATAACCTGACAAAATTCCTTAAAAGAAATTAAAAGAAACCCACCATGTGTGTGTATAGATCCCAGAGAAGCACATAGCCTCCACTCGATGAGCACCATTTTAGAAAATGTTTTATTTTTTGCTGTTCCTTTTTCCCCCCTCTTGTTCTCTGTCCTCCCCCATGCTCAATTTTCTCAACATACAAGTGAGACCCGGGGCAGTCACAGCTTTTGCTTAACACAATTTTATGTCACTCGGAGGTAACAGGGGCACTCGTTTCTAGCATGTTCCAGGGGAAAGTATTTTACTTGGTCTTGACAGTAGCTCAGCAGTGCATTGAATTCCCTCTCACAGACACATAAGGACCTGCAGCCAGGTCAAGTGGTGACATGTGTCACTTGCACACAGAGATGTGTGCAGCCAGGATGGTCTGAGAAGCAGCCTCATGGAAAGAAGTCAATCAAATGGGACTAGACCATCCAAAGGAAGCATCAGCCTGAGAGGCTGACCAGAGAGGGTGTGTCCAGGCACATTGGACATAATTGGAGCTCATTGGACATAATTGAAGAAGACTAGCTTAGGAGGAAATTTAAAACAGGGTAGGTTGAGGAAAGAGCCTGACATAAGGCTGGCTCTATGTCTGCTCTCTGAGGAATTCTGGCTATGTCTCAACCTATCTAAACCTCAGTTTCCTCATCATGGACACGATGACAGCTTCTACCTCAGATGTTATGAAGTGAAACGTGATGATGCATGCAACACACTTAATACAACACGTGCACAGAGTATAGGCTCGTTCTATTCCAGCTATTAGAATTACCAAAACTATTATTACTATTGCTATTTACCCTAAATGAAGGGGAGGGTGGCTGTATCCCCTTTCATCGGGTGTCCCATAAACTTGGTGTGGCAAGGAGGGTTGAAAGAAATCCCATTTGGACAAATACAAGGTCCCAGCACATGCTGACTTTCATCTGCCATCCCCATATCAAAAACGAGGAGATGGAGGTAAAAGGAGATTACAAAACTTATGCAAGGTCATGTAGAAACATAGCAGAGTTCAAATTCAAGCCTGAGTAGTTTTCTCTGTCTTGATAGCTAAACATTTCCAACATAACCCTTAGCTTCTTAGAGTCATCCACACACACTACCGGAACTTCCCCGGTTATGGCATTTCCCTTTTCAGTTTCTATCTTGGTCCTTTTCTCACCCTAATAAACTGCTGCTCAGTCTTCAAGTTGTAGCTCCAATGTTATCTTCTTGGGGACTTATGAGGTCTTTTCTAAGACTACCAGGAAAGTGGGTCTCTCCCACCATTGGACTCACACTGGATTTGGGGTTTCGTTGAAGATATGGTCCACTCATTTATGCCAGCACTCTTAACCTGGGGTCTATGGCGGGGGCATCAGAGGGAGGTCTGTGAATCAGGCATATGGATATGCATTTGAACGTACACTGGGACAGAAATGCACACACAACGGTAATTTTTATGTGATTTTTTCCCCCAAACACCTTAGTGAATACATTATTTCTGTGTCTATTATGGCTGCTCCTATAGACATGCCCTGTATCCTCATCAGTGTTGGCATATGTCAGAACAGCTTTCCACTGGTAGGAATTAAAATATGTGCCCTGCCATTATGATGATGAGCATCTGTCTTTGTTTACATCAGGATTGGCTTAAGTTAGAAAATGTCAAAGAAAATAATAAGGAAGAAATATCAAATATTTTTTGGCTCTGCTTCCTCCTACGTGTGACAGAACACCACAGCCCGAGTTGTTTTGGCAGGATGACTTCTTGTCAGTGGAAGGAACGCGAAACCAAAAATGCAGGACTAGTATCTCATAATTTTTCTTCCAAAAATTTGCAAGTGTAGATCTTTTCTAAGAAAAGAAGACTAGGGTTGAAAAGGCAAGACTTTACCAAAATTGGGTGGGCCCTAATGAATCAGCCTGCTCTTAAAATAACAACAAAGTAAGTGGTAAAATCTGGGTACCCCCAAAATGGTCAAGTTAGTATATGGTTTGGGGCAAAGGAGACAGGTTAAAGCAGTACCTCCAAAAAAATGAAATTATTCCATGATGGTCGACTTTTTAAAAATAATGTTTTGAGGCATCCAATGGAGGAATTGGAAGCTGCTTTATGCAGCCAGCTGATGCCTTCAAAAATAAACTCCTATTTAGCAAGTCCATTCAGAAATTTCAAATCCATCAATATCTTTGAAATGCTGAGAAGTTTCTTCTGCAAATATAACTCATTGGGCACTTTGTGAATAGACAGAACATCTGTGGTGCTTGTGACACAGCTTAGAGGAAGAATCTTTATGCAGTAAGTTCTACACCCATTGCTTTCTTTGGCCCTGCTTGTCTATGGTAAGGTATCAACTTTGTTAATGCTGGTGCCTTGAATCATTGCCTTTTCAAAATGTTTTCTCATGAAATGAAAGCAGAATATGAACTTCTTCTCTTTTACAAATCTGTGATACAGAAATATGCTGACAACTTGAAACCCCGCAACTCTTTAAAGTACTTCTGATCAGACAACCTGAAAATTGAAACATGAACTCTTAATCTTCCCTTTGCTGACATCAACAGCATTCCGTTGCTGAAGACGAAACTCAGTGATGTGAAGCCGGTGGAAATTAAACAACATAAATCCACTATCCACGTCAGATAATCTTGGAATATCTTGGCGTTCTCTTATGATAAGCCCACTGTGTCTTTTGTGAACATGAACTGATTCTGTTTGCTACAACACGCCATTGTGAGCGCAGCTTTTCAGCCCGTGTTCCCATCAAAGCAGAAAGTCTACAGAAAGGTGCCTAGACATCACGCCAGACACTATTCAGTAATTTCAGCTTCTCATTCAAGCCATGGGAGAGATGCCTTCTCATTGAAGTTTATTTTTTAGCAAAGACAAACTTTATGGTTTAATTTTATTTGCACACATTGGATTTCTTTCTTTCCTTCTTCCTATTTTTTTAGAAAGTTACCTGAAATTAATTTTGCATGTAAAGGAGGATGGAAAAGGCACAATTCTTTATAAAAGTGTTTTGATCTAATGCAACAAAAGCAGCTATATACATAATTTTGTTTATCGTTGTATATAAATATCTCTGAGAAGAAAAGCTAGCTTTCACCAGATTCCCAAAGCCTCTATGATACAAAAAGGGTTAAGAATAATAGCATGAAGTTAAACATATCTTGAGGTCAGAGAATCTTTATAATCTGCCCCCCTTTCCACAGCACCTGGGAGAGTGACTGCAATTAATGCCCAGAATGTTGGTCATGGTAGTTATGGTTTTCCCATTCCCTAAAGGATGTTGACCACAAGAGACAGAGTTGGCTGAATGAGCAGGTACACTCATGAAAATTAATTTTAAAACTAAGTGCAAATCTCTATTCCTCATCAAGACAAGGAAGAAAGCTTCTTTATTAAATATCTTATGGCCTGGAAAAGGAAAATCTGACTAGGAGGATGTAAAATGAAAATTTGTTTCCTTTCACTGATACTACAAAGTGGTGGGGGAGAATATGTTTTTTTTTTACTTGTACTGCATTTCCATACTGGATTCAAAGTCAAAGTCTTTAACAATTAAAGTAAACATCATTAGGATATTGATATTTTCGTGGGCCATATTACGTCCCTTCGAAATTCATATATTGAAGTCTCACCCCAGTACCTCGGAATGTGACTTTATTTGTAGACAAGGTCCTTGCAGAGGTAATCGAGTTAAAATGAGATCACTAGGGTGGCTTCTAATCCAATATGACTAGCATCCTCACAAAGAGGAAATTTGAACACATACAGGATGGATGGAAGACATGGGGAGAGGATGGCCATTTACAAGTCAAGGAGAGAGACCTGGAACAGACCTATCTCTTATGCCCCTTGGAGGAAACAAATCCTGTGGACTCCTTGACTCGGGACTTCTATCCTTCAGAACTGTGATAAAATAAATTTCTGTTGTTTAAACCACCTACTCTGCAGTGTTTTGTTAGGGCAGCCCTAGCAAGCTAGAACATATATACAGAATAAATCCCAGGAACTCCAAAGACCATGAAAATAGGCTAGGGGGACCCTGGAAATAACACTGAACTGGGACACAGAGGCAGATAGGATTATTAATCCCTATGACCACCGCCTAAGGAAGGAGAAAGCTCTTCAGCTCTAACATAGATCAGCAGCTCAGAGCTTCAAAGTTTTAAGTTCTTCCGTCATACTTTAAGTCTATCAGATAACGTGATGCCTCTGGTATAGGAGTCAAGATTTGTATGTCTAATTAGTAATTTTTTTTTCATGCACAGAAGTGTAAAATGTAAAATCTCAATGTGAGGGGTAGAGGAAAAGGAGGAATTATAAAAGCAGCCTAAAAAGTAAATCCTTACTTTATTGGGCTCCGGCTACAATCGACTTGGCTAACCTGCTTCTGCTTTTTGCACAGCAAGTCTTCAGTTACTTTTCTCTGCCCCTATTCCCACCTCTGGAGGAACGTGGGTGTTTCCTGGCTCCTCTCCCTTTATACCCTCTCATGGTTTCAGGTATCACCTTAATGGCCTTGGACTCCTGTTGTCCTTCAGGCTTGAGTTTGCATCCTGGCTGTGCCCTTTACTTCTCGTGGGTTGCTTTGGGCAATCTGATCAGCCTTCCTGAGGTCTGAGTTTCTTTAGATCGCAACAGTATCACCATCACAAGGTGTTATGGAGCGTGAGCGAGAAACTGCCTCTAAGCTCTCAGCATAGGTGTGGCCCAGAGCAAGTGTGCAATAAATGAGAGCTGAATTAAAAATAACAACAATACAACAAACCAGTATATGGTACTTACTATGTGCCCAACACTGATCTAAAAGCTTTACATGTATCGACTCATTTAATTCTCACAACAGATGAGGAAACTAAGGCACAGAGAAATTATGCAACTTGCTCGAACTCACACAGTCAGTAAATGATGGTTCTTCATTACTCAGGTAGTCTGACTCCAGACACTATCTTCTCAAAATATTAGGCATACTATATCTCTCCGACTATTAGTATTATTTATTAATGACACAGCCTTTCTTTTCTCCCTTGAGCTTCCAAATCGTATGGCTTAAAAACAAAAATAAAGGGGTGCCTGGGTGACTCAGTCAGCTAAGCGTTCGACTTCGGCTCAGGTCAGGATCTCATAGTTCATGGCTTCGAGCCCCACATCAGATTCTGTGCTGACAGCTCAGAGCCTGGAACTTGCGTCAGATTCTGTGTCTTCCTCTCTCTCTGCCCCTCCCCTGCTCTCTCTCTCTCTCTCTCTCTCAAAAATAAATAAACACTAAAAAATTAATAAAAACAAAAATGAAAACAACAACAACAACAAAACTCTCTGGATACCTCACAGTCACCTCAGATGCAACATGCTCAAATGAGTCCCCACACTGCTCACCATCCCTGCTCCTTTCTTAGGAGTGGATGGCATATAGCCCAGCGAGAAACCTGGTGTCACATCAGATTCCTTGTTTTCCCTAACCTTCCCACACCCCAGCAATCTACCGATTTCTATTTCTATCCTCTTCTCTCCATCCCTAAAACTTCCCTTGAAGTTCAAGACGTCATCATCTCTGCTCTAGATAATAGCAACAGCCTTCCAACTGGTTTTTCTGCCTCTAGGCTTAAAGAGCCTGTATCTCCTTACCTCACCTTCTCCTTCTCCACGGATTTGTTTTTAAGTTTATTTATTCATTTTGAGAGACAGGAAGAGAGAGAGAATCCCAAGCAGGCTCCACAGCACTGCTAGCACGGGGCCCCATGGGGAGCTCCGGTCATGAACTTTGAAATCGTGACCTGATCTCCAACAGTTGGACACTCAGTTGGACGCTCAGCCAACTGAGCCACACAGGCATTCTCCACAGATGTAAAATACAAATCTGACTGTTTCAATGCTGCCTAAAGGATTAACTTGGGGTCCATCAGCATAGCCCAGAAGACCCTCATATATGACTGCTATCTACCTCTCCAGCCTCAACTCCCCCTCCTACCAAGTCCCATACCTCCCTGAACTTGACTAATCTTCTGTTGCTCTCTTCATCCTGCTATCCTTCCATCCCTGTCTCAGTCTCTCTTTCGGTCTCTCTTTCTCATCCACCGTGTTGTTTCACAACTAGTATATTAGAGTCTACATTTTTAAAAAGTTATTCAGTTTATCCACTAAGAGTACATAAAACAATCACAGGGAAGATATGATCACTTACTTTCCCACCATCTCTCTTTCTCTCTCTGTCTCTGTCTCTCTTTCGGTCTCTCTCATACACCATGTTGTTTCACGACTAGTATATTAGAGTCTACATTTTAAAAAAATTGCTCAGCTTATCCACCAGGAATACATAAAACAATCACAGGAAGATATGATCACTAACTTTCCCACCCACCATTTCTCTCCCTGCCAAAATACTCACCAAATTAAATTTGTTACTTGAAGAAAAATAAAATCGCTTGAAAATCAGTTTTATAAGTAAGCAAATTTTTAGAAAATCATCTCTCAAAGACATAAAACTTCTAAAGCAACCACACACCAGCCATTATTTATATTCTGTTTTTAGCATCTTAATACCTCATGTTCTATCTGAAAGATAAAATGACTGGTTTTCTCCTGGTGACATAATGGACTAGCATGTGACCAGTTATCATTTCTCTTCTCTGAAACCAAAAGCTTCAAGGACATAGAGATGGAATTGTTGAAAAGGCCTTGGGATTGACACGGTTATGCGCCTGCCCCTGCTGCTGAAAATGTACAGTTTGTCACTGTGTGTCACGAACGTCAGGATGAGGCAAACTTGTGGTAGCCCATCCAGTCTCCCCCTTTCTTTGAATGCCAGTTTCCCATTTAATCCATAAAAGTTACATATTGAAAGTACAGATGAAACTGAGTGCCCCTTGATCACCTGCGCTCTGGGTCGAGCACTCAGAAAAATTCTCAGTAGTTGGTAGATGGTGCTGCGGAGTAAAAACAAGAAATCGGAAGCAGCCCTAACTTCTACGTACCGTTATTTCATCTCCTAACCTGAGGGGAGAGCAGTATTGTGTAATGGCAGAATGCACAGTCTTGGAAGTCAAAGTCACCAGGGTTTTCTTTGCAGCTGTACCTATGTGATGATGGAGAAGCACTTAATCTAAGGCTCTGTTTCCTCATGTGAAAATAAATAAATAAATAAATAAATGGGAAGTTGTGTGTAAAACATATAATTAAATATTGAATAACAAATGGAAGCTCTTCTTATTTATGAAGAGTGATCGGGCAGTGATTGACAATTTCAGGAAAGCTAGTTCTTAACATCAAATGGGAATCAGACATTACTAAAATCTTTAGTCACTGAAATCTCTCACCATTCAAGGATTTAAGTTTTGTATATGATGCAGGAAGTATACCTTTGGCTGCTCAACTTTCAAAAATATGGATATACTACATACTATAATCTTAATGATTTTTTCTACTTTTATAAAATGACTAACCCAGAAATCTTTTCTCTGATCTTCAGTTAAGAGAAAAATAAAGTAATCCATAATGATATGTCCTCCAAAAATTATATAATTATATATTAACCCAAGCCCATCCTTGTCCTTATATCTATTATTTAGGATTAGCAAGTTGGTGTGGGGGAAGAAATATATTTCAGTAAAAACTGTATGTGCTACCTTCTACTCTGAAGTTTGTTATTAAAAATGTGTTGTAGTGATGAAATAATTGGAAACCAAGTAAGTGAACGAAGTTGGATTAACACAATGTATTAAAACTGTATGGGGTCTAGTTAGAAACACAGCACATCAGTCAAAAGGCAGAAACTCCTAGATGTATTAATTTTTTTCTGATAATAGTTGCATATTGGCATAATAACTCACTGTGCCAGAAGTAGGCAATTTGTTTTCAATCAAATCAAACCTACTTATCCTTTTTAAGTAAAGAACAATTATAAATACGTCTTATTGAATATAATACTCCTCAAAATGAAAATTTTAAAGCCAGTCTTAGATTCCAAGTGTAAACTCTAAATCATCTAGTAGAGGAAAAACTCAGGATCTTATATAAAGCCTTCAGATAAATAACGATCACTTTCTAAGCACCTACCATTCTGATGACAAGCACTGCACTAGCTAACTTTTGTTTATTTTTTTCTAGTCTTCTCAAAAACTGGCTTTTCACATTTGAGGAAACAAAGTCAGAGAAGGCAAGGGACTAACCCAAAGTCAACAACTTGCTAATGTTTAAACTGGGATTGGCTTATTCTTGTATCTTCCTACTAGGGGTTAGGCTTCCCATGAAAAACTGTCTTATTTTATTTAAAAGATACTTCTTACAAAAGAGTTATTTGCCAAAACTTCATATGGCTGTATAGCTCATGAAAACAATGAGATTCAGTGGGTAGAGGAATTTGTAGCTCTTCGTGACTAATGTATTTTTAAAATATACTAACGATCATTAAAGCCAAATACCCCATGAAAAATAATAGGCAAAAGAAATAAAGTGTTCTTTTAAAACCTGGTCTTTGGTTTCCTGTTTCATATTATAATTGGTTGATGTCTGAAAAAGTCTGTGTTCATTTTCAGAAATGCCAACAATCTCCTAAAATAGAGTTTGGGCATAAATGAGAAACAAAACGAGCTTTACTCTTAAAAAAAAAAAAAAGAAATGTCTTGGCAAGAAAAAAGAATGCCCTTAACAAACTATGAAAAAACATGAACTTCAGTATTTAAGAACCAAGTTTATGAATGATTGGTAACGACAGAACTTGACAATGCCCAGTGTTGGGAAGGAAAACTTTCTTTGTCTCATTCGCTATTGCTGAGTTCCTTCGTTGAAACACACGTGTTAGAAGAGAATTCTGCAGTGTCTGTCTACATGGAAATGCACATACCCTTTGCATTAGCAATTCCACGTCAGCCTGGCAAAAGCGTGCCGATACATACGCACACACACATATACATACAAATGCTAACTACATTTTTGACAGAGGAGACAAAATCTTGAGAAAATGAAATGTCCAACAATAAGAATTTGAAAAGAATTGCCAGATAGGGTACAGTGAAGCACATTGTGGTTACTACAGATACTCCAAATACATTGTCATGTGGGAAAAGCAAGTTGTAGACCATTGTGGACACCATAGGCCTATTTATGTTAAATATATTGTCAAATTAAACAAAAATGCCTTAGACTGATGTGGCTCCATTGCGGTGGCAGCCTATAGAGGCAAACCGAAATCTAAACCTACAAATGCCTCAAAGTCACAAAATTAAAACACTAGGGACAACCAGTCATAAACAGCCAATAGGCATAAAACTTTAGCCAATCAATAATTTCCTTTCGTTGCTTCCCTTCTTTTCTCTGTATGAGTCTTTCCCCTGGTCCTTGTCTGTGGAGCCCTCCTAACCACTTCTGGTTTGGCGCTGCCCGATTTGAATCAGTTTTTGCTCAAATAAACTCTTACAATTTTAAATATGCCTCAGTTTATCTTTTAACAGTATACACGCACATTCGCTTTTACATTTCTAGGAAATTTCTGGAATTACATAGAAGAAACCGTAACCGGGAGTTATCACTGGTAGAGAGAGGAGGGAAGAGGACTTTTAGTTTTCCACTGTGTAATTTTGTATTATTTCATCATAAGCAGCAATGACTTTGTAAGAACAAAAAGGATTTTAGAACAACATAATATAAAAGACTGTACAAGTGATTCTATTTAACAGAATTATGAAGGGCACCTGGGTGGCTCAGTTTGTTACGCCATCAGCTCTTGGTTTCAGCTCAGGTCATGACCTCGCAGTTTGTGGGTTCAAGTCCTGCATTGGGCTCCACGCTGACAGTGTGGAGCCTGCTTGGGATTCCTTCTCCCTCTCTCTGTCCATCCACCTCCTTTATCAAATAAATAAACTTTAAAAAAAAGCTATTAGAGCTACAGGAAGTGAGGTCCCCACCTGCTAACATCCGGGATGGAAGTGAGCGTTGCTGGGGCCCGGATGGGAGGAGAAAGGGACTGACTGTAGGCAGAGCGTGTCTTCACCCAGCCCTTGGATTCAGCTCCTTCATTTCCAACCTGGAAGAAATTTACATCTATTCCCTGGACCATGAAAAGCTATGACAATCCCCCTGTGATAAAAACCACCAGATCAGGGCCTGAAGGATTCCTTATCCTCTTATCAAGTGCAGAAAGAATCATCTTGATGTCGAAAGCAAAATGGTTTCGACCATTTTGACTTGTCCCTTCAGTGCTCGCCACCAGGTACATCTGGCGAAATCAGTCATCATATCTTCAGCTATGACGATAAAAGTCATATTGAGCAGGATGTTGTCAACCAAACCAGGAACCTTGCTCTCTGGCTGAGAGCAAATGGCAGTGTCCTCCTTGGGATGGAGACTGGGATAAAGATCTGGGGGAAACAGACCAGCACCCCATTTGTCTGGGGGCACAGCCAACTATGTGGCAATAATAACCCTGCAAACAACATCGTTGTGGAACATGAGAGTAACCTGGCTTCAGGCATGCGTGCTCTCTCTGCTGAATGTCCTGCCATGGAAAAACAATGGAAATGTACAGCAACTGAAGATCTAGCTCATCAAATGCCAGACCCTAGAAGTCTCTTGCTTCTTCCTGCTACCAGTGGGTTCTTTGTTTTTTCCCCCTCCTAATCTAGTCATAGAAAGAAAAACTGCCTGTGACTTTAAAAAAAGTTTTTTTTAATTATTGAAGCTGAAAAATGTGCAATAATAATTTGAATCATTTTGAGTACTTTTACAGCTCCATCTTGAATCAAATATTAAACAAAGTTTAGTAATACAGAGGTAAGATCTATCACAAAAAACTTTCCTTTTTCCTTACAGGAAATTTAATGCCTCAAAGAGTTTACCTTAAGATCTTAGTGACTTTGTACTATAACCTGTGAGTACACAGCAGATTGGATTTGACACATCGCAAACAATACCACCATTTTGAGGCTTCTTCCTTTTTACTTCTTAAAGGAAGTCTGAGGCAAGAAGAGGCAATGACATTTGTGACATTTGTGACATCTGGGCAGATGAGTTTTTTCTTCTCTCCCACCTTCTCTCTCCACCTCCTCCCTTCCCTCTCTCTTTGGTTGCAAACAAAGGAGAAAAAAACGAAGAGAAAACATATAATTATGAACAAAGAGAAAAGCATTTGTTTTGGTTTTTTTGTTTGTTTGGTTTGTGTTTGTTTTTGAGAAAAAGCACAAAAGGGGGAGAAGCAGAGAGAAAGAGGGAGACAAAGAATCTGAAGCAACCTCCAGGCTCTGAGCTGTCAGCACAGAGCCCAACGCTGGCTCGAGCTCACAAGCTGTGAGATCATGACCTAAGCTGAAGTCTAGATCGTGACTTGAGACAAGGTCAGATGCTCAACTGACAGCCACCCAGGCACCCCTGCATTTTTTCAGCTTTTTATCGAGCACCTTCCCTGTACCAAGAATTATGCTATGTCACAGTATCCAAAGCACATACTTTGCCTTCACTGAGTTTAGCTGGGAGTGGGGTGGAAGGCATATAGGCCAGAAGTCACTCTTCCATTGCAGTGCGAAGTTACATGGCAAGTAAATGTCTCATAGTCCTCAAATATCTACACAAAATAATATGTACCTAACTATCCTCTTCCTTAATAGGTCAGACACCATCTAAAGATCACTATTACTTCACCAGCAGCCAATTTATAGAAAAATTGGGGAAATTAATTTCTTTCATGACTACCTCATTAATAAAGATGAACATTTAGGAAATATTTCTCATTTTGTGGACTTCTACTCTTTGTTTTGTCCTAATCACTCCTATGGGATGTCATTTTTCCTGTTAGCCACTTTTATGTCAGCAAATGTTTGCTGTATTGAATCCAACAATGAATTCTCCTGGATGGATATATTTATCCAAAGTTCACTGCCAAGAGTTTTTTTTCACTTTTAAATTTTATTTTATTTTTTGAGAGAGAGAGAGAGGGGGGGCATGCGCATGTAAGCAGGGGAGGGGCAGAGGGAGAAGGAGAGAGAGAATCTCATGTAGGCTTCATATCCAGTGCAGAGCCCAATGTGGGACTAGATCCCATGGTTGTGAGATCATAACCTGAGCTGAAATCAAAGGTCAGAAGCTCAACCAACTGAGCCACCCAGGTGCCCCAAGAGCTTTTTTCTTTTTTAAACACCATTTCCTGTCTTCATCACTACTCAGCAAGTACCCTTAAATTACTACTCATGATCTCTTAGTAAACATCTGCTTTCTTCCAACAATATAGAATGTATCTCTATAATAAACCAAATGGTCTACTTTATATCCGTACTCCTTTCCAGTTCACTTTCAAAAATAAAAGCAGGTACCTTCTTTAATAACTTTGAAACTAAGCCCTCTGCTGTACCTGTGAGAATGGTTTTGTATGACACTTGAGAGTTTAGGGATGCAATCTGTATCTAACAAATGAATTCCGCACCTTTTGAAGCTACCTTGCTCAATTCCTTTAGCATACTGTGTTAACAGGATGAAACTATGTTTCCATAGCTCTCCCATCTTTAAAATGTTTGTATATGCCACATTCTATGGACAATTTCGGTTGACATATCTATCATCCCTATCAGTGTGCAAGTTCCTGAAGAGCAGGGATACCATTTGTGTCTCAGATACAAACAGGATCCTTAGTGAAAATACGGGATCTAAGAGGAAATCCAACTTTGCTTCTGTAAACCTGATCGTATATAAAGTTGTGTATTACATAAATTGTTCCTGCTAACTCTCTTTTTCTGTTTAGTGGTCTCTTTTCTTACTGGGTTCATGGCCAAGTCTGCTATGGAAGAAGTCTACAGTTTTGACATTCCACTTGACAACAGCAATACAGATACCTTCCCACATCCAATAAAAACATATCCACCTCCTTCCTCCTACAGACACTTACACAATTAGTTCTGAGGCCAAATACTTTCTGTGTATTATATTAGTCAGTCCTTTCAAGAATCCTAAAAAGTATACAGCATTGCCATTATATAGAATAGAAGGTTAGTTCCCTTGGGCTTGTATAGTGAGGAAATAAATGTTGGAGGCTGGGATTTGCCCTTACAACTGTCCAACTCCAGAATCCATGCCTTTTCCCATTTGTCTTGCAGCCTCCATTCTTTCTAAGTCCTGATCATCTGAAAGCCATTTATGTATTCTAAGTAAACTAGTCCATGTAGAGTATCCTTCCCAGATCATTATCAAATTATCTCTTTTCATGGTTTACTTATGAAAACATGGTTTTGGCAATAGAATTGTGATTGGAGGCGAGAATAAAAGACAGAGCTAAGGAAAAGGGCAACATTGGTCCAAGAGGGCCTATGTTGTGAAAAGCGGCCATGACAACTCCCACACTTAAAATTCTTTAGTGGTGGGGTGCCTGGGTGGCTCAGTCAGTTAAGTGTCCGACTTGTGATTTTGGCTCAGGTCACTATCTCACAGTTCGTGAGTTCGAGCCCCTCAGCGGTTTCTGTGCTGCCGGCCCAGAGCCTGTTGGGATTCTCTCTCTCCCTCTCTTTCTCTCTCTCTCTGCCCTTCCCCTGCTCATGCATGCTCTCGCTTTCTCTCTGTCTCTCAAAATAAATAAAATTTAAAATATTTTTTAAAATAAATAAGAATTTAATAAAAGGACACTTTTAAAAATTCTTTCGTGGTTCCCCATTGGCTTTTATTTGTTTAATACATAATTAGTGGGTCCCTACTAAGTCCCAGCTACTGTTCACCAGAGGAAAGTAGACAAAACAGCTGCCCTCATGATGCTTACATTATAGGGAGGTGATGGAGAGTAAAAACAGATAAATGTAGCATACTGTGATAGGTAGGCATGGAAAAACAGGGCAGGTTAAGAAGTCTGGGAGTGTCTTCCTTGTAAAGTCCAAACTTTCGTTTGGCAGACAAAAGCTTTCACCATTTGGTCATCATCTACCGTATGCCACGGTAAAAACTACACTCAGTCTTTCCGAAGTTCTTTTTCTCTTGTGCCCCCACTCTAGCCGTTCTTCAGTCTTCTGAGTAGTGGACACATCATTTCTTTCATGACATCCTTGAATTTTTCCTCTGGCACCTCCAAATTCTTATTTGTATGCCAGAGCATGCTGAACTTCCATAATAGCATTTATCACAGACTGTGTTGTCATTTCCCACTGTCAATATCTGTCTTCTTCAAATAGACGACAAACTCACTGATGCAAGAGCCATGCTATTTCACCTTAAATCTGTGACACTTAATACCAAGCCTGGCAGCGAGTAAACATTCAGTAAATACTTCATGAAGGATGGGAATGCATGCTCAGATGAAATAAGGCCATTTAAGCACACAAGATTATCAAAGACCATCATGAATGAAAGAAAATAAGCCTATTGTTTATACTTGTACTGAATACCTATTAAACCATGTACCAAGTTGACAGGATAATCACTGTTTAAAGGTTACCTTTTTATAAAGCATAACTCGAACAAACTGTCAAGATGAAATGGCTAAAATCCGTAGTTCTGTGCTTGAGACAGACAAATACACTTAAGATATTACATTTTAAAAGATAAAGTTTATTACCAGGGCACCTGGGTAGCTCAGTCGGTTAAGTGCCCGACTGTGATTTAGGCTCAAGTCATGATCTCCCCGTTTGTGAGTTCGAGCCCCATTTTGGGCTCTGTCCTGACAGTGTGAAGCCTGCTTGGGATCGTCTCTCTCTCCCTCTCTCCCTGCCTTCCTGTGCTCTGTCTCTCAAAATAAATAAATAAAAACTTTTTAAAAAGATAGTTTATTACCATAATAATTTCTTGACATGTTTATTACAAATTACAAACTACTTATAAAGACATTCATTTGCAGTGAATTGGCATTATTTAAATCTTCACTTGTCTCAGTGGAAAACTGGCCTCTAAGTGTTATAGGCCTTACATTCAGTCTTTGATAGATTGAGCCAAGAATATAGCAGATACCTGTTACTTCTACATATACATTCTCTGTATGTAAGATATTTGCTATAGATTCATGGCAATTAGAAGATACAAAGTTGGGGAGCACCTGGGTGTCTCAATCGGTTAAGCATCCGACTTCGGCTCAGGTAATGCTCTCGCAGTCCGTGAGTTCGAGTCCCGCATCGGCCTCTGTGCTGACGGCTCAGAGCCCGGAGCCTGCTTCGGATCCTCTGTCTCCGTCCCTCTCTGCCCCTCCCCTATTCATGCTCTGTCTCTCTGTCTCTCTGTCTCTCAAAAGTAAATGAACACTAAAAAAAATAATAATACAAAGTTGGATATCATCTTACAAAACAAATTCTCTGTAACATTAATAACCAATATTCTATTTTGATTTCCAAAATCAAAATGTGATATCAATGGATTTAGAAGTAACACTATCCTGACTACAATTTTGAAAATTAAAGGTGCTAGCCAACATATCCTTTGTTTAGCAATTAATGATAATCACAAGTTCAATTTAATCATGAAAAAAGCAATCTGTGCTCATAAAATCAAAATACTATCTTGGCCATGAGTTTTGATTCACATTTTAAATATAGATTTTCCAGTATATAGGCATTATCACTTGCGCAAAAAAATAATCTAAGCTAGCTAAACTACTAAATATAAAAATGTGAGGGGCATCTGGGTGGCTCAGTTGGTTAAGCATCTGACTTTAGCTCAGGTCATGATCTCACAGTTTGTGGGTTCAAGCCCTGCACCGGGCTCTGTGCTGCCAGCTCAGAGACTGGAGCCTGCTTTGGATTCTGTGTCTCCCTCTCTCTCTGCCTCTCACCATCTCTCTCTCAAAAATGAATAATATTAAAAAATTAAAATATATATATATATAAATGTGAAATATATTAAAACAATGTATGTAGATAGAAAATTTAATAAACACTGAACATGTACTTGAAGAGGTTGTTTATTTTTGTTTTGTTTTGTTTTGAATGTATACAATCTAATGGCCCACTTGGGTGGTTTTGGAGTCGGCTCGAGTTTCTCTAGCTAGAAATCTGGCTTTGCGGCACCTACTGAGATCTTGACCGGGAACACATGGAGATGCTGTGGAAGGTAGGGTGGAGGATAAGATATTGCCGAGAGTGTCATGTTTCTTCCACCTGGAATGGTAATCGCTGGGTTCTGCATTTAGAAATGCATCTATACAGATATCTTCAGCCATACATACTTTAACGGTATGAATCTTAGCCATATCAGCTCTCTCCTTACAGTTGACATTGGCATAACAAAGGCAATAAAATTTGTTGGAAAATTCCTGCAGGTCTTCAAGTGTGGGTTTCCCATGTACTGTGTAGTTTCCACTTTTCTCAAGTTGAATAGTAAAACTGACTGGGTTCAGGTGAAGATAGTCGCTTGAATTCCAATTTTTCCTTGCACACACTCCTTGCTCCTGGCAAAGCACTTGGTTACACATTTTGGCTGCTAGGGTGACATTGATTAAGTAAGGATTCAACGTATTCTTCATGTAACTGTCAAGCTCTGTGCAAGATTGCTGTAAAATTATAAGAAGGTTAGAATATCAAGGGACAAGTTAGCTCAGACGTGGATTAATTCACTGTGTAAGCGGTTTCTAAGGAAACATGATAAAACAAGACCCAGCAAGAGGTAGGAAATAGTTTATCTTTTTTACCCTCTCGAGTGAGATTATGCCAACTGTTTTTGTACGTTTGTAGGTAAGTTTCACGTGCCATTTCATGTCGCTGAATAACTGACCAGTCGAACCTTAATTTTAACCTAGCCTTGGACTTCTTCAATAATTCAGAAACTAATGGGGCAGGATGGCAGAGCAAGTGGTCAGAAAATGGTCTCTGAGGCCCTCTTCCCTGACTGGTCACAGTTCTATTAATGACTAGCTGTATGACCTCGGGACTCTCTCAAGCTTTCTAAGTCTTAGTTTCCTATCAATTAACAAGTCAATTAACCTGGCTATGCTTCAGCTTCATCATTTGCAAAATAAGGATAATTATAGCAGGTACCTCATATGGTTGTTGTGAAGATGGAAACATACAATGTATATAAAAGTGCTTAGCATGAGGCCCAGTATATGTCATTGGTTAGCCCTGAATAAATTATAAGTAAATATAATAAGATTCATATTTGTGGGACAAGTTTAAACAGAATGAGAAAGAGAGGTTTCTCAACTGCTAACTCAAAACAACTAAACAGGTTCAACTGAGTATACTTTATATTAAATGTTATGGGTGTATTATGACAGCTCTTTTACAAATATATGTATTTGTCAGAGCATGCGTGATGAGTAATGAAAATGATTCATCTCGAGACTGGTGCGTTCTAAAACTGGGACACTATCTTTTTAAAAACACAGAAGATAGTCACTTTCTTTCCTGATCCGCAGTTTCGTCGAGGGAGCTGGCTATGCCAGTCCCCAGCAGACCAAAGGAAGTGGTGGTGGTAGGTCAGAAGGCGAGTCGAAGAATCTTGGCAGCTTCCATTTGAATCTATTTCTTGTTATCTTCCTTGAGATGATGCCATAGATGGTAGGAAGAATAGGGTCTTCCAAGAATGTCTATACCCTATTGCCTTGGATACTGTGATTATTACCATACATGACAAAAGGAACATCACAGACGTGACTCACAGATAAGCGTATGAACCTTGAGGGGCACCTGGGTGGCTCAGTAGGTTAAGTGTCCGGCTTTGGCTTAGGTCATGATCTCACGGTTTGTGAGTTCAAGCCCCTTGTGAGCTCTCTGTTGTCAGCACAGAGCCCACTTTGGATGCTCTGTCTCCCTCTTTCTTTGCTCCTCCCCTGCTCATGTGCTCACTCTCTCTCTCCTTCTCTCTTCTCCTTCTCTCTCTCTCTCTCTCAAAAATAAACATTAAGAAAAAAAAGAGGGGCGCATGGGTGTCTCAGTCGGTTGGGCGGCCGACTTCGGCTCAGGTCATGATCTCACGGTCCTTGAGTTCGGGTCCCGCGTCAGGCTCTGTGCTGAGAGCTCAGAGCCTGGAGCCTGTTTCAGATTCTGTGTCTCCCTCTCTCTGACCCTCCCCCGTTCATGCTCTGCCTCAAAACTAAATAAACGTTAAAAAAAAATTAAAAAAAAAAAAAAAGAAAAGAAAAAAAGAGTATGGACCTCGAGATGGAGAGATTATCCCGAGTTATCTGGATGGGCTCAATCTAATCAATGAGTCCTTAAAAATGCAGAAAATTTTCCAGTGGGGATTAAAAAAATGAGATGGAAGAAAGAGAACAAATTCCAAGGTAAAGGAGACTCAACCCAGCATTGCTGGCTTTGCAGATAGAGGACAGGGTCAAGAGCTAAAGAATGTAGTGGCCTCTAGAAACTGGAAATGACCCTTAGCCATAGCCAGCCAGAAATAGACATCTCCTTGCTGCAACCATGAGGAAATGAATTCTACCAACAGCCCCAATGAGCAAGTGAGGCTCCTCCCCTAGAAAGGAATGCAACCCTACGAACATTTGGATTTTAGCCCCTTCAGATCCATGCTGGACTTTTGACCTATAGAACTGTAGCGTAATAATTCTCTCTTGTTTAAACCAAGCGTGTTGTCACTATTATGGCAGCAATAGAAAACCTCTTCTTAATCCTAGTTTTGCATGGTGTTTAGAATAAAATTCAACTTCTTCCAACTTATATACAGCCTGATGTGAGGTAACCCTTCCTTCCTCTCGAGCGCCCCTCCCTTACCCACTCTGCCTTAGGCATACTAGTTGTTTCATAAGCATGGCACATTCGTTTCAAACTGCACTTACTTGTCCCCCCTGCTTGGAGTGCTCTTTCCTCTAATGTTTAGCACGGTCACTTAATCTTGTCGATCAGACTGCAGCTTTAATTGAAACTCAGGCACCTTTCCTATCTACTTACATCTATTTTAATTCTCTGCATAGTACTTATCACATCAAATATTTTTCTTGTTTGTGTATGGTTTCTATCCCTCCAACTTTAATATAAGCTCCATGATTGCAGACACTTTGTCAAAATTCTTCAACACTGTATCCCCAGGGCCAAGATATAGGAGAATTTACAGAGTTCAGAAAACGGTCTGGGTGACCACAGAGACCAGAGCTGGGCAAAAAGAGGAGTGAAGGATGAGAACGGTTTGAGAATCATTCGCGCACACAAGATGTAGTCTTTGGAAGGATCTAAAACTGGCTTTCTAAAAGATAGGACCTGGTTTTTAGAGTTTGTCAATATCCATGGTGCAAACACATATACCATGGCCAATTTTAAGCTATCAACCTGAAATCACTGAGTGAAGAATTGGGAATCAAGCATACAGAATGGAAGTATGGTGAGGAGAAGCACACTGGTACATACCTTTTCTGCTTATACAGATGCAACAGATGTACATAACCTCAACAGGATGGATGATAATAAAGTGAAGTACGTAACTGATATATTTTGAGTATTTGTTACTTTTGTTTTTAATGTAATTCATTTCATTCTAAGTCTTTATAATTTAATTTTTAATAATGATTGTGTTTAACAATCAGTTCACAAAATTTCTGAATATTTAACAATCAGGTCTCATGAGCTGGGACCAGTAGGAGCTGCCTGGCACACCACTGGATCTAACAAAATGGAATAGAAGGAAATAGTTTGCTTACATCGAATAACAATCGTTTTAAGTCACTTTTAGTCATTAAACCTGCAATTACCAGTTTCTCCAGTTGCCAGTGAATCAGAGGAAATAAGACAAGTAATCCATGATTCTATTGATTACAAATGGCATAGAAAAAAAGCGGAAGTAATGATAGAACTAACATTCAGAATCATTCAAAATAATCATAAATTGGGGAAAGTAGCAGAAATACATAAAACAAAGTCCACAGGGGATAATTTCAAGGCAGTGTCATTAGGTAAAAATAACCCTATTTAAGTTGAAGAACTGTCCCTGTATGACTAAAACTGAAGATGATCTGACAGTCATGGTAGAACAATGTAAATCTAATATTAAAGTGCAATAAAAAAAAAACAGGGGTGACAATTAAATAGTATGTCACACCATACTAATAATTGGGGAATGCCTGATTCATTCCTCATCGGATTAAGGGTGGAGTTCTCAGTTCTTAAAAAAAAAAAAAAATGGAAGTAGTATGGAGAATTTATAAGTGATTCCATCAGACAATTAATAAGATCCTTGAGAAAAGAGTTTAAAGGTTTCATAAACAGTGACTGAATATTACAATATATTCGGGAAAATTATAATTTTTAAATAATTTTCTGACATGAACTATTTGCAACAGGGACATATACCTTTCTCCAAACTTATATTTTATGTTATTTCTCTTTATGGGTGATCAAGTCAGAGATAACAGAGTTCTACCACGTAGGTAGAAGGGCTCAGATTACCTTGAAAGATTCTCATAAAGGTGACTACTATTGAGTACTTTTATAAATGAAGTAACAATATAACGAGTCTATCTGAAGGACAAAAGATCAAAAGGTCTCTTCTGGTCTTAGAGTACCGTATAAAGTCTCTTCTCTGTAGATCCTAGGAGAAGACCCTGGGCCGTGAACTTCATGGGATGTTCTCCCTGGCACCTACATGGCTAGTATTTCCACATCTGTTAGAGAAGAAAAAGTTCAGCTCCAATTCAACAGTATCCAGGCGACAGCTTTACTCTTGTTTTGACTCAAGAGGATTGAAGAGGTGGGGGGAGAAAGACCTGCTACAGAGAATTAAATGAAGTTGAAAATAAAGGAAGCGGGAAAAGGATTAGGTGATGACAGTTAAAGGCTTTTTGAACTAAAGAAATGCATTAGGAGAAAATGAATACAATTCATCTATACTGAACAAAAATAGACATGTTTTTCCTAATGGAACAAGTTTTACTCAGAATTTTACCTAAAATAGACAATACTAAATATAACCTGTGGAAAATAAGACTTCCTTTTCCTCTCCCTTAGAGGAGTTTTGAACAATTTGGTAATATTTCTAAAAAGTAATTCCCAATTGCCTATGCACCCTCTTGCCACTCCCGGCTCTTTCCTCCCTGCCCAACCCCCGCCAAACCATTCTTACTAAAGTCTTTGCCATCTCAGAGACAACTCCTTCAAGCCAAAAGCCTGGGAGTCATCTTAACCACTTCTCTTATCTATCCTTGTCACCTGATCCCTCAGTCAATCCTCTCTGTTCTACTGTTAGGTTATATTTCAAACACATGCCAGCACCTGTGTGCAAGCCATCAACAACCTGCTCTCCCTTCTCCCTCTCCTGCCCTGCTACCATCAATCTTCAACTCAGCTAAGTAAGAAATGTTTGCCAGAGATTGCAACTCTTCTGCTCAAACCTTCTAGTGGCCTTCCATCTCAGAGTAAAAGCCACATGGTGGCCTAGGAAGCCCTATATCCAACGCTCTGCCTCTCACTTGACCACACCTCTTACCTCTGTCTTCCTTGCTCACTGCACTCCAGTCACACTGACCTCCTGGGTCTTCCTTGGCAAGCACATTCCAGCCTGAAGGTTATTGCACTTACCACCCCCAGGCATCCAGAGACTTGGTCCCTGATTTCCATCAGATCTCTGCTCCAACAGCACCTCATCAGACTGCCCCATAACACCATTTTATCTCTCTGTATCCTGCCTACACTGCTTCATTGCTCTTTATGTTTATCACTACCTGATGTATCCTCTCTATGTTGTATATCCACTTGTGAGGATGCAACTCCATGGTGAAGGGAGTTTGCTTCGTTCTCTACTATATTTTTAGCACCTAAACAATTATCTGGCATTAATCATAAGAGATGTTCAATAACCCAAGGGTCAGCAAAAGTATTCTGTAAAGGGACAGACAGTAAATATTTCGGCATTTTGAATGATACAGTCTCTGCCATAGCTCTTCAATTATTTATTGGCACTGCAAAAGCAGCCATAACACCTAAACTAAGGAGCATGACTATGTTCTAATAAAACTTTACTGATAACGCACTAAAATTTAAATCTTGCATAATTTTCATCTCTTATAAATACTGTTCCTTTGGGGCTTTTTTTCCCCCCATCCATTTAAAAAGGTAAAAATCAGGGATGTCTGGGTGGCTCAGTCAGTCAAGTGTCCAACTTCAGCTTAGATCATGATCTCACTGTTTGTGGGTCCTGAGCTGTCAGCACAGAGCCTGGAGCCTGTTTCAAATTCTGTGTCTCCATCTCTCTCTGCCCCCCACCCCATTCATGCTCTGTCTCTCTCTCTCTCTCTCTCTCTCTCTCTCAAAAATAAACATTTAAAAAATTAATAATGACGGGGGGAGCACTCAGGTGGCTCAGTCGGTTGAGCATCCAACTTCAGCCCAGGTCATGATCTCATGGTTTGTGAGCTCAAGCCCTATGTCGAGCTCTGTGCAGACAGCTCAGAGTCTGGAGCCTGCTTCAGATTCTGTGTCTCCCTCTCTCTCTGCCCCTCTCCTGCTTGCACTCTGTCTCTATCAAAAAATAAACATTAAAAAAATTTTTTTAATTAATAATGGGGATAGATGGTGGAGCAGCATGGAGACCCTGAGACTGTCAGCACCAAACCATTTTGAACACCTAGGAAATTGATCTGAGGATTAATACAAAAAATTGCATAACTTGAGCTACAGAACTTGACAAAAAGAGAAAAATATTTTTTTACTTTATTTTTTATTTTAAAATTTTTTATTCCATTTTCATTCTCTTTATTTCATTTTATTATATAATTTTTTTAATTTTTAATTTTTTTCTTACCTTTTCTTCCTTTTCTTTCCCTTTTTTCTCTATTCTATCAAGATTTTTTTCAATAAGCAGACCAAAACTCACCCAGAATCTAGTTTCCTTTATTAGATTTTTTTTGTTTTGTTTTTAATTATTTAATTTTAATTTTATTTTATTTTTTCCTTCCTCCAAAATGACAAAATGAAGGAATTCACCCCACAAGAAAGACAAGGAAGAAATGAGAGCCAGGGACTTAATCAACACAGATATAAGCAAGATATCTGAACTAGAATTTAGAACCATGATAATAAGAATACTAGCTAGGGTTGAAAAAAAGCATAGACTCCCCTTCTGTGGAGATAAATAAAATTTAGTCAGGACAAAATTAAAAATGCTATAACCGAGATGCAATCTCAAATGGATGCCACAACAACAAAGATGGACTAAGCAGAGCAGTGAATCATAGATTTACAAGATAGAATTATGGAGAATAAAGAAGTAGGAAAAAAGAGGGAAACAAGGGCAAAAGATCACGATACAAAACTTAGAGAACTCAGTGACTTATTAAAAAGGAATAACATCTGAATCATAGGAATCACAAAAGATAAAGAGAGAGAAAAAAGGGCAGAAGGTTGAGTTGAACAAATTATAGTAGAAAACTTTCCTAATCTGGGGAAGAACACAGACATCAAAATCCAAGAAGCACAGAGAACTCCCATTAGATTCAACAAAAACTGACCATCACCAAGGCATATCACAGTCAAATTCACAAAATACACAGACAAGGAAAGAATTATGAACAGTTGGGGGGGGGGGGGACATCTTAACCTATAAGGGAAGACAGATCAGGTATGCATCAGACCTATCCACAGAAACTTGCAATCCAGAAAGGAATGTCAAGATATATTCAACATGCTGAATTGGAAAAGTATGCAGCCAAGAATATTTCCTTTATCCTTTATCCAGGAAGGCTGTCACTCAAAACAGAAGGAGAGATAAAGAGTTTCCCAGACAAACAAAAACTAAAGGGGTTCATGATCACTCAACCAGCCCTGCAAGAAATTTTAAGGGGGATGCTTTGTGTGGAGAAAAGACAAAACAAAACAAAAAAGACCAAAATCAACAAAGACTAGAAAGGACCAGACAACATCACCAGAAACACCAACTCAACAGGCAACACAATGGCTTTCAGTACTCACTCTGTCAATGGACTAAACAGTCCAATCAAAAGACACAGAGTATTAGAATGGATAAGAAAACAAGACCCATCTATATGCTGCTTACAAGAGACTCATTTTAGACCTAAAGACACCTGCAGATTGAAACTAAGAGGATGGAGAACCATCTATTATGCTAATGGTCATCAAAAGAAAGCTGGAGTAGCCATACTTCTATGAGACCAACTAGGTTTTAAAATAAAGACTGACAAGAGATGAAGAAGGGCATTTTATCATAATTAAGGGGTCTATTCACCAAAAAGATCTAATAATTGTAAATATTTATGCCCCCAATGGGGAGCACCCAAATATGTGAATCAATTAATCATAAACATAAAGAAACTCATTGATAATACCATAATAGTAGAGGCCTTCAACATCCCACTTACAGCAACAGACAGATCATCTAAGCATAAAATCAACAATGAAACTCTGAATGACTCTGAATGACACATTGGACTGGATGGACTTAACAGATTTATTCAGGACATTCCATAATAAAGAACAAAATACTCATTCATCTCGAGTGCACATGGAACATTCTCCAGAATAGACACATAGTGGGTCACAAATCAGCCCTCAACAAGTACAAAAAGATTGAGATCATACCTTGCATATTTTCAGAACACAATGCTTTGAAACTCAAAAGCAACCACAGGAAAAAATTTGGAAAGACCATGAATACTTGGAGATTAAAGAATATCCTACTAAAGAATGAATGGGTTAACCAAGAAATTAAAGAGGAAATTTAAAAGTACATGGAAGCCAATGAAAATGAAAACATGACAGCCAAAAACCTCTGGGATGTAGCAAAGGCAGTCATAAGAGGGAAGTATATAGCAATCCAGGCCTTCCTAAAATAGGAAGAAAAGTCTCAAATATACAAACTAATCTTACACCTAAAAGAGCTGGAAAAATAACAGCAAATAAATCCCAAAACCAGCAGAAGAGGGGAAATAATAAAGATTAGAGCAGAAATCAATGATATCAAAAAACAAAATTAAACAAAACAGTAGAATAGATCAATGAAACCAGGAGCTGGTTCTTTGAAAGAATTAACAAAATTGATAAACCACTAGCGAGTATGATCAAAAAGAAAAAGGAAAAGACCCAAATAAATAAAATCACACAGGAAAGAGGAGAGATCACAGCCAACACTGCAGAAATACAAACAATAACAAAAGAATATTATGAGCAATTATATGTCAACAAATTAGGCAATCTGGGAGAAACAATTTCCTAGAAACATAAACTACCAAAACTGAAACGGGAATAAATAGAAAATTTGAGCTGACCCATAGCCAGTAAAGAAATTGAATCAGTAATCAAAAATCTCCCAACAGGGGCACCTGGGTGGCTCAGTAGGTTGAGCGTCTGACTTCAGCTCAGGTGATGATCTCGCAGTTTGTGAGATCAAGCCCCGTGTCAGGCTCTGTGCTGACAGCTCAGAGCCTGGAGCCTGCTTTGGATTCTGTGTCTCCTTCTCTCTCTGCCCCTCCCCCACTTGTGCTTTGTCTCTCTCTATCAAAAATAAATAAATAAATGTATAAAAAAATTTTTTTAAATCTCCCAACAAACAAGAGTCCAGAGCTGGATGGCTTTCCAGGGGAATTGTACCAAACATTTAAAGAAGAGTTAGCACCTATTCTTTTGAAGATTTTCCAAAAAATAGAAATGGAAGAAAAACTTCCAGACCCATTCTATGAGACCAGCATTATCTTGATTCCAAAACCAGACAAAGACCCCATTAAAAAGGGGAACCACAAACCAATTTCCAGGATGAACATGGATTTGGCAATTCTCAACAATATACTAGCAAACCAGATCCAACAATACATTAAAAGAATTACTCACCACAATCAAATGGGATTTATTCCTAGGATGCAGGGCTGGTTCAATATCCACAAATCAATCAATGCAATACATCACATTAATTAAAGAAAGGATAAGAACCTCATGATCCTCTCAATAGATGCTGAAAAAGCACTTGCACATACAGCAACCTTTCTTGATAAAAAGCCTCAAGAAAGTATGGCTAGAAGGATCATACCTCAAGATCATAAAGGCCATATATGAAAGACCCATCGCTAATATCATCCTCAATGGGGAAAAACTGAGAGCTTTCCTCCTAAGGTCAGGAACATGACAAGGATGTCCACTCTCAGCACTGTTATTCAACACAATGTTGGAAGTCTTAGCTTCAGCAATCGGATAACACAAAGAAATAAAAGTCATCTAAATCGGCCAGGAGGAAGTCCAACTTTCACTCTTTGCAGACAACATGATATTGCATGTGGAAAACCCAAAAGATTCCACCAAAAAACTGCTAGAACTGATACATGAATTCAGCAAAGTTGCAGGATATAAAATCAACGTACAGAAATAGGTTGCATTTCTATGCACCAATGATGAAGCAACAGAAAGAGAAATCAAGGAATCAATACCATTTACAATTGCACCAAAAAACAAAAAATACTTAGGAACAAACCTAACCAAAGGGGTGAAAAATCTATACACTGAAAACTGTAGAAAGCTTATGAAAGAAATCAAAGAAGACACCAAAAATGGAAAACGTTCCATGCTCATGGATTGGAAGAACAAATATTGTTAAAATGCTGATACTACCCAAAACAATCTACATATTCAATGCCATCCCTATCAAAATAACACCAGCATTCTTCACAGAGCTAGAACAAACAATCCTAAAATTTGTATGGAACCAGAAAAGACCCTGAATTAGCCAAAGCAATCCTGAAAAAGGAAACTAAGCTGGAGGTATCACAATTCTGGACTTAAAGATGTATTACAAAGCTGTAATCATCCAGACAGTATGGTATGGCACAAGAACAGACACAAATATCAATGGAACAGAATAGAGAACCCATAAATGGACCAACAACTGTATAGCCAACTAACCTTTGACAAAACAAGAAAGAATACCCAATGGAAAAAAGGGTCTCTTTAGCAAATGGTGTTGGGAAAACTGGACAGCGACATGCAGAAGAATGAACCTGGACCACTTCTTATACCATACACAAAAATAAACTCAAAATGAATGAAAGACCTAAATGTAATACAGGAAGCCATCAAAATCCTAGAGGAGAAAACAGGCAACAACCTCTTTGACCTTGGCCACAGCAACTTCTTACTTGACATGTCTCCAGAGGCAAGGGAAACAAAAGCAAAAAATGAACTATTGGGACCTCATCAAGAGAAAAAGCTTCTGCACAACGAAGGAAACAATCAGCAAAACTAAAAGGCAACTGACAGAATGGGAGAAGATATTTGCAAATGACATGCCAGACAAAGGGTTAGTATCCAAAATCTATAAGGAACTTACAAACTCAACATCCAAAAACCAAATAATTCAGTGAAGAAATGGGCAAAAGACATGAATAGACAATTTTCCAAAGAAGACATCCAGATGGCTAACAGACACATGAAAAAATGCTCAACATTACCCATCATCAGGGAAATACAAATCAAAACCACAATGAGATACCACCTCACACCTGTCAGAATGGCTAAAATGAACAACTCAGGCAACAACAGATGTTGGGGAGAATGCAGAGAAAGAGGAACTATTTTGCAATGCTGGTAGGAGTACAAATTGGTGCAAAACTCTGGAAAACAATATGGAGGTTCCTCAAAATATTAAAAATAGAACTATTCTCTTACCTAGCAATTTCACTATTAGGTATTTATCCAAAGGATACAGGAGTGCTCTTTCAAAGGGGCACATGCACCCCAATGTTTATAGCACCACTATCAACAATGCCCAAAGTATGGAAAAAGCCCGAATGTCCATCAACTAATGAATGGATAAAGAGGAGTGGTGTATATATATATACAATGGAATATTATTTGGCAATCAAAAAGAATGAAATCTTGCCATTTGCAACAATGTGGATGGAGTGAGAGTGTATTATGCTAAGCGAAATAAGTTAGAGAAGGACAAGTATCATATTTCAGTCATATGTGGAATTTAAGATACAAAACAGATTAACATAAGGGAAGGGAAGCAAAAATAATATAAAAACAGGGAAACAAACCATAAGAGACTCTTCAATACAAAGAACAAACTGAGGGTTGCTGGAGGGGATGTTGAGTGGGGGAGTGGGCTAAATGGGCAATAGGCATTAAGGAGGACACTTGTTGAGATGAGTACGAGGTGTTACATGAATCACTAAATTCTATTCCTAAAATCATTATTACACTATATGTTAACTAACTTGGATTTAAATTTTTAAAAATAAATGATAAGAAAAGGAAAATATAGTTGAGTGTAAAGAAAAACATTTAAGTCACCTCAGGGCGCCTGGGTGGCTCAGTCAGTTGAGCTACCAACTTCAGCTCCGGTCATGATCTCACGGTTTGTGAGTTTGAGCCCTGCGTCGGGCTCTGTGCTGACAGCTTGGAGCCTGGAGCCTGCTTCTGATTCTATGTCTTCCTCTCTCTCTGCCCCTCCCCCACTCATGCTCTGTCTCTCTCTGTCTCAGAAATAAATAAACATTAAAATATACATATATATATGTATATATATATGTGTATATATATATATGTATATATATATATATATATATATATATTTAAGTCACCTATACTTTTAAACATTTTGCTTCCTGTATCTTCACACTTTTCTTTTTGCGGGGCATAGAAACATTTTCTTTCTATTAAATTTTGCATAGTCTTCAGAAAAAAAATAATAAAAATAAAAAGGTAAAAATCATTCTTGGCCCTTGAGCTGTACAAAAGCAAGTACTAGGTCAGAGTTGGTCCATGGTCATCATCTGCTGACCCCTGTAATAAACTGCCATTGAATGACTAAATGAGGAAGTAAAGTAAGTGCCTAATAAACTGGAATGAATGAATGAATGAATGAACTGACTATTCTTTCATTGACTAGTTCATAGGTTTTTTTGAGGAGAGAGATGTCACAGTACAATGCAGAAAAACACACTATGTCAGAAAACTGAGACTGTAGTCCTGTTTTGGCTACTTACTAGGCAGATAGCCTAGAGAACTTGAATAAATTTCACTGAATTTCTGTTTCCTCACTGGAAAACAGGTACAATACTTTCTGCCATATAACATAACCACACAAATGAAGGATAGTTTGATGCAACCAGTATTAATTGAGCACCCATTACTATGTGCCAAGCATAGTACTCATTTCATGATTCAGTACCACCACGATTCTCAAGAACATTAGAAGTAGAAATGTTTTCATCTATTTCCTATCAAACTTACCACATTTTGGCTGAAATTGAGACTTCCCCATATTATCATTCCAGAGACACCCAGAGAAACAGTTTCACCGATTGTATTCACGAGGTCACCCTGGCAAAGTGACAGAAAGAGTTAACAGATAGAAATAAAATAGAAATGTTATGCATAGGACAGTAACATCAAAGCTAAGAATTCTGACTCAATAACAATAATTTAAATATTTTCCCACTATTTATTTCTATCTTTCATGCCACCACTGCCCTACTATAACAAAAATAGATTTTTCTGTTATTATTTTAATTGCTTCTATTGACAAAAGGGCAGACCCATGAAATAAAAAGAAAGGGAACTGAATTACTACATTGTCTGTGCTATCTAGTTTTTTCATTGTTGCTAAGATATTATATGATTACACTAAAATGAAATATATTCTTATTTTGCATTCACATAATAATGCAGAACTACCACCTGTGTGCATATTCCTAAAGGATATTTAAAGCCAAATTTCACTCCCTTCAAAAATAATGTTGAATTCCCTAAACACCATTTGTGAACACTGATTCATAGCCCTTACACCTTGATTTACTCACCTCAGAAAGATATTTTAAATCCAAGTCAGTAAAAACTGGGCGGGTATAGACAAAAACTGGAAGTGGCTGTTTAGCACTGGATACTTTAGAAACCCGAATGGCTTCCTGAACACGATTACGGACAAAGAGAGAGGCATTTGGAGAAGATTTTAATTTGCTATTCAAATAAATGGATGGGAAAAGGGCCGTGCTTGCATTCCACAACCAGTTGAGCTCATCATTTCTTTTATATTCTACATCAGGGCAACTTCCATTGTAACTGGGGTTTTTAATATTATGATTGTAACAATCAGGAAAAAGATAGTAACCCCATAAATAATTTGGCCGAAGGGATTTTCCCAATTTTAAAGTCTTTAGCATGAAACACTTTCCTGCATTTTCAAAATCTACTTTGGCTCTCTCGGCTGCTTCTGTGTCATTAAGTTGTACATGTTGATGCTGAACCAATTCAATAGACAGACGCTTGTAAATATCTTTAGGTTTCCAGTTTCTTGCCCAGATAGGCCTCCAGTTTTCCCAGTCAATGACAGCCAAGCCCACACCTTCTGTTTCTATGTAATGGGAAATGTCATTCTTGGCTTTGTGCAAGTGCTTTTGTAGGGATCCCAACTGAGGGATTCCTCCGTGTATACTTTGGCCAGTCTTTTCATTTATGTGAGGATAGTAACCAAGTCTATCAGCATAAAATAATGTAATGGCTTGTCCAGTGGCACTTTTTAGGGGGCTTCCTGTTATAGAGAAAAGGCTCAGATCTAGCTGCACATTAAACTGTGTAGCACAACGTTCAGTTGGGACATTCCAGCCCCAGAGGAAAGAAATATTTGGGATTAAAGGGGGTGCTGTGAAATCCTGAGTCAAGCAACACGGAATCAGAAGGAAGGTAAACACTGCCTGTGTTGCTCCACTGGACTCCACAAAGCTCCTAAAGAAGATACGCTTGAACATGAGCATTCCCGTTGCAGAGATGAATGACTATGAAAATTTCTTCCTACGCACTTTGGCTTATCCAATATTTCATGCAAGATATAAGCACAGAAAAGAGATAGTGGAATGAAGCCACATTGATGGATAAAGACGTATAATGATCATGTTACTTTTAAATATTATCTTCTTGCTTCGTGTTTCAAGAATGTTTTGCAAGTTGTTTCATCTATAACTGAAAAAAAAAAAGAAAATATAGAATATATTGTTACCTGATGTTTCTGTATCAGAGACTGTAAACTTTACCAAGCTCTTAACATTAAGTGCAGGAGTTTAATTCAATTTTTGAAGATGGAGGGCTCTTGTGTTTGAGTCAATAAAGTTACTTTCTCTTCTGTAGGATACAAATCCTGTAACAGCTAACCTTCGTCTCATCTACCCTGATCATTACAGAGCCTACAGAGAAGTGAATGTGGTTGTTTTTATTTTGTCTTCCCACTTGTGCAGAATGCTGTGTCAAGCAATGTCTTAGCAAAAGCCTGTTAAATTAAAATTAATTTCAGTTGAACTTCTCATTTGGGTTTGTTATTTCTTGAAAGACCACTTTATAGTGGCAGGTCAAAAATTGAAAACAACCTTTCATTGAATCATGAGATTTCTTTTTTTTTTTTTTTTTTTTTTTTTCCTGAAGGGGAACAGGTAGAGTCACTTCTGCCAGAAGTAATAGATCAAAAGTGTGCTTGAAACTATTGAATTAACCAAAATCTCCTACTGAGGAACAAATTTAAGTGTTATTTGGAATAGTGCTCCATCATATCTCAAAGTAAATTGAATAGAGGAGGAGTTAAGATGGTGGGGAAATAGGGGGACTGGGATTTCCTCTCAGACACAGTTGTATTGAGGTCAGATCACTTGGAACACCCAGAAAATCAATCTGTGGAGTGGCAGAAGGATCTCCACAGGTGTTGGGAGACAGCTTGGCGGGATCGAGGTGTATGTGAACAAGGGGAGATAAAAAGGTGTAGGCATGGAGTGGAGGACCTCCTTTTGTGGAGAGAAAAAGGGAGAGGAAGACAGAAACTATGGAATTGCATTATTGTGTTAGTACAAGAGAAAGTAAATTGAGTAAAAGGTTAAGTAAAAGACGTACATATTCATAGACATCTGTGTACACACACACACACAATTTATGTATAGGTACAAAAATATGTAAATTTTTTTATGAAACAAATTTAACTCTTCTTCATACATCTCTGGACAAAGCCTAGGGGCACAGAACTGGAGAAGACCTGGGTTAGCATCTAGAAAACATCTCTTATTTAGAGCATCTAGTAGGGACGTAACACGGGAATCTCGTCTCCCTAGAAAAATCTTACCTGACTTAACTCCAGATAATTAGCATCTCTCCACTAGTATGTATAAGGCTTGTTCTCAATTTGTACTTGTGAGATTGCTTCAATCACAAGTGTCCTACTTGCTCATTGTCTGAATAATTGCCCTGTTAAAGCACTCCTGCTAAGCCTTTGATATTCCCCCTAATTCCTAACAGTAATATTTACCCAGAAGTCCTTTCATAGGCCAACCACCAAACTTGTCTTCAGTAGTGTCCAGGCCAGAAGCCTGTTGGTTTTAATGTCTTCCTAAAGCATTGGCAAGTCTTTAACATTCCTTTAAAAAATCATTTTGTCTTAGAATAAATTTAAAAGCTCAAGATTTGACTACACCCCAAATCCTATTTAATTAATTCTTATTCTTGCTGTAAAGAAATTTTATCACTGGAACACATGCTAGCTAAACCTTTGAACCAGGAATGTTTTATCTGAGAATTAGTCCAAAATTATTTTGTAATGAAAACTATGTAGGTAGATACAGACACTTACAGTGTATTATTAACCACTACGTATTGTGGCATTTGTGACATGAGAAAATATTAAAAGCAACTCCAATCCCCAATGATGAGATGCTTAAATAAATATGGCATTTTTTTTTATTTTTTAATGTTTATTTTTGAGAGAGAGAGAGAGAGAGAGCTCAAGCAGGGGAAGGGCAGAGAGAGAGGGAGACCCAGAATCCGAAGCAGGCTCCAGGCTCTGAGCTGTCAGCACAGAGCCCAACACAAAGCTCCAAGTCACAAGCTATGAGATCATGACCTGAGCCAAAGTTGGACGCTTAACCGACTGAGCCACCAAGGCGCCCCTACATATTTTTGATCTTCTAACTTTCTTTCATTCAACTACCATATAGTTTTTCAAATAAAAACTGGGAGAGAAAAAAATTTAATGCCAGAATCTTGCCAGAACAGATTTGAAGCTCAGCTTCTCTTTAGTGGAAAGAGAAAAAGAACCATCCGCCTTCTTACTGTTTATTCGCTAGGATGCTTGTTCAAAGGGTTCTTGTTTTACTTTTTGAAGGACTTAGTAGTTGGAATTTTTGAGGTAAGGAGAAGAAAGTCACAGACAGAAAAAATCAAACAAAACAGCTACATTTCTTGGCTTAATTGTAAGATCTGCTCTTCTACAACAAATGCTTTATTTCCAGAACAAATGCTTTGTTCCTAGAAAATCATAATTAATAGATGTAGAAGTCAGTCACAGGGCTGTCTTTGGACACCTCTTGTCTGATATTCTTATTTTTTTTTTTTTTTTAGTAGGCTACAAGCCCAACTCGGGTCTTAAACTCATGACACTGAGACCAAGACCTGAGCTGAGATCAAGAGCCGGACATTTAACTGACTGAGCCACTCAGACAGCCCAAGAACTGAATTTGGATACAATTCTTTTACTATTAAAATTATTATAGATTTTTAATATAAGTTATTATTGTAAATATAAAGGTGAAAAGTCAGAAATGTGGACAAATACTGATAAAGCCAAGATTGTAACTTTGGTGAAAGCAAATGAGAACTGAAGGGAGGGGAAAAGATGAAGAGCCCCACGGTTTAAGATGTCTTTCCACGGCACCTCCTCACTCCCCATTACCCTACTGTCCCCAGAACAACTGAACATGACACATGCATTGTGACAATACTCATCAAATAGCCCCTAGCCTCAAGATGCTAAAGGTAACTTTAATGTATCTAAATTACCTCCATAAATACTTTGGAAATCATTCTTTAACGTGAAAAGTACAAAGCAAAACTTCGAGTTAGCTCCCAGCCCCAAATTTATTCTTTTTGGAGCCTTTGTATACTAATTACATTTCATAGGCTGTGTATAATTTCTGAAGTTCTACTTGGTCTCTAATTTCAACTCAAAGGCTGACTTGTACCTCCAGTTACAAGTTATACTAATCTAAGCTGAGTTCTTTTTTTTTTTTAATTTTTTTTTTCAACGTTTATTTATTTTTGGGACAGAGAGAGACAGAGCATGAACGGGGGAGGGGCAGAGAGAGAGGGAGACACAGAATCGGAAACAGGCTCCAGGCTCTGAGCCATCAGCCCAGAGCCCGACGCGGGGCTCGAACTCACGGACCGCGAGATCGTGACCTGGCTGAAGTCGGACGCTTAACCGACTGCGCCACCCAGGCGCCCCCTAAGCTGAGTTCTGAGCAAACTTAAGAGACCAACATAACATCCCCCAAGCAGAAAAATCCATGCGCAGTTTTCTTCTCTTGCAGCAAAAATTTATTCATGCTTTCAGCAAAGAAAGGCGCCTTCAAGCAAGATTTTTTTTCTAGGAAATTTCTTACTAAGCTATGTTTAATAAATAACTTGGCCAGAAATAGATATGATGATTCACTTGATGAAACAAGAGAAGTTCATACTATTTTTGGGGGCATTCAATCAACTCCTTCTTCCCCTTTCCCTTTATTAGTATTAGTATTAGTGTTTTCAGTATGATCATTATTATTCTTGTCCTTTGGTTCCTTCTTCTACTTTTGTCTTAACTTTGTCAGTGTCTCCCACAGATAATTTTTGCACAGGCTGGAGCTCCTCAAGGCTAAAGAAATTACTCATTCTTGGGGCCCCTACCTGGCTCAGTTGGTGGAACACATGACTCTTGATCTTGGGGTTGTAAATTTGAGCATCACATTGGGTATAGAGATTACTTGACAATAAAATCTTCTAAAAAACAAAGAAAAAGAAATTGCTCATTCTTTTTTTAGTTTTTTTTAATTTTTTTAATGTTTATTTATTTTTTGAGAGAGAGAAAGAGTGCAAGCAGGGGTGGGGCAGAGAGAAGGAGACAGAGGATCCGAAGTAGGCTTCAGGCTCTGAGCTGTCAGCACAGAGCCCGACATGGGGCCCGAACCCACGAACTGTGAGATCATGATCTGAGCTAGAAGTCGGATGGTTAACCAACTGGGCCGCCCAGGCGCCCCAGAAATTGCTCATTCTTAGTCCATGTATCCACTACTAGGCACTAAGTGTCAAACTACCTCTACTAAAGAGGTAGTTTTAAAAACAAGCACATTACAGAACTTCTAATTCTTTTTCACAGACACTTTATAGGGCTATGCAGTGGAAAGAAAAACAGACAACTTATTTTTGAAGCAAAATTTTAAAATTTTCCTCTGAAATGTCAGCAGGTCAGAAATTGCTCCAGAAAAACCTAAATACTCTTCAGTATTCAGCATGTTGGGTAAGGAAAAGGAACTCTTCACCCAGTCAATTAAGGAATGACTTAATCTCAGTGCACCTGGGTATCAGTCTATTAAGCATCCGACTTCAGCTCAGATCATGATCTTATGGTTCATGGGTTCAAGCCCCACATCAGGCTCTGTGCAGACAACTCAGATCCTGGAGCCTGCTTTGGATTCTGGCTCTCACTCTCCCTCTGTCTCTCCCCTACTCATAATCTGTCTGTCTCTCAAAAATAAATAAACCTTTAAAAAGGAAAGACTTGGGGCTCCTGAGTGGCTCAGTTGGTTAAGCATCTGATTTCAGCTCAGATCATGATCTCACTGTTCATGAGTTCAAGCCCCACATCAGGCTCCAGGCTGACAGCTCAGAGCCTGGAGCCTGCTTCACATTCTGTGTCTCCCTCTCTCTCTGCTCCTCCCCTGCTCATGCTCTGTCTCTCATTCTCTCTCTCTCTCTCAAAAATAAATAAACACTGAAATTTTTTTTAAAAAAGGAAAGACTTAATGTTTTAAGATGTTGTGTGATGGAGGGAGGAGGACCTGTGTGTGTGTGTTGAATCCCAGAAAACTCAAGTGCCTTATAGCAACAAAAAGGATTGGTAAGGATGGAAAATGTATGTAAAAATGCCATAAATTTTTTATTAACATTTGAAATGAGTTTAAGAACCCAATGGTAAAACAAGTCCTAATTCCAGTTGTTTTGACTGTTAAGCATTTGTTTGAATTAATGAAAGATTTCCCGTAGTCTAGTAGAGATGAAGAATGAACTGGTTTCAAGGAAGTACAGCATCTACTGGAAAAGTAATTTCTCCTTACAAAATTAAAATGAATTTGGGGCGCCTGGGTGGCGCAGTCGGTTAAGCGTCCGACTTCAGCCAGGTCACGATCTTGCGGTCCGTGAGTTTGAGCCCCGCGTCGGGCTCTGGGCTGATGGCTCAGAGCCTGGAGCCTGTTTCCAATTCTGTGTCTCCCTCTCTCTCTGGCCCTCCCCCGTTCATGCTCTGTCTCTCTCTGTCCCAAAAATAAATAAACGTTGAAAAAAAAAATTAAAATGAATTAGAATTGATGTTTTCAAAGTGATAGAGAAAGCCATGTTTGACATTTGTTACTTATAGGAAAACACTAGTTTCCTAAAGCCTGCTCCTTTCCCGAGGGTGGGAAGGGAGAGGGGAGAAGAGTAAAAAAGAGAGCCAAATAAATAACAAAATCTCTCAAAAGCAGTTCCCCAAATCAAATTTTATTTAATTGATATAGTAAAACATAGAGATATAATTTATACATGTTCATTTTATGCGATAAAAGTTTGTCCTGTTGAGCCATGATATAATTAGAAAGTAATACATCTCAGAAGCCAGAAAACCACAGCATGATTAAACATGAATTCTAAATGTTGAAGCCTTAAGCAAGTTATATTGATATGTTATAAAAGATATTAATATTTCAGCTTTGAAAATGCAAGATAGCTTAATACCAAAAGTGTTTAATTGAAAATAAGAAAGTAATTCATCTTATTCTAAGAAGAAAATTCCTTTGGAAAGAACATGAATGGACCTATAATGACATTCTGTGTCCAAAATATCTTTGTAGACCCCAGAGACCTTATGAAAGAATGTATACAATGTACCCTTAATTGTAAGATTAGGTTGTTGTTCAAATTTCCAAGCCACTTAATTGATACTCAATAGATACATACATGAGTTCGTTAATTAAATAAATAAATTTGATTTACTCTGAATTTCAATAAACTCAAAATTACGGCCAATGGGGACACTTTAAAATGAAGATGTTCAAACAAAAATCAAAATGTATCATCCAGAATTTACAAAGCCAGCAAAGAAAATACCAGAGCAGTAAGAGAAAGAGGCCTCAGTATCGAACTGGACTCAATTCCAAATACAACAAGAGAAACTGGGACTTTACAGCCATGGAGCAAAATGGGGGGGGGGGGGGGCGGGGGGGGGGAGGGGATGGTGGATGGAAAATTACTGAGGGAACATCTGGGGTAAGGGAAGATTTTGGCTAAACTGACGTAACAGGATTCTTGCTAAAGGCAGACCAGGGTGATCAGGCATCACCTGGAGGACAGTAGAAGCTAGGAGACCTAATCAGATATCCCAGGTGACCAGATGTGAAGGATGGGAATTCTTGCTAAACTGACTTAACAGGATTCTTACTAGAACTAGATTCTACAGGGAAGGATGCAGAAACTCAGCAGCGTTTGAGACTTAGTCAAAAAGAGAGTTCAATGAGCATGATTATCATAGTCAATAATCTTTGTCAGTCCCCACTACTATGCATGCTTGATGAGTTGAGTTAATCATTTAATTAAGTAAATGAACTCAACGTACTTGGAATTTCAGTAAATTCAAAATTATGGCTTATGGTACCACTTTAAAATGAAAATGTTCAAACAAAAAATGAAGCATAGCATCCAGAAGCCACAGAGTTCAAACATTACTCAGAAGACAATTATGTCTTCTATAGCCAAGCATGAGGCACTGACACACCCAGATATGACTGAAATTAAGTACTGGAATAATTGAATAAAGTCTTAAAGAGTCTCTAAATTCTAGAGGCTAGTTAAAAACACAATAGCTTCGCTAGAGATCCTCTCCGCAATGCCACTTGCCAAGCCCCAGACTGAGCTTGGTAATGCCTGACATGCCATCAACCCAATATCCCACCATCATAAACCTGGGACCAGCCCTAGTTCCCTGTAATTGCAGCGTCTCGGCTGCCTAGCAAAATAGGCAAAAGGCCTTAGTACCAATCAAGTCAAAGTTTGGGAGTACCAAGTACCTCTGTGATTACTGGTGACTCGCACAGTGAAGTTCACAAAGGTATCCTAGCTGCAACGTGAGCTATGAGTTCACATTTGGCCTTCTGTTAGCAGTAACCAATGTTTCTCTTCCTGGACCAGTCAAATGACTTTTGGGTTTTATTTCTCTGAATTGTCAAAGTTATAGTTACTAAATCTACACATGGGATTATATCAAAGAACCAAGTGGCCACTATGGTCTAATACGATTTAGTATACGTGCTGCTGAAGTGAGCGCTATAGTCTAATACAAACAGCTGACAGCTGTGCGGACAGCTCAGAGCCTGTTGCCTGCTTCTGGTTCTGTGTCTCCCTCTCTCTCTGTTCCTCCCCCGCTCACACTCTGTCTCTCGCTCTCTCAAAAGTAAATAAACATTAAAAATTTTTTTTTTAAAAAGGAACAAGATACGAGCTCAGTTTCAGAAGACAATATGACAGTTATTTTCCTTCTTATCAATTTAAGATATTTGGCACCTAGTGAGATAGCAGGCTCCTAATAAAAACATTAAAATTTTTTTTTAATTCATACATTCACTTTTAACTTTTTTCTTTCTCTTAACAGAGTCTTTCGTCTGCCAATGGGACCAGAAGGCCAGTGACACCCACAGCTTAGGGGTTAAGGAGCCCAGATCCAGAAAAAGGATTGGGACGTTGTTTCCACTTTTAGCTCTATTAAGCGAGAGCTGGAAGATTCACATTATTCAATCTTTAGGTATTAACTCTTGAAAGATATACTGGTAATACCTAGATCAATCTCACTCCCTATGAAGTACTTTTTACAAGAAGCTTGTAAAATCTAGACTTGCATATTATTTCTGCTGGACTACCTATGTTATGAAATTTTGCTTATTATGGTTCATTTGCATTTACCCCAAACTATAAGAAACACAGCTGTAGTCAGGTGTGGAGACAGTCGTTTTTGACTTACAGCAACCAGAAAAGCCAGTATATATAATTAGATTAGGAGTATCGCTAGAAAAATTTAGGGATTGTGAATTCCTAGTCCTAGAATGCCAAAGAAATGTTTACTGTGGATATTTTAATTTTTAGATGATACGGAGAAGTTTGGGGGTGTAACAGGACTCTACCTCTCCTCGAAAGAATGTAAAAAATGACAGAAGGTAAGAGGAAGAGTCATAGCAGCAAAATTTACTTCAAATTTTAGAAACTCAGTGAAAGTTGTCCTTACAATGATATCAGCCCCTTATCTTCATCTCTAGGTTGGGAGGCTGCTGCCACTTGGCCTCAGCGGAGATCACATGCTTCTAGTTCAAGGAAATAGGGAAGCTCAGATAACACCTCCACACTGAGGCCACCTGTGGCCAAAGCATAATTACAAAAACGCACGGCAGAACAAAGGCTAAAACATCACCTAAGCAATCCTGTGCATTTTAGGAGAGTAGTTGTGAACATGATTATCCAAGAAAGTGATGTTGGGTAAGCCTATTCCTCACATGTTTTTCCCAAAGTGCAGGCCACAGACTATTAGTGGGCCGTAAAACTGATTTAACTGGTTGTAATGAGCACTTTTCTAAAAATAAATAAATAAATAAGTGAAACAGACTAGAGGGGAATGACTGGGGTAGGATAGAATAGGGCAGGTCAGAATAGGAATCACCAGAATACCATTATCACATGTAGAAGGATATTATTTTATGAACCGTTTTCCATCAGTTATATACTTACATATGTATACACTGGGTCTCAGTAGAAAATGTATTTTTTACTGTGGAATGGATCAAGCCACTCTGATAGCAAAAGCTTTGGAGTCTGACACACTTGGGTTTTGAATACCAAGAACAGGCCCTTTCTTATTAAGTGGCCTTGGTCAAATTCTCCGATCTCATTAATTTAATCTCTTCAGCAACCAGAAAAGAATCCGATCTGTCTGAAGACTCCTCAAAGAAACGTTTATAAATGACTAAACTACCATGAAGTCTCCGGTGTACATGTAAAAATGTTAACTAAAGTTTGTATGTTTTTCTCCCGTTAATCTGTCTTTTGTCAGTTCAACTTGTAGGCTCCAGGCACAGAATCTAACAGGGTAAAGGCAATTTCTTGTTCCTCCCTGAGACCTGACACATAGTAAATACCAAAAAAAAAAAAAAAAAAAAAAAAGTAAGTTGTTCCTGTTATTATTAATATTATCCCTTGCCTCCACCCTCTTCTATATGAAAGGCAGGGAAAAGCATGACAAAAGGAGGCAAAGTCCAAGGTCTATTTAATGATTCATAGACCTTTCAACATGAAAGCTTCTCTAGGAAACTAAAAAATATATATATATATTTTTTACTCTAAATATGTGAGCATTATGGAATTGTTCTGGTTGGTGGAAGTGAGACACTCAACAAATTCATACCACAGTGGAGCCACATCTGATGATGTGGCCGTGCCTTACCAATGGCCTTCATCAGCACCCAGCACGTTCTGTGAGGGAACCTGCATGAGAAAGTCTCCCGGATCATGACTCTACCAGCAGATCAACTGGCCCTGGCCGTTACTGTGCCTTGCATGAATTCGCCTGTGACTGCTTCTTGGCATCTTGTGGAGGAGTCCACTCGGAAAGCAACCTATTCAAGCTCAGCCTTCAAACTCTTCCCTCAGCCCAATGGAAATATTTTTCTACCTTGTCAAATGTCATTTATCCGGACAGTTTAAATTGGATGAGTGGAATAAGTAAGTGACACAAGAATAAGTGACATTTAAAACAAAGAATAGCAAAACCAATTATTAGCGTAGAATTTAGACATCTCTACAACGTTTGCTAGTTATGCATCAGTTTGGCCAAACCAGCTAGCTCTGCTTCCATTTCACAGAAGAGGAGGCAGATCAGTTCCCAAAACTCAAAGAAGCAATAGTTAATTAACAAAATTATTAGTCAGCATCAAATTTCTTTTGGCTGTTAGCATGTTTACTACATCTACGAGATACGAGTAATCATTAATAACCATTACTGCTGTTGTTATGAAAATAAACAAATACATCTAGTACATCACATATATCAAAATGTGTGACAGGTGCTATCCAAAAAGAAAAATTAGCTGCAAAGTCAACCTTGTAATGCCATGATAAGGATTCATTAATATTTATAGTTCTTTCTGTGCCCCTACACTAGTCCATAAAAACTAGTGTACATTTACCCTTGTACACCCTCAGTACATGTACTGAGCACATTTACCCTTGAAAATGAGAAGAGCAGGCAGCAGTTGTACTTGTCTCTTCACCGAGAACAGAGGAGAGCAGAAGTGCCCTAGGATTCTCACCTGAGACAAGGGAAACAGGAAATCAGAGTGACTGGCAACGAAGGATCTGGCTACTTTATGACGGGATGGGAGTGTCCCTGAGACTCACCTCCTGGAAGGCGGCACAAGAAAAAATGGAATTCTGAGAGAATGGGGAAAACAGAATTTCGGCATCAGAAATTCTGCTTCAGAATTTTTGAAGAGTTGTGACCAACTATGAGGTTGGGGGATGGGCCAAGTGTGAGGTCGGGGGATGGTGACAAGATCTTTATGAAACCTACTCTTTTGCTAAAAAAAAAACCAAACACACACAAAACAAACAGATAACGAGATAACTTCAAAGATTCAAAAAGAAACTTCCAAGGCATAGGTTCACTTGTCAACACAATTAAAGGGCAGTGAGTCTCTTGAGGTTGAAAATAATTAGTACTTTAGTTACTCAATGAATGTTTATAATTTTGAGGGAAAAAATACTGTTTTTATTTATTTGTTAATATTTTTAAATTATTTTAATGCTTATTTTTGAGAGAGAAGCAGAGCATGAGCGGGAGAGGGGTAGAGAGAGAGGGAGACACAGAATCCAAAGCAGGCTCCAGGCTCTGAGCTGTCAGCACAGAGCCGGATGCGGGGCTCGAACCCATGAACCGCGAGATCATGACCTGAGCTGAAGTCGGATGCTTAACTGACTGAGCCGCCCAGGTGCCCCCCAAAATACTGTTTTTATTCAATTGAGTATGGCTCATTTGTTTTTAATTCCTAATATGCAATAGCTACAACTTTAAAAATCCAAGATACAAGTAGTATTTATTGGGTGCCTAAACTGCTTTAAACAAATGTGCAGTATTTGTTATATCTTAAATGTTAACCTAAGTAGAGCAAGCCTCTAATTAAAATGTCATGAAGAGACTGTTTACAGGAAAGCAGTTTCAACCAAGTCTCTAAAATCAGATAATCAATAATGAATTATGAAGTCACTTAAGGATTTTTAGTAAACAATTAATTATGGCATTCAAATGTCTCCATAACACTCTGGGGTAAGAATTACCATCCTCATTTTCTAAATGAGGAAGTAAGCATTAGCAAAAATTAAATAACTTGCCCACCAACCCAGTTCTAGCTAATTCTGAAGCTCTTGCTTTTTGCTGGACAAATCACTATTATTTTGGAGATGAAAATATGAAAGAGGATATTTTCTGAGGAGGGAAACTGAATATTTTAATTGTCTAGTACAGTATGTAGATATGGATATAGTTCCACTGGCATAATTAATCATTATACTTTGCTATTAGAATCAACCTCACTTGAGAAAAAGGAATTCAAGTCCAATCTAAGTATCCTTAAAGGTATGCAGTTAGTTAGACCTCGTTGCAGTCAGACCTCTGACTTCTAAACCACCAGCTTGCTTTGTTTTAGGGAAGTTTAACAGAATGGGTACTCTTTGATTAATATTTTTGCACAGCTATTGTTTTTTGTTCACTTACTCCAGATGATTAGATAAATGTGGCAATTAGGATCTATATTTTTACTTCATTTGCTCAGTTTTGAACAGGAAAATGGAAATGCTGTGGTCATAGTTACGAACTTTCCATATCGCAGGACCTAAGAAGTTAGAAGTCCTTTAGACTAAAAGACTGACACTTTCCCTAAATTAGAGGTAAATTTGAACTATTTATGGTGGTCTTTTACTTCCTGGTTAATGTATGTTACTTTCTAATTTTGCCAACAGTGATAAATTTAAGTATATCCTTGTCATGTAACTTTCTCAGGAACAGACAGTGGAATGGGCGAATTATGGGCTCATCAGTACCAAGCCTACGCATTTTTGTCATTTAAAGTATGTTGAGGAAACAGAGGACAAAGGGCCAGTGGCTTGAGTCTAGCGTCAGTCTCAAATCTGAGAAGACAGTTAAACACTACATTTTAATTTTCATCCTTTCCTTCCCACCCTCTCCCTTCTTCCCTTCTCTCTCTCAGACACGCTATACTTATTAACACATCTCTTCCTAATAATAACCCTAAGAGGTAGTAGGCACAAGTGTTGTCCTTGTTTTATAGATACTACTCACTTCCCCCTCCTCAGGCAAGCAAATTTCAGTTGAATCCCTTAGATTCTGATTTCAGAACCATATCTACTCTGTTGCCAAAGTCTTGGAGGGCCTTAGCTCAGCAGTTCAAAGGAGGAAGGTAAACCAGTTGCTGTGAGGCCAGGTGGTTTCTTCAGTTCAAGAGATTTGTTTCATCAAAAAGCTACCTGGGGTGATGTGTGAGATGTTTCTGGCTATCTTCAAAGATTTAGAATCAATTTTTAAAATCTGAAGGAGAGAACTCTAGAAACAGCCCAAAGAGGTGTGGCTTGAACCAAGGTCCCAAACCAGAGGTTTGACTAAAACTAGACTGTGTCCAGAAACCCTCAGTCTCTAGTAGCATTGCTGTCTGTAGTCAATATAGGGTACCAGCAGAAGGAATAGAAATGTTGCATACCTCAACCCTGGCCCCTTCTATATTCTTACTGGTGACAAAACTAGGGAGTCTCCAATATTTTTGTCATCATTTGCCTAAATTGGCTGGCACTTCCAATGCCTCCCCTTATTCACCCAGAAATAATGTCGTGGGTTCCCCATAACTCCTCTGGACCTGCACTCACGGGCTGCCTGGTCTCTCTAGGCTTGGACTATAACCCACTGCTTCTCACTGCTTGATGTGTTCTGATGACTAAAGGATATTCCCCTATGCTCTGGTTTTCACTTCTGGTTTCCACTGTTTTTCACTTCTCTGCTTAGAACATTCTGGTGAACACTGTAATACTCTATCTGCTTTGGTTTCAATTCTGGTTTCTCCTCTGTACTTTATCTTAAATCTTCTCTTGGCTATCATCTCTACAACCTAAGTAAGGCTTTCCACACTGCTGCCAAAGTCTGCCATCCACTTGCTTGCAATTAATTAAGATCTGCTTCATGATTCTGATCTTACCTGGCCCACAACCTCAGTTTCTTGCTCCAACTCCTTAGCTAATTTACTTCTTCTTAGATTTTCATGATATAATAGTTTAATAGGCTCCCTTAGTGTCTTCATTATTTGCCCAAGTGAGAATTTCAGACATCGCAGAAGAATATTGAGATGTCCTAGAGTCACTGGGGCATCTCAAGCTATACCATAGGTGCTGATTACTTCATTTATTGCTTAAACTATTTTATTTTATTTTATTTTATTTTATATTTTAGAGATCTTATTTTTAAGTAATCTCCACACCCAACATGAGGCTCGAACTTAGAACCCCGAGATCAAGAGTCACATGCTCTGCAGACTGAGCATTCAAAAGCCCCAATTCAACTCTTTTAAATGGAGCATTTATTATATGTGAAGCACGGAATGGAGGACACCATGTAGGACTTAGGGAGGACAAGGGACAAGCTCTTCGGAGTTTGCATTTAGTGTGAGGAGACAATAAGCAAGTAAATAAAGAGACAATTTTAGAGCGATAAATACTGTTTTAATCCATTTGGGTTGCTCTAACAAAATACCACAGCATAGCTTATGTACAACAATAATTTATTTCTTATGGTTCTCAAGGCAGGAAGTCTAAGATCGAGATGCCAGCATAGTTGGGTGTGGGCTCTCTTCCAGATTGCAGACTTCTCTTTGTATCCTTACATGGTGGAAGAAGGTGAGCAGGCTCTGTGGGGTCTTTTCCCATTAGGGCATTAATAAGGGCATTAATCCCATTCATGAGAACTCATGACCTAATACATGTACCTCCTAATACAAGACCCACCTCCTAATACAATCACACTGGCTATTAGTATTTCAACATATGAATTTTTAAGGGACACAAATATTGAGACTAAAGCAAATGCTATTACAAAATTCAAAAAGAAGAATGAGAAAAAGTAATCAGGGTTGAAAAGGCAAGGTTTGTCCATTTTCAAGTTAATATATAATGTGGACTCTTAAAGATATTGTATCAGTTAACAGTTAACACTCCCTCCAAAAATTAAGAAGGCTGATTTCTCCATATCCAAGCTAACACTATGTTATTACGCTTTGCAAGGCTTTGCCAATCTAAGTAATGCAAAAGTGGTATCTCATTGTCACTTGAATCGCTATTTCTTTTATTCTGAAAAACTGAGCCATTTCATAGTTTCTTTGCTGTGATTTTCTGTCTATGTCCTTTTCCCATGTTAGGTTTGGGTTGTTTTGAACTCATTTGCTTAAGTGTCCTTTAAATAGAGCACTTTTTTTAGGAAAGTTCAATTTTATTTATTTTATTTATTTTTTATTATTTCAAATCTTTACTTATTTTTTTTTTTAATTTTTTTTTCAACGTTTATTTATTTTTGGGACAGAGAGAGACAGAGCATGAACGGGGGAGGGGCAGAGAGAGAGGGAGACACAGAATCGGAAACAGGCTCCAGGCTCTGAGCCATCAGCCCAGAGCCTGACGCGGGGCTCGAACTCATGGACGGCGAGATCGTGACCTGGCTGAAGTCGGACGCTTAACCGACTGCGCCACCCAGGCGCCCCAAATCTTTACTTATTTTGAGAGAGAGAGAGCATGCACATGCATGCACAAGCACATGTGTGTGTGTGAGAGGGGAGGGGCAGAGAGCAGAAGGGAAAGAGAATCCCAAGCAGGCTCCATGCTGTCAGTGCAGAGCTCAGCACAGGGCTCCATTCCAGGAACTATGAGATCATGATCCCAACCGAAATCAAGAGTCAGACACTTAACAAACTGAGCCACTCCAGGAGTCCCAGTCATATGTTCTAAATGTGTTCTCCAATTTGTATTTTAAACTTGTCTGTGATATTGTTTCCATGTAAAAGGCAAACTTCCTTTTTTTTATGCTTGACTCTAAATATTTGGAGAGTAAAAAGATTTCAGGTCAGGTTCCCTAGAAGCTAACCCAAGATAAGGTTTCTTGTGCAGTGATTTATTAAGGAAGTTTTCTCAGGAAAAGGCACTCAGGAGAATGAAAGAAACAGAAGAAAGGAGATGCAGACAAAAGTGGTGTAATTTCGATAAGCTCCTGAGGAGGGCAGTATAAGCCTGCTCACACAGAGGATCCAATGAAGGGCTGTGGGAAGCAAAACCACACTGAATGGGAAGGAGTGAGGATGGAAAGCACACTGAATATGGAAGGGGGGATGCACAACAAATTATGTAAGGGACCTTGGGGGATCTGTGTGGCATTGCCAGTGTCTATTAATAAGATGTGGGTCAAGGGTCAACGAAAGGAAAGAATAGAGAAATTTAAACCCAACATTTCAATGTGGAAATCTCTTATTATTTACTTGTGATTAATTATTAAACTAAGCAACACAAGAAATCCACCTAATCAGGACAGTTTAGTCCAACCTGACCTAGTCACTAATGATTATTCATGGATAATTTGTTTTCTCCTTTCCCTCACCTCTTCCTGGATTTTCACAATCAAACCTGATGGTGCCAAAGTTATGGGAAAAGTCAGTTTTCAATAAGTTGAAGGCCAAATAAGTAACTATAGGTTAGATCTTGGGAGTCCATGAAAAGAGGCAATGGATTGAAAAGAGGATGCTTAATCTTGGTTAAGGAACACAGAATTTAGCCTTGCTAAATTTAGCCTTGCTTTATTAGCATTGTTTTTTTTTTTTTTTCAACGTTTATTTATTTTTGGGACAGAGAGAGACAGAGCATGAATGGGGGAGGGGCAGAGAGAGAGGGAGACACAGAATCGGAAACAGGCTCCAGGCTCTGAGCCATCAGCCCAGAGCCTGACGCGGGGCTCGAACTCGCGGACCGCGAGATCGTGACCTGGCTGAAGTCAGACACTTACCCGACTGTGCCACCCAGGCGCCCCTAGCATTGTTAATAAAGAACGTCTTTGCTGTATTTCTGGAGCAACTGGAAAATAGCCCCTGATATTGACTCTCATTAGCATCTCACACTATTTCTTCTTGGAAGATATAGGCTCCACTAAGGAAAGGTCTTGCTTTTACCTGTTGTGAAGTAAAATTTTATCTTGTAAGTATCCAGCTGAGAACATTTGAAAGACTCATGACTCTTTTAGTGACAAACACTTCTCTAGGACAGAGCATTACCCAATTTAGGGCTGCTTTCTTCCACCTGCCACTCTCAGGCATGTGCATGTATGTAGATTAGTGGTTCCCTGGGGTTGGAGGGGAGGGATTGGGGAAAAATGAATAGTGACTGCTAATGGGCTTGGGTTTTTTATGGGGTGATAAAAATGCTCTAAAATTTAATGGGGTGATTAATGCACAACTCTGTGACTATAGTAAAGACCATTGACATGGATGCTTTAAATTGATGATAACAAATAACAAATTAAATTGATGAATTGTAGGGGCGCCTGGGTGGCTCAGTCGGTTGAGCGTCCGACTTCAGCTCAGGTCACGATCTCGCGGTCCGTGAGTTCGAGCCCCGCGTGGGGCTCTGGGTTGATGGCTCAGAGCCTGGAGCCTGCTTCCGGTTCTGTGTCTCCCTCTCTCTCTGCCCTTCCCCCGTTCATGCTCTGTCTCTCTCTGTCTCAAAAATAAAAAAATAAAAAAAATTGATGAATTGTATAAGATGTGAATTATATCTCAAGTTGTATAATTTTAAAAAATCTTTTCAGGGCGCCTGGGTGGCTCAGTCGGTTGGGCGTCCGACTTTGGCTCAGGTCATGATCTCACGGTCCGTGAGTTTGAGCCCTGCATCAGGCTCTGTGCTGACAGCTTGGAGCCTGGAGCCTGCTTCAGATTGTGTGTCTCCCTCTCTCTCTGCCCCTCCCCTGCTCATGCTCTGTCTCTCTCTGTCTCAAAAATAAAAAAAAAATTAAAAAAATTTAAAAAAAAATCTTCTCTTCTCTAGAGGAAAGCAACCCAAATTTTAACACTTAAAATTCTCACAGACTAAAATCAACAAAATATGGATTCATTCTCAAAACTTACCGAACACACAAATAACAAGCTAATATTGCTGAGGTTAGCAAGAATTAAAAAAAAAAAAAACAGATATAGAATCTCTTAATGTTCAAGGAATTATAACTATCAAATATTAAGTACTAAATAAAGTAAAAATTAAATACTAAAAAGTAAAATTATGGAATCATAAAAATGATTAAGCAAAAGACTATCAAATGATAAACAGGATAAGCAGGAAAAAAAAAAACACTAAACAAAACTATAGAACTCCAAAATGAGACATAACATTGTAAAATGGGCCAGATTACTTACAAAGGAAGGCAATTGGATAGAAAGAAGTTTTTTATCCCCCAAAACAATAGAAAACTATGATAAAGATCTACAAAAATCTTGAGGGAAAATAACTATCCATTTATACTTTTATACCCACCAAGACTATCTTTCTACATTAAGGGTAAAATTAAGAAATTAACAAATTAAAAACCCAGAGAGTTCTCCACCAGTCGACTTTCACTAATGGAACTATAAAAAATGATCTTCGGTAAAAAGGAAAGTAATCCTAGACAGAAGTTTGATATATAAAATAGTAAAATGAGGGAATAAAAGGTCAATATGTAAGTAAACCTAATCAAACTATGTCCATATATAATAAAAATAATAATGATGTTTAATTAGGGAAATTAAAATGAAAAGAACTAAAATACTGGACAGAAATGCCAATTTAACTAGAAGAAGAGAAGGTAAAAAGAAAGGAAAGGAGAAAAGAAAGAAGAAAGAGGGAGAAAGAAGAAGGAAGGAGGGACAGACAGGCATCCCAGCATCACGGCTCTCACAATCCCTAAGAACAATCTATTTTCTGTCTCTACCACTTAGGATGTGAAGCAGAATACCAATTAATGTTTTTGTTTTTTTTTAAAGATTACATTACTTTTTCTTCTCTTATTATATATTTTAATGTTTTTCTCACTAGGAATACACATTATAGTTGATTGGGAAGCTTTTTCAGAATATGATGTCAGCTCAAGACTTCTGACTCCACAGGAGGTGGTAGGCCCAGGAGTATTTGTTTTGGGATGGCTCCCCAAGTGATTTTAACATGCGTCTCTGGCTAGCAAAAACTGAATTATTATTCTCTGCTTTAACAAACATTTTTCAAGTACCTCCTATGTGCCTGGTCTGAGTTTGGCCTAGAGATACAATGGTGAACAAGATAGTCCCCACTGTTCAGGAAGATTTGGTGAATAGGGGGAAAAGAAAGTGGAATGAAAAAAGTGTCCATTGTACAGGATATAGGAGTGGCATAGACTGTCCGTTATTCTCCAATCTCCTGTTCTCTTTTTTAATAGTAATAGATTTTAAACTAGCCAAATGGCTGTCAGAAATAAGACCACATTTCTGTCTTCCTTGCAGTTAGACGGGGTCAACTGAGCAAATTCTGCCAAAGGATATAAACAGGTATTCCCCAGACAGTTTCTGGGAAATATTCTAAAGGAGATTTATTATGTTTGCTTTATTTCTTCTTTGGATTTTCTTCCGTTGGGCTGCCTGGAATTCAGATGTGATAGCTAGAATATCACCTACCGTCTTAAGATGATCAAGTAGTGAGTCTGACGATCCTTAGCCCCTGTGCTCTTTGTAGAGCAGAGTCTTGCACTATCTGCCTCCAAAGGGCAAAATAAATTAATATTTTTAAAAGGGGGGAAGGGCAGATTTCATATATCCCGGGGAAAATATAGATGATAAGAATACACACAAATTAAAATGAGTAAATGCTCCTAAGTGAGAGTATAGCATGCTCTTATACTTAGGAGTACAAACACATTCCAACATGTAGTACATTTATTATCTATTTTTCCTTGACAAAGGAATTATAAGTTATTTGGGGGTATCAATCAATTTGAATGCATAAAATTACTTCTCTTAGTATCTTAGTAGAACAAAATGGAGTAAGTGGTCTCAATGAAGACCTAAGACTTTTACTTTCCAGACACAAAGAACAGAGTTCTAAGTTTGCATAATAAAAGGGATATTTGAAGTGAAAAATTGATGGTTCCTGGCTCTGCAGAGAACAAAGTGTCAAGTTCGTAAATGAATGTTCAGCAACATTAAAAATTTTCCAAGTTCTTAAAATTAACATTAAAGGCAAAGGAAGCAGCAAGTGTTTACATTTAGTTCTCTAGTAGAAACAAAAAGCACAATATTAACATTCACTTTGACACAGTATTTATTTTTCCTGTTATTAAATTTTATTCTATCATTTTAAAATATAACATAATAGAGCTGCCACTCCAAATTTAGAATAAGCAAATTTCTAAAAAATATTGATAGATATATATATTACTTTTATTTGAGGTACATGGCTTAATAATGGTTTATTCTGTTTCCCTTTTCTTGATGATATCATTTTCTTGAGTTTAGATGGTCAATCACTTATGGCCCTTGTGTTTGTATACCTCAGAGTACAATACCTACTAGACCTTAAGAAACTTTAGATTAGTTTAGCTGTCTCCAGGAAGTCTTTCTAAAATGTGGTTGGAAATACATTTCTAATGTATAAGATCATGAGTTTCCTCCAATGTGATTAGAAGTCAAAAAGAAGCCTAAACAAGACAACTGTATTTTAAACGTCTTTTGACATCAGCCTACAGAGAACTTCCTCATTCCCTTTTAAAGCTGAATGTTATCCCCTTGTATAAATCTACTATAATTCATTTAACAAGCCCATGTTGATATACATATTGGCTCTTTCTCCTTTTTTTTTTTTTTCCTTCACAATGTATTTGTTGATAAAACCGGATTATTTGTCCTACAAAGCTCCCTAGGATATGAATTTTGATCTTTATATCCCTGTCATGTTGTTCTGCATTTTCCTTTGTTCCTTATGCTTCCTGTGAATTGGTAGAAGCCTGATCAGATTTCTGTTTGATTTCTGGAAGGATTTGTTCTTAGCTAGTGTTATATACTTCAGTTAGGTGGTAGGTAATGTCTGGCTTTATCTCTTTTCATGATATTAGCAGCCATTGATGATCTGTGCCTGAGCCAGTAATTCATTAGGAATCGCAAAATGGTTATATTCTAATTTTATCATGCCTTCTTCATTCGTTGGCTCGAAAAAGAAAATTTCCCTCTTTCATTATTTGGTTACCCTGAGGTATATAGAGTTCATATAGGAAATAGCTCAGTAAATGGTTGATTCTTTCCTGTTATTTACCAGTTTTCAGAATAATAGTTTGGTTCCTTAACATTCTTCAAAGCAGTCAATGAAGGTTTTTCTTTAATATCACTTTGACCTCACGGATTGAAATACATTTCATGCATTTCAATCCATTGCAGTTATTTCTTTAGTGATTCTTGAATTTTCCCACCTTTGGCAGCGGAAAACTCTTTAAGTTGGCTAGTGAGTATTTATGATACAATTCTAGTGATCCTTGATAGCATCCTTGCTTAATGGTATAACAAGATGTCTCAGATTTTGTACATTTCCTGTCTTAGACTTAGAATCAGACATTCTCCTAAGAGATGCTGGTTTCTTTTATAGGTAAATGGCATTTAGATATTTAGAGTATGCAAGCTAAGGGTACGTTGCTAGTAGATTGGTTAATTTAACAGTTTTCCTACATGGGGTCAAAAAAAGCATGGATTATCTGAAAACAGAATCAGTATGCTTGTAATTTATGTATCCCCATAAGTTAGGAAAAATAAACTTGGTACAAATAAGTCTTCTGTATTCTGCTGAGATCTGATGAAAAGATAACTACTTTAAATTTCCCTAAAAAGGGTTCAGGCTTCGATACTTCTTTGTGATATTAAGTTAGTCATTTCAATACTCTAAATCATACATAACTCTACTTCAAAATAGAGATAATATTGCCTATCACAGCTTTTATGGGAAGCAATATTGAAAGTACTTGATAATAATAGCTAACATTTGCTAGGGATTTTTTATGTGCCAGGTTTTATGCTAAGTATTTTACCTACTTGATTTCATTAAATCTGTATAAAAAGACAAAAGATACCATTATTATCTTCCTTTTATAAAAGAGAATATGGCAGATTAGAGAGGCTAAGTACTTTGTTGTTTCCGTAAAGGGAAGTTAGGACAATCTAAAGAAGCTGTGGTCATTAAAGCAGCTCAGGAGGTATATTTCCTTTCCAGAAGTGAGTCAAATTAAACAGAGGATCTAAAACTGGAATATCTGGAGTTTGATTGAACATAATTAGCAATAGTAGCCCAAATTAATTTTTTGAAATGCGTTAAATTCATAATCAAAGCTGAATGAATATATTTGGATTCCATTACAACCAGTTATGGTGAAAGAAAATTAGGCAACTCGGATTCTGGATTGGGCATTTTTTTGTTTGTTATTGTTTTTTGCTGGGGGTGTGGGAAGTATTCTTTCTTTTTTTTTTTTTAAGTTTTTAATTTTAATTCCAGTAGAGTTAAAATACAGTGTTATATTAGTTTCAGGTATACAATATAGTGATCCAACAATTTTATACATTATTCAGTGCCCATCGTAATAAGTGTACCCTTTGATGCTTATCACCTATTTCACCCATCCCCTCACCCCCAGATTGGGTTCTTTTACAAACTCTTTGACTTTGCCAAGCGATTTATTCTCTTCAGGCCTGAGATCTTCACAGTGGAGTTAAACTACAGATTTCAGAGGCTAATGTGCTAGGATTAGAATAGAACACTAATGCTTAAGTATGGCTTTGCAATAACTTACTGTTAATGTGCAGAATTAAAAAAAAAAAAACTTACGACAAATATATTGCTTCCACTGGTTCAGATTTCTGAATCATTGATTGATTCATTAATTCTGGGGGGCACCTGGCTGGCTCACTTGGAAGAGCATGTGACTCAGACTCAGGGTCATGAGTTCGAGCCCCACATGAGGTGTAGGGAGTACTTCAATAAATTTAAGAAAAAAACTCAGAATACTTATTGGACATATACTATGTGGTAGGCACTGTAGCAAGTAGTGTTCTAGCAAATACTGAACACAATGAAGTTCTCATTTTTCTAGTTTACATTCTAGTAAGGGAAGAAAGAAAGAGACAAATATGTCATATACACTGTGTCTGATGGTGATAAATGCTACCAACCAAAAAATAAAAGGAAGTTAATGGTGAAGAGAAGATCCAGCCCTAGGGCCTTCTTTGCTCTTCCTTGAATACACCACACCTGCTATCAAATGTGTACCAGTTGATTCATTTGCCTGAAATACTGTTCCCCCAAATATCCTCATAGCTAACTCTCTCTCATTCACACAGCATCTGCTCAGTGAGGCTCAATACATGAAAAATCCCATCCTTCCCCACTCTGCTCTCTCTTTTATTCCCCATAGATTTCATATCTAATATAAATTTCCTAATGGGGCACACCTGGGTGGCTGAGTCGGCAAGCATCCAACTCTTGATTTCAGCTCAAGTCATGATCTCACAGTTCATGAGTTCGAGCCCACAACGGGCTCTGTGCTGACAGCATGGAGCCGGCTTGGGATTCTCTCTCCCCCCGCCCCCCACCACTTTCTCTCTCTCAAAGAAAAAAAATTTAAAAACTTAAAAAATATTTTAAATTGCTAATTGGTACGTTTAATGTCCATCTAGATGTAAGTTCTAAGAAGACAAAGTTCTTTGTTTTGTTCAAGGATATGTTTCAATAGTATCTGATAAGTAATGCTTAATAAATTGATTAATGTAAAAACTGAATATTAGGTGAATGAATGAATTAGGAGGGTAATCTGGAAAATATTCTCTGATTAGGTGGCTAAGTAGTAAAAGCTTGACATTTAAAACTTAAAATTTGGGGCGCCTGGGTGGCTCAGTCGGTTGAGCATCCGACTTCAGCTCAGGTCACGATCTCGCGGTCCGTGAGTTTGAGCTCCGCTTCGGGCTCTGGGCTGATGACTCAGAGCCTGGAGCCTGCTTCCGATTCTGTGTCTCCCTCTCTCTCTGCCCCTCCCCCGTTCATGCTCTGTCTCTCTCTGTCTCAAAAATAAATAAATGTTAAAAAAAATTTTTTTTAACTTAAAACTTAAGGCAAATTGCTGATTAAATTTTTCCAGTCAGTTGACAGACTATTCTGTGGCTTTAAAGATGATACTCAAATAATATCGGTGAGGATTATGAAATAGCATGAAAACTACTTACAACATGGTTAAGTGAAAAGCACAGGATGTAAAATTATGCATATGTCATTATTACAATCATGTAAAAAAAGTCTTTAGAAGAAATGCTAAAAAGAAATATACCAAAAGTTGCCAATATATGTTACAGTGATTATTGGTGACCTCCCTTATTTTTTCTATTTTCCAAATTTTCTATTATGTGATTATATCAACTTTGATTTGGAAAAAATCTTAATTTTTAAGAAGTTAATCTGTGTGGGACACCTGGGTGGCTTAGTCGATTAAGCGACCGACTTCAGCTCAGGTCATGATCTCATGGTTCATGAGTTCGAGCCCCGTGTCAGGCTCTGTGCTGACAACTCAGAGCCTGGAGCCTGCTTTGAATTCTTTGTCTCCGTCTTTCTCTGCCCCTCCCCCACTCACGTTCGGTCTCTCTCTCCTTCAAAAATGAATAAACATTTTTTAAAAAATTAAAAAAAGAAGTTACTCTGTGCAATGATATTTTTAATTCATAGTATTATAAAAGGTTTTTATGTTGTTTTGTTTGTATTTTACATTTAGAAATTGGACCCTAACCACGTCGGTAACTTTGACAAGCTGGACCTGGAATTCAAACAGCACACCTGGGCTGCAAATGTTTCTAGAAAGGGAGAAGTGGAACAGGAGGCTGAATCAATTCTCATGCCTCCGAAATAGCATCATACCTATCTTGGGTTTACCTTCGGAGGAGATTTTCTCCAGGGGAAGGAAATCCTATCAATTGTACATGCCTCTCAAGAGAACACAGTGCATAAGTGGTTATAAACAGAACGTAACATCAGAAAGAGGAAACTACCCAAGACCCTGTTTTATCATAAGTGTTTCCATTACTTTGGTGATCAAGGGAGATACTTGAAGATTAGCAACATCTATTAAGAGCCAAAGTATGCATGGGACATGCTATTCCATTTACTCTGCAGAATAATTCACTGAGGTGAGAATTATATTATCAAATGTCAGCGAGAAAATGGGAACTATAAATAACTTGCCCAGAGTCACACGTCCAGATAGGTAATGAAACCACGATTCAAATTAAGTTCAAATTGACCTTATAACCACACTGCTCAAAACTTATATATGGGGTCAAAATATCAAATATTTATTGGTAGGACCCCTTCCCAATAGCACTTCTAGGTCCCTTAACTGTTTATTAAATATTTCTTTTAGTGATGACTTTTGCTCGCAAAGACACAAACCACCTTTTTATTAGCAAAACATCAATTTCTGGATCTAGAGCAATGTCAGCCTAGGCAAGTGTGGATACTATTCTGAAGCCTTTCACAGTATTTACATTGCCAGGGTCTGTAAGAGAAGGACTCATAGTGGGTGAGAGAAGCACCATATTAGAAGAGACGGCTTTGTAATGAATTGGGAACAGCTCCCCTTGCCTCAACCTCTGCACCCCTATGAGAAGTCACACCAGGACCTGGTTCTGTGCTCAATGAGCTCAGGTGGGGAAGAGAAGCCCAGTGTGAACCTAAGGCTAGAACAGACACTCTGCATTTGGTCCTCTTCAGTAGACTGAGTGACCAGTTCATACCCTGCAGTGTCCTCTTCTGTTGAATCAGATAATTAGTAATCTGTCCTTAATAAATTGCTAGCCAGAGGGGCGCCTGGGTGGCTCAGTCGGTTGAGCGTCCGACTTTGGCTCAGGTCATGAACTCACGTTTCATGAGTTCGAGCCCCGCATTGGGCTCTGTGCTGACAGCTTGGAGCCTGGAGCCTGCTTCGGATTCTGTGTCTCCCTCTCTCTGTGCCCCTCCCCTGCTCACACTCTGTCTCTCTCTTTCTCAAAAATAAAGATTAAAAAAATTTTTTTTAATAAATTGCTAGCCAGAAAAAAGTCTTTGAAACCAATAATTAAATATATGTGTGTACACACACACACACACACTCACACACACACACACACGTTCATATAAAGACTAAAATATACTAGCTCCAGTTTAAACACAACTTAAACATTCCAGTAATGAAGAAGAGTGCACTGATTTTATTCCTGGATCTGGTTTCTCAGGCAAATCGGAGTCAAATAAAGCAGTATGTTCCTGTTTATGTTAAGTGACATACATAATGTCTACTTATGATACTTCTCAATGGATTTCATAAGAGAAAAAAAACTGTCCTAAGTTTCCTCTCTTCTCTAAGTGATTACAGGCCATACAATTCCCTTTAAACTCAATTATCTCGCAACCAACTGCTTTGATAACCTGCTAAAACCAGCAGGCATAGTGTTATCAGTGAGCCAGAAAAAGAGAAAACCCCAGAGCAGCCATCCAGCGTCTTCGTTTCTCTGCAGTCAGCTCCTTCGTATCCCTGATAACAGTGACAGGAGAATTTCTCCTCCATCACTTCCAGGTCTGTATCAGATGCTTTTCCTTTCACGGTAAATTCTCCATCCTCGGAGGCTTCTATGTGGTAATTTGCAGGGTTCAAGTGAAGGTAATCCGGAGAGTTCCATATCTTCCTTATGCATCTCCCGTTACTCTGGCAGAGGTGAAGGCTGCATACCTCAGCAGCTCTGGTCACGTTGACTATGTAGCTCCCTAAGTCAGAGCTCACATACTGCTTCACCTTTGTACAGTTACCCTAGAAATGCAGAAACAAACGGGTTCAGTGTTCTTTCTGGTACCAGGAGGGTTAGAACATCTATGCCCACGAGGCAGTTCTTTGGACTCGAGTGACACCTAACAAACATCTTGGTGCCAGTGGTTGATCTCTTAGGCTCAGGTGCTGTAACACAGGGGATCTAGATCAGAAAAGATGAAAGGTCCAAGGGGCAGGAGATGGAACATTTGTTACACTAGGGGCTAAGCAACTGAACTTGCAAATGGGCCCCAGGGTCAGCATATAATGACCTTGCCTGCTTCCAATTTACATCTTTTTCTCCCTCCAACTCCCAAGTTAATGCATGTGAAAAAAAAGAACAAACCTAAATTAGAAATCATGCCACAGCTGCTGTCCTCTGGCCACCTTTTGGGTGTTGTGGTACCTTTCATGGTTGTGTAGGAACCTGAATCCTCATGTTCTACCGATTTATTGTCAACCTGTAGCTTCCTGGATTTTCCTGTTAATTATGCTCAAATATCAACTGCCCTGGGTTCTAGACTTCTAGAATTTGTGTATACAATTCAAACACAAGAAAGCTTAGAAGGATGACTAGATCATTTTTTTGTGGTTCCATTATGTGTTCTAAACGGAGACCACCTGGTTTATGCACTTCCTGCATTAAACTTCCTGATGAAGTGCTTCTCGTGAGTCACGTGGGCTGGAGGAGAACTATCACACCTGGAGAGTCAGGAATTCCTTCTCCCCATTTCTACCTAATTCTCCTATTGGACAGAGGAGACCTAACCTTGTATTATCACAGCTTCATGAAAGATATCTTGGCAGCAACAAGCTGAGCCTTTGAAATTCTAAGAATAATATCAGAGCATCATGAACTTGCAAAAAATTCAATTTAACAAAAGTTTTGAGGATACGAGTATTACAATTCCAGGAAAATGTATCACACTATAGAGATATAAACAAACAACATCTGGAAATACAGAAGAGATTGTGACTAATGTGAATTGGGGAAAACTAGGAAGACTTCTTCGAGTAAGTAATATGTGAACTGGGAGAAATTTGAAGAGACATATAAATCTCATTTTAAACGCTCTTAATTTTTAGCTAATTTCCCCATCGAGGACAAATACGTTCAATGTGGAGATTAAAAAGATACCATCTGTTCCTTCTTCTCAAAATAGGATATAGCACATTTAATAGTAGTTAAATGGAAGGGCTTCGGAGTCAAACTCTGGTTAATGCCAGCTTCACCATTAACTAGCCTAACTAGATGTTACTCTAGTTGGATTTCCTCTCTTGTGTCTTCCTCTATAAATGAGAATGGTAGGCCGTACCTCATAAGGGTTATTATGACCAGTAAGTAACTAAGTCCAAAACAAAGAGCATTTAGCACAATCGTAGCCTATAATGAATGGTCAAAAAATGTCAGTATTCTGATTACTATCTTAACAAATGTTAATAATATTATTGAGCACCTTCTATGTGTTGGGCACCGATTTGGACTTTAATTCTAAAGCTGGTTTATTGTGGGAGCCAGGAGAGTTCCAACTGGAGTTAGCTCTAGAAGAAAAGAGCAAATACTTTAAATAATATTAACTATGCCTTCGAGGTACTGCCTTACCTCAGATGAAGTTAAGTTCATGTCCCCCCAGATAACAATGCCCGCAGCTCCCAAGGCAGCACTTTCTCCGATAGTACTGATTAGATCTTGCTAGATTGAAGAGAGTAGAGTTTATTATTCATTTGGATATAAAACAGCATGCCAGGGATTAGGGTTAGAGGCTGAGTTCATTATAATAGGATGATTTTCCACTCTTTTTAAGACTTTATTTTTAAGTAATTTCTACACCCGTGGGGCTCGAATTCACAACCCTGAGATCAAGGGTTGCACACTTCACCAACTGAGCCAGCCAAGCATCCTTATTCTCCACTTTCTTAGAGTAACACACATATTGAATGAACCAAGGCTCAAAAATTACACTCCATAATCATATGGAAAAACATTAAATATTTTTGAAGAAGAACTTGCATTTTGCCAAACAAGATATCATTTTGATGACAATCAGCCTGTAAATAGCCACCAGAAGCTGTTTAATCGAAGTCAACTAGGGGCACGTGCACACAAACCAGCCTTATGTACGTGACCCAGAGTGTTACAAAAGTGTTTGCTTCTCTAAATGTGAAGAATACCTCACCTTCCTTTTGGCTAAATTCTCTTTCCAGTGTGCAACGCCCCCCCCCCCCCTTCCTGAGAACTTCCCCCCTGCAGTGACTCAGAGGGGTTTTGTGTCACTTGGATCCCAAGGCCAGGCAAAGTAACATAGTGTTAAGGACCTGCAGGCTCTGATTTGGTCCAGCCCTTATATTTGGTCTCTGAAACTATTTGTGTATCATTTCAAAGTATCTGATTTAATGGGCTTTATTTGTGATTCATCTAGTCGTGGTAAAGTTGCCAGGCTTTTTCTCAATATGGTTAAGGTAAACAAAAATAGAATCTCACCAGGGGTATTTGGGTTTTGCAGTCCTAAAAGATTATTGTTTTAGTGTTTAAAGATTAACATGAAGCAAGGCCATTTCAGAAGGCAATTAGGATTTAAAGGTATGAAGTTGTGTTACAGGAACTGGTCTGGATCACCTGGCAGAAGAACCAAGCGGCACTCAGAGATCTTGGAAGGCAGGAGGAGGTTTATTTTACACTGGTGGGCTCAGAGGAGATCATTCTCCCGACGTTTGAGCCCAGAGCATCAACAGAGGGGACAATTTACCATGTTACTTCCGCATTCCTCATTAGTAGTAATTTGGTGCCTGAGGCAAACAGGGTGGGAACAAGAACCTGGAAGGGAAGTCTTCAGGCAGGGACTGAAATTTCCTCATCAGTCCTGTTGGCCATCATATAACAGATTTTCCCCTAACAGTTGTTTTTCTAATTTAAGTTCCTATGGTAGGCTTCCTAAATAAAGTTACTAAATTATAGTATACTCTCCCACTGTTTAAGCTACTAAGCATTCAGGGGTGCCTGGGTGGCTCCGTCAGTTAGACATCCAACTCTTGATTTTGGCGTGGGTCATGATCTCACAGTTTGTGAGTTCAAGCCCCGTGTGGTCGAGCTCTGTGCTGAGAGTGTGGACCCTGTTGGCATTCTCTGTCTCTGTCTCAAAATAAATAAATAAACTTTAAAAAACAAAAAAAGATACTAAGCATTCATCTTTTACTCCAAGGATGAATTTCCACCAATTATATGCTGGAAAATGTAACTGGATGATTTGGTGGGAAATAAAACCAGAACCTTATAATTGAATTTTACCTGGGGCATTTTATATTAATATCGACACTTGAGAGATAAATCTTATCTGACACTTTTATAGTCCACTCAAATTAAAGTCTTTACAATCTCATTTTTTTAAGTTTTTTTTTTTTTTTTTCCTGGAAATCTTCAAAAAAGGAAGAGATTTTGGTTTGAACTAATGTCTCTTTCAGGCTCACATCTGTTTCCATTTCTGTGACCACAGTGTCTGCTGAATAGGTCAGACCTGACATAACAAGAAAGGAAGGAGTTTCATGAGGCTCTAATGAGTTAGCGGAAGTGAAATGGTTTTGAAGATTATCTATGATATGATGAATATGGGACAGAGCAGGAGCCAGCCATGTGGTGCCCAGAAGGAGTACTCTACTGGGTCCGTGTCCATTGCCTCCTTTGGCAAAGATATAATGGAGTAGGACTCCTCCCTCCACTCACTTTGAATGCAGTGAAGCCATATTCACACGATGTAATCAGAGGGGCCAAAATCTCCCAATGGCCTTCCATGAATTCCTGTTACATGTATGTTACACCCTTTCCAGGTGTCTTAGTTCTTGACTCTTCCGTTTTTTTTCAGTCTTTGTTCTCTTTGCTTTTAAGTTTTGGAGGTTTCTATTGTGATATCCTTTGGCTCAGAGAGTCTTTCCCCAGCCATGTGCAGTCTACTAAATAAACTCGTCAAAGACATTCTTCATTTCTATTACAGTGTTTTTGATCTCTAGCATTTCTTTTTGATTCTTCCTTAGAATTTCCCTCTCTGTGCTTACATTGCCCACCTGTTTTTGCATGCTCTCTACCTTATCCATTAGAGCCCTTTGCATATCCATTACAGTTGATTGAAGTTTCCAGTCTGATAATTCCAACATCCCTGCCATAGCTGAGTCTGGTTCTGATGCTTGCTCTGTCTCTTCGAATTCTGTTTTTGCCTTTTAGAATGTCTTGTAGGTGGTTTTTTTTTTGATGGCTAGACATGATTTAATCTTTTCTTGATAGGCAAATAGCTCATAAAAGGAACTGCTATAAATAGGCACTTAGTAATGTGCTAGTAAGATGTAGGGGGAATGGAAGGGTTCTATAGTCCTATGATTAAGTCTCAGTCTTTTAGTGAGCCTTTGCCTCTGGACTGTGAAATTCACAAGCTGATCAATTATGTTTCCCTCTTCTCAGGTAGGATGGGGTTAGAGCAGGGCATTTACCTTCTCCCTAGTGGAAGACTAGAGCCAACTAGAGTTGAGTATTTCCCTTCTCCTAGTTCACTTAGTCTCTGGTAAGTCCCCAGGGGGTTTGGCTCTGGTTAAAATAGCTTCTCCTGAGGGCAGACCTTGTTAACAAGAATAAAAGGCTCTGGGGCAGCTGGGTGGCTCAGTCAGTTAAGCATCCGTCTCTTGATTTCAGCTCAGGTCATGATCTCACAGTTCCTGAGATCAAGCCCCCTGTCAGCAAGGAGCCTACTTCGGATTCTCTCTCTGCCTGTCCCCTGCTCTCTGTCTCCCTCAAAATAAATTTTAAAAAACTTACAGCAACAACAAAAAAGAACAAAAGGCTCTCAAGTATTCAAAATGGTTCTTTTCCTCCTCCTCCCTACCAGATGCATGAGATTTCACTGTGTGTACCTGATAAGCTTTTGGAGGTAGAACTCACAAAAGTATATCCCCCCTACCCATGACTGAGTCCCCTGGACTTCACACTGAGCCTCCAGCAATTCGTCAGTTATAGTTCTGAAAGGGCGGGCCTACGCGGACGACTCCATCTTGTTCTGTGTCCTTCACCTTGACCACGCCTCCTCCCCTTGAGTAACCCCCCCCTCTCACCTGCCTAACAGGACGTGGACCCTTCCCCAGCCAATCGGCTGAGGCCATAGCCATTACCTCACCAACTGCCCCTAGGCCCCAATAAAACCTTTGTCCTTTTGAAACTCGCTCTCTCTCCTTGGTATCTCACCGCTGCGTCGGTGCAGGTAGGGGATTGAGCTCGAGCTAGCTCGAATAAAGGCTCTTTTGCTTTTACATGGGACTCGGCTCCCTGGTGGTCTTTGGGGATCACGAATCTCTGGGCATAACAGTTCAGGTTTCCCAACTCTGGCAGTGGTCCCCACAGAGGTTTCTGACCTAATAAGCTGTGATTCTCTATGCTCACCTACCTGCCTAACTTTGAGGGCAGCAATTGGCTCTGTGTCCTCACTTCTCTTTGAATCTAAGAGGGGTTGATTTTTCAGTTTGTTTTGCTTTTTAATTTTTAGGATGGAGTGGCAACGTCCAAGCTTCTTACCATGCTGAGCTGGAAACCCCAAATCTCCCATGAATTCCTTTGGGTTAAAGCATTGTTATCAGAGGAAAGATGGAGACGCAGCATTTACATTTCGTATTGATAGTTATTGATCCATACTCAGCAAGTAAGGAAGCTGCAGGTGTTTGTGGTGAAACCCACACCTTCCCAAGTTGATTATCAGTTGGGAATGTTAGTTTCTTCCCAATGTGTCCTTTAGCATCATTATCAGAGTAGAGTTTATTGGAAGGGATTCAAAATGGCAAGTCTTCATGCACATGTTGACTGGAGATGAGGAGTCAATGGCAGATATTAATGCAAATTTGTCTACCAAATTAGCCCACTGTCACCTAGCTGAGAGCAGGGTGTTGAATGAATCACAGAGCAGCTATGTTTGGGGACCAAAAGAGCAAGGGCACTTTTCAGTGAGGGAAGTCACAGGTAAGATGCCTCTGGGAATAGACAGGGAGCACATGAGAGCATGAGCCACATGAGGGATGTCATACAAAAGAAGAAATAAGACAATAGTGCATGATGTAACAGCGACAACTCTTCCAGGTCCTAGTGTTTTCTCCATACTCGGGTTTCACTGCCTGATGCTCAGCACGGTGCATGTAAGGAAGGTGCCCACTGTGGGGAACTGGAACATCACTAATGAGCTTCCCTTGGTGCACCAGCAGAGGGAAGGTTAATTAATTTTAGAGAAAAACATCTTTAAATCTATAAGCCAAGAAAACTCCTTTCATTATTTTTTAAGACATAGCTTCAAGTTATATTTAGGTTGTGTAGATGTAAGTAGCATAGACAATCTTTCATGTGAAATAAGGTGTTAACTGCCCCTATGTCATCCCATCAAGCAATGGCTGCTGACTGCGATTTCCATTCCTACATATTCCCTTTCTGAGTTTAAGGCTTCAGTACCTGTTCAAAAGTGACAGCTATACCACATATAGTTTTGTAGTGCCTCACATTTTCATATACAATGTTCTCATTTGATTTTCATAATACTCCTGATAGGTAGGTAGGGCAGGTAATACTGTCCCATTTTATAGATTAAAACAATGAGGCACTGAGGTCTGACAGCTTAAGAAATTTGCTACTTATTGATAAATTGTTTTTCTAATCCTAACTATAGTAAAACCTTGGTTTGCAAGCATAATTCTCTCCAGAAACATGCTTGTAATCCAAAGCACTTGTATATCAAACCCTCCAGAGGGACGAAGGTTATTGTGTAGGACGACTTGCACCATCACTAATGGATGTTGACTATAGTTTAGTATTAATAAATTCTTGCCATATGTTCTATTTAATGTAACTGGAAATAAGGCAGCAGAGGAAATGGGCTCTATCTGTAGGTAGCCTGACCTAGAATGAAGCAAAGCATTCCTAAGCTTACTCTTGAACGGAAAAGCAAAGAACTGTCCATAGGTACATTGAACTGACAAAAAATACACCAGTGCCAGTTGTGGGCACCTTCCAACATTCTGAAAAATCACTGATTTCTGCCAAACAACGCAGCCTGAGACTGACCATCGGAGCATGGGAAATGACTGCCCACATCCCTGCAGAGAGAGAGAGAGAGAGAGAGAGAGACTGAGAGAGAGAGAGACCCATCGGCTCAGTTGTGATCATATGAAGTTGGGCATCATGTACTACTCGTATGGCAAGACATCACTCGTTTATCAAGTTAAAATTTATTAGAAAAGTTTGCTTGTCTTGCGGAACACTCACAGAACAAGTTACCTACAATCCAAGGTTTTACTGTATATGTGTGTGTACACATGCACAAACACACACATACACACACACTCTAAAGCGCGGATATCTAGGTGCCTGGCTGGTTCAGTCAGTGGAGCATACAACTCTTGATCTCAGGGTTTTAAGTTCGAGCCCTACAGTGGGTGTAAAGATTACTTAAAACTAAAATATCTTTGGGGTGCCTGGGTGGCTTGGTCCGTTAAGCGTCTGACTTCAGCTCAGGTCATAATCTCATGGTTCATGGTTTTGAGCCCCACATCAGGCTCTCTGTTGTCAGCACGGAGCCCACTTTGGGTCCTCTGCCCCCCCTCTCTCTGCCCCTCACTCATTCTCTCTCTGGCTCTCTCAAAAATAAATAAATAATCTTAAAAAGAATACAGTGCAGATATCTTTGAAAGGATTGGACACGGAAGCCATTATTAGTCACTTATGATTTGGTATAAATGAATATCAGGTTTTTAAAAATTTGTGGGCAGAATTTTTATGGAGAATACAGTAAAATGGTGGGTAAATTGAGGGTTTAAAACATTTGGAAATACCTTGCCATTCCGAAAGTTTTCAGAATGATACAGAATGAGTCCTGGGACTGTCAAAGAGAACTGTTGCTAGATGAAACCCTAACTGTTGTTCCTTCTTTACTTAGAACAAGTATTTCTGAGGCTGTGGCTACTCAAGGAAACTTATCTAGGTTTACAGACTGTGCAGAATGTACTAATAGTCTAAACTAATCTTTTGAAATGAACACTTTGTCCCTTAAAGTTTATTGTTTCTTCCAAAAGTGAATTTATTATCACTAAAGATAGAAACTTGTTTGAGCCAAATATAGAACAGGAAACGAAGTTTCATAGAAGAAAGTAGTATTTAAGCTCCAGGGTCAAGACTATTTTGTAAAGATCTAGATAACTTTGTAAACCTACCAGGCAATACTGATTTCCTATCATTCTTGATCATTTGTTGCTGACTTTTCTGGGAAGTACAAATATCAGTTCACAATAGAGACTTTTTTCCCTTACTCGTCTCATTAATGGCATCCAAGGCATAGCATCTACCAAATCCTGAAACATCGAGTCTTTTCCTCCTCTGAGGATTAAGCTGTACTCTAAAGGCACCATACATGCCTAGTGGTCATGCTAAAGCCCTCACCTGGGTATGTCCTGAGCCTCCTCCTTTAGATGTCTCACACTCAGAACATCTTTATATCTTAATACACGCTGGTGAATTGAAACTTGTAATGGTGGGAAAGGAAGAAGTGTGATAAACTCATAGTACCCAGTAATATCTTAAAATAACCATGTGAAAGCCTGAACACGTCTCCAGTTTTCTTATCATAGAAAGTTTACACATAATTGCCCAAGTCCAACCCTTAGAGTGGCATCCACTTTTAGATTTTTATCTCTAGAAGTTTCCATTTGAGTGACTACAGTAGCAAAGGAGAAAAAGGGAGAGAAATTGGGCTGAAAATTCATCTATTTTAAAAGTTACCCTTATGGTTTGTGGGTAATGATGAGGTTTTTGGGGGGTGACAGTGGGGTTCATGGGGTCTGGAGCCAACGACCAAGAAAGAATTCTTAAAGATGTCTTTGGTACAGAAAGGTGTTTTATTAAAGCACAGGGACCGGACCCATGGGCAGAAAGAGTTGCTGCCCCTGGGCCATGAGGAGAGACTGGTTATACACTATGGAGTTGGGGGTGGGGGGAAGTCCTGGGGAAGTTTCCAGTGAGATTTTCATATGCTAAAGAAGATTCCCAAGATACTGGAGGCCTAGCTATTGTCAAGCTAAGGTTGTTTTTCCCTCTAGCAAAGCATTAGCATTAAGACAGCAGGGAGTTCCTGGAGAAAGTTTTACTGTGCCAGCCTCAAGTGTTTGTCAATGGGCTGCAGATTATAAGGAAATTCAGTTCTATCTGCCATTTCCCCCTGCCTGTGTTTCCCACATCACTATGGAGGGGTGATGGAGACTTAGGTCCTGCAGACTATGAGCTCTATCAGTTAACCCTTTGTTTTCCCCCTTTCCTTTGTTCTTGGGCAGCCAGGAGTGCCTGAGGACTATCACACATCTCCCACCTGATTGGGGGGGGTGGGGGGGTGGAGGGGGGGGCTAAATCTGTAGAGCCACCTATTTTTGCAGATTCACCCTTAAGCCTCTTGAAAAAACTTTTTTTAGTTTAAAAAAATTGGGGCGCCTGGGTGGCGCAGTCGGTTAAGCGTCCGACTTCAGCCAGGTCACGATCTCGCGGTCCGTGAGTTCGAGCCCCGCATCGGGCTCTGGGCTGATGGCTCAGAGCCTGGAGCCTGTTTCCGATTCTGTGTCTCCCTCTCTCTCTGCCCCTCCCCTTCTCACACCCTGTCTCTCTCTCTCTCTCTCAAGAATAAATAAAACATGTAAAAAAAAAAAATTAAAAAAAAATTATTAATTATGGTAAACAGACACATATAAAATTTATTACCCAAACCATTTCTAAGGGTACAATTCAGTAGTGTTACATATATTCGCATTGTTGTGCCTCACACCTTTTATGAAAACTGGTATTATACATGAAAAGAAAAACTTTTTTTTTTCTCTTGACATTAGATGGTGAGGCCAGAAGCAAGAATGCTTCCAATTACACTTCCACGTGTGTGAGCAAAGTATTCCATTTTATTTTTTTAACGTTTATTCATTTTTTGAGAGACAGAGTGTGAGTGGGGAAAGGGGCAGAGAGAGCCGGAGACAGAGAATCTGAAGCAGGTTCCAGGCTCTGAGCTGCCAGCACAGAGCCCCACGCGGGGCTCGAACTCACGAACTGCGAGATCATGACCTGAGCCGAAGTTGGACACTCAACCGACTGAGCCACCCAGGCACCCCTATTTATTTTTGAGAGAGAGAGAGAGAGACAGAGTGTGAGTGGGGGGAGGGGCAGAGAGAGTCAGAGACATAGAGAATCTGAAGCAGGCTCCAGGCTCCAAGATGTCAGCACAGAGCCTGAAGCCGGGCTCAACCTCACAAACCGGGAGATCATGACCTGAGCCAAAGTCGGACACTTAACCAACTGAGCCACCCCGGCGCCCCAAATTATTCCATTTTAAATTTTTTTTTTTTTTCAATGTTTATTTATTTTTGGGACAGAGAGAGACAGAGCATGAACAGGGTAGGGGCAGAGAGAGAGGGAGACACAGAATCGGAAACAGGCTCCAGGCTCTGAGCCATCAGCCCAGAGCCTGACGCGGGGCTCGAACTCCCGGAACCGCGAGATCGTGACCTGGCTGAAGTCGGACGCTTAACCGACTGCGCCACCCAGGCGCCCCAATTATTCCATTTTAAAACATCCTCTCTGATTTCCCAGCCTGTTTGCCACCAGCCGTTTCAATAAAGGCCAATAGCGAGGGATGGTCATCAAAGCTGGGGAGGAGGCAATAATAGTTGTTATCACCTTTAAACCTTCCCTCCATACTGTGTTCCTTAAAAGAATAATTCTAAATAAGATCATTAAAATTCAGTTTGCATAAGTAAAGAGTCTAAGAGGATGGCTAGTCAAAGAAAGAATTAGGCTCCTTTCTAAAAGACCACTAATTGGGAATTCTTCAATGAACATAATTAACAAAAGAAATATTTCTTTTAGAGTTAGGGAGGAAATCCCCCCCCATCCTCAGCAAGGGGTGTCCTACCTTAGAAAGAAAAAATAAAGGTTCCTCCCTGTAGCCTAGCCTTGTGTAAACGAACACAGGCAGAGAGTAATCGTGGGATGTCATGGTGGAGATCCTCATGGATTCGTGCACCCGAAATTGCGAGAAGCGCAAAATGTTTTCGTTGTCTCCGAGAGATTTTCTGACACCAATAGAAGGATACAAAGCAGCACTGCTATTCCAGAGCCAAGAGAGCTCATTGTTTCTCAACACTTCCTCTTCCGGGCATGACCCAGTATAATTCGGGGCATAAACATTATAATTGTGGCAATCAGGATATAAATAATAACCCCATAGGCCCTTGGGTCTACTCTTCATTCCCAATTCGATGGTTTCCTTCATGAAAGCTTTTGCACTTTCTTCAAATGTTGCTTTGGCTAAATATTCAATATCAGTAGTTGATACATTCTCTTGCATATCAGAAATCAGCTTTCTTGACTTCTGTCTGTAGATGTCTTTTGTGTTCCAGTTACGGGCCCACTGGGGTCGCCAATATTCCCAGTCGATAACAGCAAGTCCACTGAAATCTTCAGCAGGGATGTAATAATTAATATCTTGGTCAGCTTTCTCTAGATGTACTTGCAAACTTATGTTCTGAGGGAGACCCCCATTAATGGGAACCCCCTGTGATGTATACCATGGATAGTATCCCAATCTGTTGACATAAAATATGGTGACATTTTGTCCCCTGGCCTTGGCCAGTGGGCTTCCAATCACCTGAAATATTTTCAAATTTAGTCTTATATTGTATTTTATCAAACACTGATCCGTTGGAGCATTCCAAGCAGCTATAAAAGGTTTCCTTTGATATATTGGAAGTCGGGCAGGTTTTAGAGAAGAGATAGACTTCAGAATAAAGAATATGAGCAGCCATGATGTGAGATGTATTGGTTGAACAACACAAAACCTTAATTGTCCTTCAGATAATACTTTCATGATAAGATAAAACCTTATCTTCTGCCTTAAGGTACTGTGGAAGACCTGTAGGGAGAAGTAATTTTCTATTAGTGATAATTTTGAGGAAAAAGACTCAAATACTGGGTGGATATTATTAGATTTTAAAGAGGACTATACATAAATTGAGATACAGAAGCAAGTGTAGTGACTGAGTTTCCATTCAGGGGCAAGCAATGCAATTCAATAAAAATTCATGGAACTTCAGACCCTACGCCCAGAATACAAAGTGAATAAGATGTGGTTATTCACTTGTGGTTGCTCTTGAGAAAGCTTATGATCAAATAAAAATGTAAAATTATACCCATTATCATTTTTGAAAAGTCATCAAATCCTAGGCACTAAGCTTAAGTACTTTATAAAATATTCATCTCATTTAATCTTATAATAACTTTGTATTATCTCACTAAGCCAAAAATGTCGAGATGCTTTCCCAGCCTTCCTTGCAGCTAGGGTGCTGATATGCAATCGCAGTCAGGATCCATCCTACTCTGGACTTTGAATTGAGATCTTGGGAATCAAAGAGCCTGAAAGGTGGTGGGGCCAGAAATTCGGGCGTCCATAAACGGCAGGGCCTCTCAGGGGCATTCAGAACCTGATATCCATGGTGTTGGTGTTAAGTGGCAGGATTGTCCTTATGGGACAGCACTTCTCTGCTCAAGTCAGTGAGGTTTTGTTTTGGTTCGTTACAACCAGGAAGTCTGGCTGACGGAGGTTTTTTTCCATGGAATCTGTGGCTTTTGAGTATTTCTGTCCGCAAAGCGGTGTGCTGCATATTGTATGTAATTATCATTTTTAGCCGCTAGATGTCACCAGCTAAACCGTATAGCATTTGTGAGACCTAGGACACTGAGGCAAGCCAAAATTTAAAATAATTTATGAAAAATAGAAAACCTCAACAGACCAGTTACTAAAATAATGTGTAAAACTTTATTCAAAGACGTTTAAGAAGTGCTAAGTAAATGCATATAAACAAAATATCAGTTTGGGGGCACCTAGGTATCTCAGTCAGTTGAGCTACCTGACTTTTGGCTCAGGGCAAGATCTCGCAGTTGGTGGGTTCGAGCCTCTCATCAGGATCCCTGTTGTCAGTGCAAAGCCCACTTCAGATCCTCTGACCCTCTCTTTCTCTGCACCTCCCCCACTCACACTGTCTCTCTCAAAAATGAAAAATAGGGGCGCCTGGGTGGCGCAGTCGGTTAAGCGTCCGACTTCAGCCAGGTCACGATCTCGCGGTCCGTGAGTTCGAGCCCCGTGTCAGGCTCTGGGCTGATGGCTCAGAGCCTGGAGCCTGTTTCCGATTCTGTGTCTCCCTCTCTCTCTGCCCCTCCCCCGTTCATGCTCTGTCTCTCTCTGTCCCAAAAATAAATAAACGCTGAAAAAAAAAAAAAATTTTATAAAATAAAATGAAAAATAAACATTAAAATATGTGTGTGTGTGTATATATGTAAGTTTTTAAGAATTATGGAGGTAGTTTCTTCATCTGTGAATTGAATAAATATGTGTTCCTCCACAACACGAAGATGGATAAGATTGCTTATCTTAGTAACTTGAAATATGTCACACTGAAGTATAAATTATTATTTGAAGAGAACAGTATTTTCAAGAGGATATAACTTTATGCATACAACAAGAATCGTGGTCCTTTAAAATGTCCCTTTTCTTTGATTTTTTATTATATTCTGCCTTAGGATAAGAAAAATGGATTTACTTGCATAGGTGTTCATTAATAGGGGAGAAAAAAGCTTTTATTTAAAGGTAAAATTCAGCTCATGTTAGAGAAGGCTATAAATGTATACCAAAAAAAAAGTATATATATATTATACTTATATATAATATATATACACACAACCTATCAGAACACTCACTTTCTGCTTTGGGTTTTATTCAAAACATAGCTTTCCACTGATTATTGTTTCCCCTTTGGTCAGCCCTCTCATTACTGCCTGCAAATCTTCACCCATTCATTACAAAGTTACCAAGTTATTCTTTTCTCCTTATCCTGGAACATTATTATTCCCCTTATTCTGGTTACTGGAAGGTACACACTCCATGGCAGGTGGCAGGCCAAACTCCTAATCGAATGTACGGATTTCACAACAAATACAGGCAAGGTAAGTAAGGAAAGTTCAGTGCCTGTGTCTTCTGCTTGCTGTATGTGTCAGCTTTCTGCTTCCCACGCAGGGAGGTCACGGTGCTGGTACACCCTCTGTCACTCTCCTAATTAAACATGGCTTTCTGGGAGGAGATCCCTTCACTTGGCACCTTTGGAAAGTGTTTTGGTCCCCTGCCCCCATTATGCAGTCATTGGCTGCCTGCTTACCCACCCTTTCACCAGGGAACCTACACACGCCTTCCCTCCCAAACATGCCCTTTGCTTCACAGCTCCTCTGGACCCCCTTTAGTTCATCCTGCCCGTGCCACCCAAATCCCCACTGAGCTCTACCTGTATCTCGACCAGTCATGACAGCGTAACAGTCTGCAATTACCCACCCTTAACCATGAGTCACCAACAGCAACCTTCCTTTTCTTTCTTCCTCCCCCTCTCTTACAATCTACCCAGAAAGGTCTGCTTCTTTAAGCACATCTCTAATTGCTGGAATTTTAGGAAGAGTTGGCAAGATACTTGGGGTGGGGATGAGTGAGGAGTGTCACTTGGACTTCTCCCCTAAATTTTATCACCAGTTTTCTCTTCATAGGAACAGGGTTTGTTCTGGGAACATGTGTGAAGGACTAGTTCCCTTCCTTCCACAGGGAAACGTCTGCAAAGACATTTTGAAGGCCCCTGAACAAATGATTCCCAGCAAAGTGGCACATCCCTGAAAACTTGAGGATAATGGGAGGTAGTTTTCTCCTCAGACCCATGCCCTGCTGGAGAGAAGAGCCATAGTGAGGAAGGTTTAGCTGAAACTACTCTCACTCGGCTTCACAGTTCTGCTCTTCTTAGCCCACTAAAGGAGAATGTGAAAAAATAACAGAAAAGTGGGGACCGCCTCATATCAAGCAGGCCTCAACCCTTACCTCATTATGGTTCCCCCATCCTGACAGTGAAGGATGGTGGAGAAGGGGGGGGGCCCTTGAGAGAGACAGGCGTGCCATGTGCAGATACAAGAGTCTGCAGAGAAGTTTCTATCCTCCGTTTACTATTTCCCCTCTCACTCCTTCCCCACAAAAGTCTAGTTGCTTGTGACACGTTAAAAAAAAAAAAAGAAGCAACATCCAGATTTCAGAAAGTGGAGGCACTTAGAACTATGCTGTGTTATTCTCCTATTAGACAAACAATTTCACAGAATACCGACCTCACACAAGTTTAATCTCAGACTGTAATAAAATGAGACAGAGCAAGGCCACTTTTTCATTTTGTCCAAGCACACATAAAAACAAGGTCACTGTGCAACCCATAAAATATCAAACATCCTTCTCTCCTGTTGCCGGAATGACTGCTATTCTTTACCCAAGTATGGATATGTGCTTGCTTTCTGACAACATCCAATATGGAGAAAATCTCTGTTTTCTTAGACCTTCTGCCAGGTCACTCAGCTAAATCCTGAGTTCTGTCATAGGCTCTTGCTGACAACCCTCTTACTGAGCAACCTCACAATTTCTCATGCTGGGCATTTTCCCTTGCTGGAACCCGTAATAAACCCAACCCAGTTAACTGTAGGTGCGTTCCCAGTAGTCTTCGGGGCGTTGACACCTGTGTAAAGACACTACTGAGCATTCGGGAAATTTTTATTGAGCACCTTCTGTAAACCAGGTTCCCACCCTAAGTCCTAGGAATACTGATCAAAGCAAACAAAAACCCCTGCCCTACAAGGCTTGAATCTTTGCAGGGGAGACAGACAATAAACAAGATGAGTAAATAAAGTAGATAGTACCTTGGAAGGTGGTAACGGCAGAGAAAAAAATAAAGCAGGATTCATTTTAGATGGGAAGGCTTCACTGATCTGAAAGAGAAAAGGAGTAAGCCTGAAAGTTTGGGAAAGCATGGGAGGAACACAAATGCAAAGGCCCTGAAGCAGGAGGATCTCCGCCCCCCCGTTTGAAAAACTTCAAACAACCCTGTGACTAGATAAAAGAGAGAGGTAAGAGACAGGGTCTTGTAGGGCCTTGTTGGGACTCTGGCTTTCACTCTACGTGTGATGGGAAAGAATTAGAAAGTTTTGAGAGAAGAATGACCTGGTCTGAACTGGGCTTAACTGGATTCCTCTGGCTGCTGTGTTGAGGCCAGCCTGAAAGGGAAAGGGCACAAGAGAGAAGCAGCAGAAGCCGATAAGGAGACTCTTGGAATAATCCGGAACACAGATGAATGTCATGGAATCCAGAGATTCAAAAGTTCACGGTGTTTTTAACGATCGCCACAATGAAAACTAATAATATTATAAATCTATAAATTAACCCTGCTAGTTTGCGTTTAATTGTGATTGCAACTCCAAATTCTAAATAGAGGGGAATACTCTGGGAATGCTTTGAAAAACATACACACCCATCCAGTAATGTATTTGTGAAAGGAATTAATTTTCCAAATCTACAACTCTTCTTTTTTTCATGATACTGAGATTTTTTTTTATCAAAACCTTTAAGGTGCCAAGTGTCTGCCTGTAAACCCATAAGGTTTAAAAAGGTATCCTCAAAGTCCTAATCCCTAAATGGGGATCCCAATGAACCCCGTTTTTTTGGAAATTTAAAAATGCAATGTTTTATTTCCAAACCTTTGAGGAAAGGGTTGGCCAAAGTGATATTTTGCTAATAATAGAACTATAAGCATAAATATTTATCAGAATGGAAGCTACAGCACAGCCACTGAGTTCAAAGCTGTACCCTCAGCTCTGCAGAGCTAACTGTTAATCTGCTTTTAATAAAAGCTTATTAAAGCAAACGCCAATAATAGGCTTCTGTTTTTCCCTCTGAAGGATGTTCCTGCCTTAGTCTGATTGTCAACTGGTGTCTTATCCTGATGGTTCTTAAATTCTTCTCATGAAATATCAACATTGTGAAAATTGGCTGTTCCAGCAGGAGAAAAAATACACTTTGATGGATAGAAGTTTCTCAATTAAGTTTTTCCCCTACATTTTTCTTAAAAACTCAGTGCCATTGATTTAAATACAATCCACTCTATGATGATATCTTTTAGGTCCCACAATTCATCATTAGGTACTGAGTTTTATTATAACTCTATTTTGTGCTACATCAAAGAGCACTGATGTCCCTCCATCTGAACAAAATTTAAAACTACTGGACTATCTTGATTGTATAAAACCACTTCCCTTCTCTTCCCTCATTTCCTAAAAGATAAATTTAAGTTTCGTGAGTATATAAAAATGACTATTTCAGTGTCACTCTTGCTCATGGAAAATTCGCTCTTCAGTGGGAAAGGCCACATTTTTTTATGAAGCAAGAACGATTTGCATTTTATGAAATGTTATCTGAAAGAGAGTATAATTGTCCTTATGCAAGAGCGTATGTACTTAGTCTTTGTCAAAAAAGTATTACTTTCCTTTAGGACTTGAAATTTCTTGCAGCCAAGATCAACAGCTTTCTTGGAAAAGCACACAAAGTCTCAGGACCACGTTTTGCATAAAATGTTCCCTCTGTCAACCTGTTTTTAACTAAGCTCCTTAAAATAACATTAGGTTAATTTGAATCTTCAGCTTTCTAATTAATGTTTGTGAACAGTAAATCAATCTAGTGGTCTGTGAAATGTTACATAAGTCCTTTCAATGTCCATAGTCAAGATGATAACTTACAACACCCCCTTTCTCCAAGATATGACCCAAGTCATTGACTGGAAGAACTAGGATATTAGGCAGGGTAAACAAACAGAAACTAGGGAAGGGGAGCTGAGGCAGAACCCCGGGCCTGGGGACAGGAACCATACTTACACAGGAGAGTTTGACCTGGATTCTTCACATGCTAGGTCTGAATGTCAGGGCACAAGATTGGAGTGGAAGCTGCAGGCATGTGAGACACCAAAGGTTGTAGTCAGATCACAATATTTTAATTTAATTTAATGGCTTAATTTTATATCCTGCCTGAGTTGTGACAGGAATGTCTTGGAAACTAAGGTTGGACTGGCTTTTTTACAAATGGCACCCATCTCTCTGTATAGCATACATATTTTAACAAGGTAAAAATCTGAGCAAGGTAAAATGTGCAGGCACAGACTCCAAATGGCTTGTAATGAGGAAAGAGTAAATGACCATGGTGCATTCCCAAAGGAAACAGAAAACTGGAAATTTCTATCTGAATTACAAATGCACAAAACTTTTTACCTAGAAATTCTGCTTCCATGTTATTCATTGCAGCATTGCCCATAATCATCAAGTTTGGAATCGAATGTCCATTATTCAGAAGTTGTGTAACTGTGGACTTCTACCCAATGGAATATTATGCAACTATACAAAGAATGAGGTTGTTTCTACATATTGACATGGATATTCACCAGATACCATAATTATTCTTTAAGGTATATATTTGTTTTATATACATATTCATACATATATTTAACATTTTTAAGAAATAAGATGTATGTAGAATACTGCCATTATTTTTCTGAGAAAGGGATATACTTATATTTGTATTTATATTTATTTGTTCATGTATATGTGAGAGACTAAGAGAAAAATTACCAGGTGTACTCACAACTGCAAAGAAAAGACCTCCCCCCCTCCCCCCCCCCCCCCCCCCCCCCCACCATTCCTGGAACCAGCCAGGGCTTGCCCGGTTGTGGTCTGACCTAAAGGTGGGAACCAATCAAGTTCTGCTGAGTGGTTTGAAAAAAAGGCGGGAACCAATCAGGTTCTGCTGAGTGTTCAAATTTAAATGTCAACCAATAACAGCTCTGTAACCGCAAAAAAATCCCTAACTTGTTTGTGCCTGTCTATAAAAGAAGCTGTAAGATCTTCGCTCGGGGCCTCTTAGCGTCACCGGCAACGAGTGCGCGGAGGACCGGGTTTGAACCTGCGATAAACGACCCTTGCCGCTTGGCTTTGACTCTGGACTCTGGTGGTTTGTTTTCCGGGGGGTCTCTCGAATCGGGGCATATCATATGTATATAGTTTGAGTACTAAGAAATATATCTGGAGGGACACTCAATGATTAATTATGTTGCTTGTCTCCAGAAAGGAGAGCTGGTGGCTGAGGGAAAAAAGTGGGTGGAATTTCTTTGAGTGGCAACTTCTGAGATTTTTGTCCTACGTTGATGAAGAGTTATTCAAAACCATTATTTGAATCAAAAAATAATAGAGTTCTCTTGAAACAACAACAAAAAAAGAAGATATAAACTGATTCTGATTATAGGGAATCAGGCATGGCTTCCTGAAAAGTTAACATCTGACTTGGATTTTATTACATAGATCATTTTTTTATCAAGTTATTTGAGAAAAGGTATGCTTTTCTGAAATCTGGCAAGAAAAGCCCTTTTTAGGAAAAAAGAAAGTCCCCTCCCCCCTTTATTTGTAGTTGAAGTAAACACCATCAGCCAACACTTTAAGTTACCACTGTATACTGACATGTGGGTATTAAGAGCTAATTATAGCTTGGTTAATTATCTATGGCAAAGAAAAACTGATGGTGGTTAATCGTTTAGTAGATGTTCAGTAGAAACACAGAAGATAGGCTTGAAGAAATTGATTAGTAGTATTACGCACCACAAAATGCTGTGCACAATATGAGTACATTATTTCTTACAAGTGGAAAAAGATGCTATAGAGAAATAGGACTTCTCTGATTGTAAACAGTGCAAAACTCCCGTCGCAACCATAAAAGTACTTGGAGGGACTGAATATGAAAAAGATGATTTGGTTCTTCTTTCCCTGACTATGTTGTAGTTTTGGAAAATTATCCAACCTAATTATAAATAACTCATGAGGGTGGATTTTACCTATTCATCTTCAGATCATTTTTCCTTGGATTTCTTAAGCACTTTAATTCCATTGTATTTTATCCAGTTATACCTTTCTGACAAAGCTTAAATTCTGACAGTTTTTTTTCTAATTCTTCAAATGTTCCTGGCATTATTTTTATTGCTTTTTATCCTTCCTCACACTTCTCTCTAATAAATCCTTTCTCAAATCTTACTGCTTTTAAAAAATTTTGTCCAACTATCCTTTTGGGCTATTTTACAACACAAAATAAGGACATTTCATAGGTCGTATAACAGAAGCCAGTATGAAGCAGAGCTCAAAATCTTAGACTCCAGGGCTAGTTACCATTATCAACACACTAGAACAAGTTTCATTGTCTGTCATATTCAGTTTTTACTATTGTTGTTTCAATTAGTCTTTCCAATGTGTCACAATACTGTCTTTTGGGGGGATGATGATGACGAATAATGATTGTATATTATAAATCCAAACACAGTATAGATGTCTGTTTTCTGCTTATGAGCTACATAAAGTGTTGGCTGTTGAAAATTAAAATTATGAACTTAAATTCTAATCTTTAAAATTTATGAATATGGGATGGAATCTTGCCCACCACCCCTCCCCTCATGCCTCCTGCAACTCTGTAACCCTCTTGCTGACATTGTCACTCAGGACAGATTTTCTGCCCAAGATCTCTCTGAATTGAATTGCTCTCTGGACTTCTCACCACTGTGGTCTGATCTCCTGGTACTCAACTGAATCACACCTGAGTTTGTAGTGCCCACTGGCATGGCAACTAACGTTTCCTACCTGAAACATCTCCATCAACCTTTGGTAAACCTGAACACAAACTGTCAAACTCATCAAAATTAAGCTATCTAAAAAGATTGTGACACATGAGGAAAGCAAAAGCTTGTGAAATCATGTTTGCATGTATTTTTCTTTACTCTTTAGGTTTGGATCTTGTATGATCAGCTATGTAGCTCTCTCTTATCTTCTTCTAAGGCACTAGGCTTTCACTACAGATACACCTGCTGGATGATGATGAAACTCTTCATGTTGCAATGGACTGTGCCAGTTAGGCTAATCTCCATCAGGTTTAAGTAACAGATAGTATGTAGTAATTATTGTGCAACCAAGTGGATTATGCTTTGTTTCCTAAAAAAATAATAACAAACTGTTGAAACACCAAATACAGTATCTAACTAATCAATAATTTGCATGCATTTTAAACAGATCATTAGAGAATGTGTCCTCTACTTTGGTTATCCATTCACATGATATGAGAACTGTGTTACATTTGGATATTGGTAAAGAAAGTTGAGTTTCTGCATTAATGGTAGTTAACGATAAATATGGCATCGATACTTTTTCATACAAAGATTTTTTAATTCTTTAAAAATAAGTTTATTTAATGAAGGCCATCAATTGCTATCTAATTTTGCAAACCACATAACTTGAAAATGTTTGGAAATAGATTTTAATTTCCAAATGTAACCTTGAAAGGGTCTCCTATTACAATGAGGAAATTCAGAAATGTTCCAATTGCAGGTTCTGGGTTGGACTAAGGATCAAGTGAGGTTGTTCTGGAATGCCTATGACAGAGGTAGGGCAATTCCAACCAATTCTTGAGCCACCCAGTATAATAGGTCTAAGAAATAGAGCTCCTTGAAGAGTGAGATGTGTTGTTTTCAAATATTCTTGATAAGAGGGAACATGGAACTCATTTATTTGGACCAATTATGGGCACTGGGCCTGTGCTCACTTAAAAGACTTCATTCTGTGAAAAAAAAGACAACTGGAAACTGTTCCTGTCAGAAATTCGCAGCATCTACACTTCTATTATATGTTGAAAAATTCAAGGAATGTGCTACCCTAAGGAGACTAACAGTTCAACAAACAAGTAATTATAGATGATGATGTAAGTATAACTTTACTGAACTTGATGAAGCTTTTTCTGAGAAAGAACCAGGTTCACAAAGTTTATTGCTAAGAAAATATGGTAGGTATCATAACTCTCAAAAAATCGTAAAGAATATGAACTCTGAATCTCTGCACATGAATTTTTTATAACTTGTTATTTTCTAAAGTTTTTTTTAACTTTTTCCATTTAGCATCTTTTCAACTCTTTTCTCATGACTCCACTTAAATGTTAAAAATCTGTGAACACTTCAACATGATATCTTCCCTCCATCATCAAACTGGATTCTGATTTACAAACTAGGCTGAAATAAATCAACATCAGTATCTAGATTCAGGAACTGGCAAAGAGGTTAGAGATACCAAATTTTATTACACTATGTTATTCAGCTCATAATTCTTCAAATCTTTTATCTTACCTTTGATATATGTAGCCAGTGAAGTAGACAATTTTTTTCTTCATCATTAGGAAATTTCTTGATTTTAAAGCTTTCTCTCTCTACATTAAATGGTTTATGATTTATCTTTCTTATATTGTTTTGGTACTTGTTCTTTCTTTTCTGGAAAATCTAAATCTATCTATCTATGTGTATATCCTTTGCCCAATTACTAAGAGATTTCCTTATTGGAAATATCTTTTGATTATCATCTCTAAGTTTTCATTCTCTTTATCAGTATTTGGAAAGAAAAAACCTATTTATATGAAAAAATCCATTTTCTGAACCCTTTTAAATGTCATATATTTCCTTAAAACTGAATTCTTTTTCCAAATTAAGTTCTCTAATACTGCCCATCAGTGTAGATACGATAACAATGGAACAGATCTTTAAAAATATCCTTCACTAAAAACTATGCAAAAATAAAATCTTTAAAAAATAAAATAAAATAAAATCTTTATCCAATAAAGAAATGCTCTTATAGTTTAAATAAAACCATTTAGGTATATAAAGTTAGCTTGAGGAATCCTTCACAGCTATCAGTTATAAAAAATATTAAAATTGTAGCTCAGTCATAAAGCCATACATTCCTGTGCCTTATTTACAGTTAGTTTTCTAATCTACTCTGAGGAACACATTCTGATGTTATTGTGAGTTAAGTATTAGGTTATGATAACCCAACATATTGCAAAAAGGTGCTTTTCAAAGAAATTATGCGTGTTGAGGAGAAATGAAGCAAGCCTTGAATAGTCATTAACATGACAATCATTTTCAAAAACAAATGTATAATAAAAAACTAACTGAAATTTAACTTATAACTGTCAGTGACAAATGTATTTTGTACAGTGTTAGGTTCATAAAAGCAAGCTCACATTTTGAAAGGTACAATATTTGAAAAGTAAATAAAGTTAGGCCAGAAAAGAAATTGGGGTATTCCAAGAAATAAAACAAAATTAGTTTTCTTCTAAGTCCCCTAAGAAAGCATATTTCTAAAAACAGTCCTTAAATTTTTTCCAACAGAACAAAAAGTATATTTTACCTTTGCTTTTGTTTGCTGCTGGCCCTTTAGTCACCTGATGCCAAGCAGAGGTTGAGTGGCAAAGGATGCCTGTGGTGGCTCAGAGAAACATGTCATTACAGGGGTGACTCAGTCCTCCAAGTTAAACTGGAGGGTTGCATTAAATCTCTTTATAACCAAACTCAGACTGTCTTAAAAGCATATTGGTATAAATGACCATTGCTTTCTGAAAATACCCAACTTAAATTCACTGACTTAAGAAGGAAGAAAAGAACCTTTGATTGAAACTTTAGTTGGAAAATAGAGAGGTAAAGAAAACTATACTTAAAAGATTTCCAGATTACAGAGAAAATAGGAGATCAAGTGCTTTGTGTACTACAATGTATATTATTTAAAAAATAGATTCTAATGGGCTGTCTTTGATCATAATGGAATAATTAACTCTTGGTAAGTCATTAACTATCATCCTGAGTAAATATAACATGAATTTACTAGAACAAATGGTTCAAGATGATGCACTAAGCACATATATTTACTGGATCATTTTCAGCATACGTCCTTAGAAAAAAAATATTATATGGGGCATATATATTATATGGCTCAGTCAGTTAAGCGTCTGACTTTAGCTCACGTCATGATCTCACAGTTTGTGAGTTCAAGCCCCACATCGGGATCTGTGCTGACAGCCCAGAGCCTAGAGCCTGCCTCGGATTCTGTGTCTCCCTCTCTCTCTGCCCCTCCCCTACTCCTGCTCTCTCTCTCTCAAAATTAAATAAACATTAAAATAATAATAATAATAAAGAAAGAAAAAAATATCACATAAAGCTGAAAACAAGAAGTGGTGACATGACCCAAAGGCTGAAAACAGATTGAATTGAATCAGAAATTTAAATTAAAAAAAAAAATAGTAGAAAGTTATTGCAGAGGTATGAGCTGTTCCTTCCATTGGAGAGAGAAACCCTAAGTACAGTGACAACAGATCCAAAAAAAGAAGCATGTTGAGGACTAATTATCAGAGCAATCAATAAAATATTTCTTCCAGTATAGCAGAACTGGTGAGGCCACTCAACTTCCCAGACTATGTAGACTTTATTTTTTTAGGTTTGTTTGAGTGATCTCTACACCCAATGTGGGGCTTGAACTCACAATCTTGAGATCAAGAGTCGCATGCTCTTCCAAAGGAACTAGCCAGGCACCCCTTGACCCCAGGACATTTAAAATCAAAGAAAGATCTTCCTAGGAAGGTTTCAGAGTTTGGCAATTGGACCAAATACAAAAGCAGAGTTGAACTGGTCTCCGCAGTGGGCATGGAGGGGATAAAAAAAAAAGGAAAGGCTGCTCAACCCAAGAAGAATTACATTCCTCTTTCATATTAAGTTTCTCCTTACTTTGATCATTGTGAGGGTCCTACCAACCTGCCTGTTTTCTTTTGACATGCTCCAGATGGCATCTGACTTGTCAACATGCCTTAGCCCCTTTAACTGTCTGCATGCAGTCCACCCTCCCATTCAACCTAAGAACCTGTTGAGTAAATATGTCCAAACACACGGAGAGGGGAAGTCCCTATGACAGTCTTTCAGTTGCTCTGGTCCTTCATGAATATAAATAGATGATCAAAGACCACCAAACATTTGATACACATGAACAATACGAAATTAATAAAAGGAACAATTGATCTTAGGGAAAGTAGAACAGAATAAAGTGTATAAGAAGAGCAACAATTAAAAAAAATCTAATTGGGGCGCCTGGGTGGCTCAGTTTGTTGAGCGTCTGACTTCAGCTCAGGTCATGATCTCCCGGTTTGTGAGTTCGAGCCCCGCATTGGGCTCTGTGCTGACAGCTCAGAGCCTGGAGCCTGCTTCGGATTCTGTGTTTCCCTCTCTCTCTGTCCCTCTCCCACTCACACTTTGTCTCTCTCTCTCCTTCAAAAATAAACATTAAAAAAAATTTTTTTTTACTCTAATTGACATTCTCAGAGAGATCCAGGAAGCTACCAAATACACAAACCAAAACAAGGCTGCTATGAAAAAGGAGCAATTTCATTACAGACACACAAAAACGAGTTCTTTGGAATTAAAAATTTGACTGTCAAAATATGATGAAGATTAAACTAGTCTTCTAGAAGAAAAGGTGAGTGAATCTATAATACAAAGAAAAAAGACAAAGACTTAGAATACACGAAAGGAAAACAACATTGAGTACAGATCTAGAACTAAGATCCATCTAATAGTAATTTCATAATTGGATAGAAGAGTATGGAAGAAAGGAAGCCACTGAAAAATAATGAAAGAAAATTATCCTGAGCTGAAGGTGAAACTCTAAAAGAGAAAGCTAAAAATAAAAAATATATCCAATTTAAAATAAAGATAATGGGGCGCCTGGGTGGCTCAATCGGTTAAGCGGCCGACTTTGGCTCAGGGCATGATCTTGCGGTCCGTGAATTCAAGCCCCGCGTCGGGCTCTGTGCTGACAGCTCAGAGCCTGGAGCCTGTTTCAGATTCTGTGTCTCCCTCTCTCTGAGTCTCCTCCATTCATTCTCTGTCTCTCTCTGTCTCAATAAACATTAAAAAAATTTTTTTTAAATAAAGATAATGACAATTTATTAAGACCCAGTATAATTATGACATTCTGCTTCTGATTGTGAGGTGAAACAATTAAGAAAGTGGGGGAAAAACAAGTGTCTGATCAAAAAATTGTGTCCAAATAAAAGGTACTGTGATTTTTTAACAATTAATGGGAGGTAAGACATAACACTGCTCTAATCAGACAAAGGGTCATTGTTTAGGCATTTCAGTAGAGGGATGGTCACTTTCAGGGTTTCTAACAGTGACTACTAACCATCTTGGAAAACATATTTCATTTACTAATGTGATTTATAGAATTTATACGCTGTTTTGCTCACAGATGTATACTTTATTAATGTCTCTTAGAGCATTATAGCACAGGAATAGAGTTTAAGTTTTGATCTTTTATAAGAAAAATAGATGGGGCACCTGGGTGGCTCAGTCAGTTGAGCGACCGACTTCAGCTCAGGTCATGATCTCATGGTTTGTGAATTCGAGCCCCGCATCAGGCTCTGTGCTGACAGCTCAGAGCCTGGAGCCTGCTTCTGATTCTGTGTCTCCCTCTCTCTCTGTCCTTCCCCTGCTCATGCTCTGTCTCTGTCTCAGAAATAAATAAATATATAAAAAAATTAAGACCTAAATGTGAGACAAGAACCCATCAAAATCCTACAGTAGAAAATGGGCAGCAATATCTTCAACCTAGGCTGCAGCAACTTCTTATTTGACATGTCTCTAGAGGCAAGGGAAATAAAAAGAAAAATGAGCTATTGGAATCTCATCATGATAAAGAGCTTCCACACAGCAAAGGAAACAACAAAACTAAAAGGCAACCGATGGAATGGAAAAAGATATTCGCAAATGACATATCAGATGAAGAATTTACCAAACTCAACACCCCAAAAAACAAATAATCCACTGAAGAAATGGGCAGAAGATATGAACAGACACTTTTCCGAAGAAGACATCCAGATGGCTAACAGGCACATGAAAAGATGCTCAACATCACTCATCATCAGGGAAATACAAATCAAAAACCACAATGAGATACCACCTCACACCCATCAGAATGGCTAAAATTAACAGCTCAGGTAACAACAGATGTTGGCAAGGATGCAGAAAAGGGAGAACCCTCTTCTCAGCGTTTGTGGGAATGCAAACGCTGATACTCTGTGCAGATACTCTGGAAAACAGTATGGAGGTGATCAAAAAATTAAAAATAGAACTACCTTACGACCCAGCAATTGCATTACCAGGAATTTATCCCAAGGATACAAAAGTGCTGATTGAAGGGGAACAGACACCCCAATGTTTATAGCGGTACTATCAACAATAGCCAAATTATGGAAAGGGCCCAATGTCCATCGACTGATGAATGGATAAAGAAGATAAGGTATACACACACACACACACACACACACACACACACACACACAATGGAATACCGATGAATGGATAAAGAAGATAAGATATAGATAGATAGATAGATAGATACACACACACAACACACACACACACACACACACACACACACATATACACACACACAATGGAATACCACTCGGTGATAAAAAAAGAATGAAATGCTGTCATTTGCAACAATGTGGATAAAAATAGAGGGTATTATGCTAAGTGAAATAAGTCAGTCAGAGACATTTGATTTCACTCATATTTGGAATTTGAGAAACTCAACAGATGAGCATAGAAGAAGGGAAGGAAAAATAAGATAAAAACAGAGAGGGAAGCAAACCAAAAGAAACTCCTTTTAAATTATTTTTTTTAATTTAAATCCAAGTTAGGTAACGTATAGTGTAATCATGATTTCAAGAATAGAATCTAGTGATTTACCACTTACATATAACACCCAGTGCTCATCCCAACAAGTGCCCTCCTTAATGCCCCTCACCCATTTAGCCCATCCCCCCTACCCAACACCCTGGCAGTGACCCTCAGTTTGTTCTCTGTATTTAAGCATAAGAAACTCTTTCTTAAATATGGAGAACAAACTGAAGGCTGCTGGAGGGGAAGTGGGGGGGGGGATGGGTTAAATGGGTGATGGGCATTTACTAGGGCACTTTTCAGGAAGAGCACGGGGTGTCTTATGTAATAGATGAATCATTGGGTTCTACTCCTGAAGCCAAGACAACACTGTATGTCAACTAACTTGAATTTAAATTTTAAAAAAAGAAGAAGAAAAATAGAGGTGTGCCTATTTGTCTTTGGATCACACATAATTGATGACTTCCCATTTTTATGAGACAGTTGACAAAGTGTTATAGTCTGGAAAACCCAAATTATGCAAGCCAAAATAAATTACAACAAAATTAAATGTTTTTCCTAATCTGTTTTAACTTGTGCAGATTTTTTTTTTTTTTTTTACAAAATAAAGTTTTGAAGAATCGGCTATTAGAAATGTGGTAGTTTCTTGAGTTTTAGTTTCTTTTGCTATTAAATTTAAGTGGCATAAAGTGTAATGTTTTTATTAAGAATAAAATGATTATCTGTGGGTTATAGGATATAGGATTGGGATGTTTCCTATTTTCTTCCAGGTATTTTCTATATGTTTTCCCTTTTTATCTCATCTACCTTAATTCTTCTTCTTACGCCCTATTATTTTGGAGGCACTGCAAATTTAAACAATAGAGACCAGTGATGTGTGTCCTATGCTTGAAGCAGTCACTGGTTAGTGGGTAAAATTGGCCATACCTCTCATTCTCTCCGTATCTTATTTTCTTCATTTTCAAATGGTGATATTTATTAATGTATGCCTTTTCCTTCTTTAATGGAATTCATTGCCTATCAAAACCCTGCTATCGTAAAGATGAAAAACTTATCACTAAAGGATAAGAGCCATTCCTTTTCCTTATCAGGGCTTAGTGCCAACTTGAATAGTTGTAAAAAACATTTCTTGTTCAGGCACAAGAATTCAATTACTGTAATGTCAGCCTTGGTGCAGCAGGATACCAACAAAATAGAGGAATTTAGCAAATAGCCCTAAATGTAACTTACTCTATTTCACTGCCTCTTTAACTTTTACTTCTCCTGAAAATGAATGAATAAATGCACAAACAAGTGAAGTCTGAATCTGAGTGTGATCTATCCATCCACACTCTTTATGTACACCAAGATGAAGTGCATGTGAAAGTGCAATATTTGGAAAGCGTCAGACAGAAAAATATTTTCTCTAAGCTAAGGGAAATAGTACTTGGGATACTATAATCCGTTTTGTTTATGAAAGAAATTGGTCTGGATTGTAACGAGGTCAGCCCAAGTAACCACGTAAATTTTTCTTTTTTCAAAAAAAAAATTTTTTTTGAACATTTATTTGTTTTGAGAGAGAGAGAGTGAGCACAAGCAGGGGAGGGGCAGAGAGAGAGGGAGAGAGAGAATCTGCACTGTGAGCATAGAGCCCGAGGTGGGGCTTGATCTCAAGAACTGTGAGATCATGACCTGAGCCTAAACCAAGAGCTGGACACTTAGCCAACTGAACCACCCAGACACCCTGACCACATGAATTTTTCAAATGACTTACCATGCATTGAGAACTGAAGGGAAATGAATTGCTTAGATACAGTATACTTTACTAAACCAACAAATAGCAAATCAAAGAATTTCCTATATGAATTCCATTTTATGGGAATCTAACAGGGCTTACCTTCTGATAAGGATGATTGCCAAATCAATTACTAAGAGCCCTAGTGATATTTCTCATAAAATTGAACCCTACAGCATTCAGTATAGATTCCCTTTTGCCCTATGACTTAGTATCCTGGGTTCACTTGAATTTTTTAGAAATTCCCAATCCATGGAACACAAAAGCTAGAACATAATGGTTGCTTCTTTAGCTCCCATGTTATTGTATGTTCCATATCCCATATGACCTTACTACAAATTTTCCAATTTGTTATACATTATTGGAGTTCTCAATAACATTGTAGCAATATCGATCTAATCCTAATAGATACTCTTATTTCTATCCAATTTAAGTGTGTATTTATTTTTTTTTAATGTAGATATTATATCTTATTTGACTGGCTTTCCTCCAGACGTTTCTCATTAGTTATTAATTAAAAAAAAAAAAAAAAGGAAGTACCTTCGCTCAGACTCTTAGTTCAAATAAAGTTAACGACCTGTCTCTCTATTCCATTTGCTTTTCTTCCTGCATCAGTCACACTGGCCTTCCTGATGTCCTGAAACACTCCAGATCTGCTCCCATTTACAGGTGTTGTTGTTGTTGTTGTTGTTGTTGTTGTTGTTGTTTTAATGTTTATTTATTTTTGAGAGAAGAGAGAGCACTCGAGCAGGGAAGGGGCAGGGAGAGAGAGAAAGACAAAGGATCCCAAGCAGGCTCTGTGTTGACAGCAGAGAGCCCAACAGGGTGTGAGATCTTGACCTGAACCAAAGTCAGACACTTAACCGCTTAACCGACTGAGCAACCAAAGTGCCCTGAAAGGTTTTTGTCTTTACTCTTTCTTATTCCGCATTCCAAGGTTGCCCTTCTCAGATGTATTTGCCAACTCCTTCTTCTGCCTTCAGGCCATCTCATCAAGGGGCTTATTGCCCCTGACACCCCCTAATCCATTCACCCTGCTTTACTCTTTTCCATAGCACTTATCACCATTTGATATATAAGTATTTATTTATTGTTCAATTTCTTACAAGAATCTAAGCTCCCCAAGGTCAGGGACTTTTGTGTGTTCACTTCCTTATCACAAGTGCCCAGCATGAACTAAGCACCCAATAAACAATCACTCGATCCAGGAATGGAAACAATGATCACTTAAAAAATAATTTTTTTTTACTTTAAAGCCAATAAATATTTAGCAGTAGATTAAAGGGGAAAAAAGCAGCATTTTCTACTCTTCAGTATTGCAAGGAAAAATTGGCATTGCAATAGGGGGTAACAAAATTCAACAGAATGATAAATAAGGTCATGCTGAGAAACAGTGAAAATTTAAAGTTAGTCATAGGAACCTTATTCTTCTCTCTCAAGAGATCTGAAGAGTGTTGCCGGCAGGATTCCCCATGCCAGCCGTAATAACAGTGACACACAAACCCGTTCTTCATGACCTTTACTGTCTTCAGTTTATCGGCTGGAGAAACGACGAATCTGAAACTCTTATTTAGGACGTATTTCTTAGCGCTGCTTTCAGGCATATGCAGATAGGCGGAGGACTCGGGTGCTTTTCGGACACACCTTCCATTATTGTTACATAGGCTTTGACTGCAGAATTTGGCTGCAGATGTCACATTAACTGCATAATGGCCCAATGGCCCTTGGATAGACTTTTGCACGGTTAAGCAGGCCTTCTGGAATAAAACAGAGATGCATTTAGATCACTCTTGAAATGTGGTTCTTTTATACAGGTGGTATTAATACCTGGAGTTTTGTATTTGGTAAGGCTGAGGAGGAAGACCATCAGCATTAATATGGTATGGTTATTTTAAATTTAACTTTAATTGTGAAATATCTTCAACACTGATACTTAATATGCAGAAACATTGTAGGTCAGACTTTGCTAAGACTGCGTATAGCTATACCCTCTCTGGAAGCATTCACCCCATCTCCTTGCTTTAAATAGAACTCCAGATGTGTATCTCCCAGGCTTTATCCCTGAACCAATTGCATAGCCACCTACTGATGTGACGTCTCCACCTGCATGTCTCACAAGCATCTCAAACTTAACACATTCCAATCTGATCTCCTGATCCTCTTCCCAGACTGCAACTCTGGCGGCCTTCCCCATCTGAGCATATGCCAGCCTCCGCTTTCCAATGCCTGAGGAGCAGAGCCCTGGGGGTGCAAGTTGCGCGCAAGGCGGGAGGGTGTCTCTAACCAAACACCAGCGACCCCTTATGCAAGAAAGAGCCAGTACCTATGTGGCAGTTGTTTGGGAAGAACTTCAAAAGACAAAAATCATCATAAATGCCCCGAATCAATAAAAATTACATTGCCCACTTTGTCTCCTTTCTGATCCAGTCTCCCACACCCATCTTTAAAGCAAATGAACAAAGAACTTGCCCCATACTTCTCTTCCCCATACCTAAGACCTAAGCTTGCGGTGTGGGGAGGAGGTGCAGGAAATGTTTACCCACATAATAGTAGCAAACATGCACTTGGCACGTACCGTGTGAGACATATACTATTATTTCCCCCATTTTACAGATAAAGAAATTGTAAAGTCGACGACTTGCTCAAGGTCACATGGCTAGTAAGTGACAAAACATGAGCCCTGGACCCCAAACGACCCAACTTCACGTCTTGAAAGGAACAATCCAAATAACAGCCCTACCTTAGTTTAAAGCTAGGTTCTCTTTTCTGTTTATTATGGATCTTTGATAAGAAATACAATTGCTGAGAAGTCTGTTTTGCTTGCTGTTTGCTATGAGCATTGTGAGACCTTTCCTGAATGTAACCCGCTGTGTAGTAGAATGGGTTGTAAACCTTCCTAAATGTAATGGAATGAGTAGTTGTACTTAAACTAACTGGCGTCTCTCGCTTCTGTAATCTTGCTTGTTTAACACATTCCTCACCTATCCCCTTCCCCTTTTTTTCTCTCTCCCACCACAAGTAACAGACAAAGGACGCCCAGTCAGAAAACCACAAATGTCCTTACTTTAGAATTTACCTATCAGGACCCTCACTCACCTATGCTGTTTGTCCCTGTCTATAAAAACCCTATACCAACTCTGATCGGGGCCTCTGTGTGTCACCGGCAACGAGTGCGCAGAGGTCCAGGTTCGAACCTGCAATAAACGACCCTTGCCGCTTGGCTTTGACTCACGACTCTGGTGGTCTTTTGTGGGAGGTTTTAGAACATCGGGCATTACATTTGGAGGTCCCACCGAGATCTCCCCCGAGCTCACCAGACTTCTGATCAATGGGTCGTATCTGATTCCGATCGGTAAGTAAGCCGGCTCTAACGTTCTTCCTTTTCTCTCTAATCTGTGCTTCTTCTCTGGAGAACCGGTTCTGTCTGGAAGCTGGTGTGACCCTGGCGGACGCGCTATAGGGCACCCAGCCGGGGTCAGTTGGAGACGTCCACTGACATCTGGGGCTCTTTGGCCCATCTGGGGACCAGGTTGGTCCATCTGGGGCTGTTTGGCCCATCTGGGGCTGTTTGGCCCATCTGGGGACCAGGTTGGTCCATCTGGGGCTATTTGGCCCATCTGGGGACCAGGTCGGTCCATCTGGGGCTCCTTGGCCCATCTGGATTCTTTTCTGGGGGCTGTTTACGCCCAACGCGCCTGCGAACTAAATACTTTCATTTTCTTTGTGAACCTCCAGAGTGCTAAAAATATCTCTAGGCGTCTAAAAAAAAAAGAAGAAAAACCATCTAGGCATGCCAATTATTACCGGTATTTTGATGTGATGTATGTCTGTGTGTCTGTCTGTTGAATGGAATGATTGTTGGGAGTCAGGGGCACGCGCCTGACTTACCCTATGTGTAGTCCCACAGCATAAGCTACGGGATTCGAGTGGGCTCTAACCCGATTTCCGCGGTGATCCTCATACGGCTTAAGGCGGTCAAAATCTCTTTGATCCGAGCAGGGGGTTTATACCTGCCCGCCCATGCTAAGAGGCACCTAAGTTCCCGCGAGGGACGCGGACGGGCGAGTACGCGAGTGCTTCTTATGTGTAGTCCCACAGCATAAGCTACGGGATTCGAGTGGGCTCTAACCCGATTTCCGCGGTGATCCTCATACGGCTTAAGGCGGTCAAAATCTTTTTGATCCGAGCAGGGGGTTTATACCTGCCCGCCCATGCTAAGAGGCACCTAAGTTCCCGCGAGGGACACGGACGGGCGAGTACGCGAGTGCTTCTTTGTCAGTCTAAAGAGTGCTTCTTTGTCAGTCTAAATGTATTGTCACCCCGGGGCCCTTGTAAATACCGCCGTAACCCTCTCTGTCGGGCTAGCCAAGAAAGTTGGAACCGCTGCGAAAGATTTTTGTTAGTTCTTGTTTTTCTTTCATAGGTCGGATGTTTTATTGGAATTAAGTGTTTTCTCGGCTGATCAGAATTAATTATTCCATCCTTTGTTTCTCTCTCCTCCTTTCTCAGCTCCCTGCGGCTTTCCTTCCTGCCCCCTGGCCAGCGGTGCCCCCCCCCCTTTCTCCTCTCCTCTTCCTCAGAATTATAATATGGGCCAAACGCAGAGCACCCCTCTCTCCCTCGTCCTCGCCAATTTCAGGGACGTAAAAGCTAGAGGACACAGCTTAAGCCTAGACATTCACAAAAGGAAGTTAATTACCTATTGCCGCTCTGAATGGCCCACCTTTGGGGTTAATTGGCCTACAGAGGGAACCTTCTGCCTCCCTGTGGTCCTTAAAGTAAAATCAAAAATTTTCCTACCAGGGAAAGAAGGTCACTCGGATCAGATTCCCTATATTCTGGTGTGGCAAGATTTAGTAGAAAACCCTCCTCCTTGGATGGCCTCTTCCTTAATAGCAGAGTCATGCCAAATCCTAGCGGCTAAACCTATCAGCCCTCCCAAGTCGCCAACTCCAGCTGCACCCCCTGTTCTCCCCGACAGCCAAGATTTGCCTTTTCTCGACCCTCCCCCTTACCAGGTTCCTCCTCGCATTCCGCAAGCTGCCCCTATCCCTGCTGCGCCGGCAGAGCCTCCCGTAGCCCAGCCCATAGGAGAACTGGAGAATAGGGAGGCTCAACCCGCGCCCATGCCTAATGGGGGCGAAGTCCAAGGGCCGGCCGGACATACCCGTAGGCGGGCCCCACGTGAGCCAGGACTTCGCCTTCCTGACTCCACCGTAGCTTTACCCTTACGGGAAATAGGGCCTCCCGATGATACGGGGAATCCCCGACTCCAATATTGGCCCTTCTCTACTAGTGACCTATATAACTGGAAAACCCAGAATGCCCGATTTTCTGACAACCCTAAAGATTTAATAAGTCTCTTAGACAGCGTTATGTTTACTCACCAACCCACCTGGGATGATTGTCAGCAGCTCCTCCGAATCCTGTTCACTACCGAGGAGCGAGAAAGAATTCAATTGGAAGCAAGAAAGCTGGTTCCTGGGGATGACGGCCAACCCACTGCTAACCTTGATCTCATTAACGCAGCTTTTCCCTTGACCCGACCCCCACAGGATGGCTGGGACTACAACACGGCAGAAGGTAGGGGACGGCTGCGCATTTATCGCCAGACTCTAATGGCGGGTCTCCGGGCTGCTGCACGCAAGCCCACTAATTTGGCAAAAGTGTATTCAATAATACAAGGTAAGACAGAGAGCCCTGCCGCTTATTTAGAAAGATTAATGGAAACCTTCAGACAGTATACCCCCATGAACCCCGAGGCCCCCGAAAATCAAGCTGCTGTTGTAATGGCCTTTGTAAATCAAGCAGCCACTGATATTAAAAAGAAACTCCAGAAGCTAGAGGACCTGGAGGGAAAACAGATTCAGGACTTACTCCGCATTGCCCAGCGTGTCTATAATAATAGAGAGACTCCAGAGGACAGGCAACTTAAAGCCACCGAGAAAATGACCAAAGTCCTGGCTACTGTTGTCCAAAAGCCCCTGGATAAACACCAGCCCCTAGATAAGGACCAATGCGCCTATTGCAAAGAAAAAGGCCACTGGGCTCGAGAATGCCCTAAAAAGAAAAAGCCACATCATGGACAAAAACCGTGGCCGCCAAAAACCACACCCGCCCTCTTCACTCAAGATGCAGAATAGGGGGGACGGGGTTCGGATCCCCTCCCCGAACCTAGGGTAACGCTACAAGTGGAGGGGAACCCAGTTCAATTCTTAGTCGACACAGGGGCACAACATTCGGTCTTGATCAGACCCCATGGAAAAATCTCTGAAAAATCTTCCTGGGTCCAAGGGGCTACTGGAATAAGAAAATATCCCTGGACCACCCAGAGAACTGTGGACCTAGGAAATGGAAAGGTCACCCATTCCTTCCTAGTCATCCCTGACAGCCCGTGCCCCTTATTAGGAAGAGACTTACTCACTAAAATGGGGGCCCAGATTCATTTTACGCCAGGGGGCCCCCAAGTGACTGGTCCGCACAACCAACCCATTACCATACTTACTCTAAGATTAGAAGATGAATATCGACTCCATCAAGGGCCACCCTCACAAAGTCAAAACATAGAGCCCTGGCTCCAGCAGTTTCCAGAAGCATGGGCTGAAACCGGGGGTATGGGGTTGGCTAAACATCGCCCAGCTCTATTCATAGAGCTGAAGCCGGGGGCAGATCCAGTCCGGGTCCGACAATACCCGATGTCAATGGAGGCCAAAAAGGGCATCACACCACATATCCGTCGCCTCCTAGACTTAGGCATCTTGCGTCCCTGCCATTCAGCCTGGAACACCCCCCTGCTGCCCGTACGAAAATCTAACAGTGCAGACTACCGTCCGGTACAAGACCTGAGAGAAGTTAACCGCCGAGTCATGGACATACACCCAACAGTACCCAACCCCTATACCCTCCTAAGTGCCCTCAGTCCAGAAAAACAATGGTATACGGTCCTTGATTTAAAAGATGCTTTTTTCAGCCTGCCTCTGGCCCCCAAAAGCCAAGAGCTCTTCGCCTTCGAGTGGTCAGACCCTGAGAGAGGCATAAATGGGCAACTCACCTGGACCCGGCTCCCCCAAGGATTTAAAAACTCACCCACCTTGTTCGATGAGGCACTCCACGAGGATCTGGGTGAGTACCGGAATCAAAACCCTGAAGTGACTCTCTTGCAGTACGTTGACGATCTTTTAATCGCCGCTGAGACTGCCGAAGCTTGCTTGCAAGGCACCAAAAATCTCCTCCGGACACTTGGTGCCCTGGGGTACCGGGCTTCAGCAAAGAAAGCCCAAATTTGCAGATCCGAGGTAACCTACTTGGGGTATCTGTTAAGGGAAGGCCAACGATGGCTCACTGATGCACGGAAGGAAACCGTTCTCCGCATCCCCCGACCCACGACCCGAAGGCAGGTAAGAGAGTTCCTGGGATCGGCCGGGTTCTGCCGCTTGTGGATACCTCGGTTCGCCGAGATGGCCAAGCCTCTTTACTTGGTCACCCGAGAACAGGCGCCCTTTGAGTGGACAGAGGAAACTGAGCAGGCTTTCCAGCAAATTAAACTCGCCCTGTTGTCGGCACCAGCCTTAGGGCTCCCCGATGTCTCCAAACCCTTTCATCTCTTCGTAGATGAAAATAAAGGGGTAGCCAAAGCAGTGCTGACGCAACTCCTTGGCCCATGGCCCAGGCCCGTTGCCTATCTTTCAAAAAGACTGGACCCAGTAGCGGCTGGCTGGCCCCCTTGCCTCCGTATGATCGCTGCTACATCTCTAATGGTAAAGGATGCTGATAAGTTAACTATGGGACAAGAGTTACATATCACAACCCCTCATGCCATAGAAGGAGTCCTCAAACAACCTCCTGACCGATGGATTAGTAACGCCCGACTGGTTCACTACCAGGGACTATTATTAAATCCCCTCAGAATCATTTATGCTCCCACCCGAACACTAAACCCTGCCTCCCTGTTACCAGACCCGGACTTAGATACCCCTCTCCATGACTGCACTGAGATATTGGCACAGGTTCATGGAGCTCGGGAAGATTTACAGGATCATCCGCTGCCGGACGCTGAAGTTACCTGGTTCACTGACGGCAGCAGCTTTATACATCAGGGTCAAAGGTACGCGGGGGCGGCAGTCACAACTGAAACTGAGACTGTTTGGGCAGAGCCTTTGCCAGCTGGCACCTCTGCCCAACGGGCTGAACTTGTGGCCTTAACTAAGGCACTGACTTTGGGAAAAGACAAGAGACTAAATGTGTACACCGATAGCAGATATGCTTTTGCTACGGCCCACATACATGGAGCAATATACAGAGAGAGGGGACTGTTAACTGCAGAGGGGAAAACCATCAAAAACAAAGAAGAAATATTGGCTCTTCTAAAGGCACTCTGGCTGCCTAAACGACTAGCCATCATACATTGCCCAGGCCACCAAAAACCGATCACACTGGTGGCCAGAGGAAATAATCTGGCTGACCAGGTGGCCCGACAGGTGGCCTTACAGGTGGACTGTGCTTTAATGACCACCCTACCAGACCCCGGTCCAGCTAGTTTACCAGAAAGTCCCACCTACACTAAAAAAGACCTAGACTGGATCCAAAAATTGCCTATGACTCAGTGCCTTAACGGGTGGTGGAGAGCAGCGGACTGTAACATAATCCTCCCAGAGGAAATGGGAAATAAAGTCTTATCCAAAATGCACCGAGCCACTCATATGGGCACGAGAAAAATGCAAGACTTAATAAGACATGCTAGGATCACCATCAAAGACTCTAGGACAAAAATCGAACAGATAGTTACTAGCTGTAAAGCTTGTCAACTAACCAACGCCACCAACCACGGGAAAAACCCTGGCTCCAGAACTCGTGGAACCAGGCCGGGAGCCTATTGGGAAGTAGACTTCACCGAGGTAAAGCCTGGAAAATATGGATACAAATATTTGCTAGTGTTTATAGATACCTTTTCAGGATGGACAGAGGCCTTCCCCACCAAGCATGAGACTGCGCAGGTAGTAGCAAAGAAGATGTTGGAAGACATCATGCCCAGGTATGGATTCCCTACCCTAATAGGATCAGACAACGGACCAGCATTCATTTCAAAGGTAATACAAGGGATAGCGCAGTTTATTGGGGCCGATTGGAAACTACATTGTGCATATAGACCCCAAAGTTCAGGACAGGTAGAAAGAATGAATAGAACCCTAAAAGAGACCCTAACCAAATTGACCATGGAGACTGGCGCTAACTGGGTAGTCTTACTCCCCTACGCTCTGTTCAGGGTGCGGAATTCCCCTTACAAACTTGGATTAACCCCCTTTGAAATCATGTATGGAGTGCCCCCCCCTATAATTCCCAACCTGCAGTCTAATGTGTTAACTGAATTTGATGATCATGAACTTCTTATTTCCCTGAGGGAACTCCAGCACACCCACCAGGAAGTTTGGCCCAGATTGAGAGCCATTTATGAGAACGGGCCCCCTCCCGAGCCGCATCACTACCGACCCGGAGATTGGGTATACGTGCGGAGACACCAGCAAGAGACCCTCCAACCACGGTGGAAGGGACCCTATATTGTGATCCTAACCACACCCACTGCTCTCAAAGTCGACGGAATTGCTACCTGGATCCATTACACCCACGCCCGACCAGCTGATACCTTTGCGGTTCAAAAAGACTTCGTACCGGAAGCCAACACCGCCTGGACGGTTGACCAGAGTAAGACTCATCCTTTAAAATTGACTCTGCGTCGAAAACCTGACCCCGAAAACCGGCTAAGACCAAAGGCCTGGGTGTCCCATACCAGGACTGTTGCAGCAACTCCGGACCTACAATGATCGGAGGAACCCTCATTAGCGTACTCCTGCTCACCTCCTACGGACTGATAAGCATTGCAAGTAACCCCCATACACCCTATACTTTAACCTGGGAAATTACTAACCTAGAAACCCATGAAATATATAATGTCACCACTAAAACAGATGTCCCCCTGAATACCTGGTGGCCAGATTTATATTTTAATCTAGAAAAAGTCAGTCCGTTAGAAGATATGGGAGGGGGTGAGTGGAAAAAGAAACAGCGAAGGGTGTCAATCAGTAGAAATGGATTTTATGCATGTCCGGGATTTAGGGAACCAGGAAAGATGAAACACACCTGTGGGGGGATAGAATCTCTCTATTGCGCCGCATGGAATTGTGTCACAACTAATGATGGGGAATGGAAGTGGAAAGTAACCTCCCAATTCATTGAAATGTCCTATGTCCGACCATGTACTCGCACCAGGTATAATGAAAATTGTAATCTCATCCGTGTGCAGTTCACAGAAGAGGGAAAAAAGGACCCTCGATGGGTTCACGGGCTGACTTGGGGACTCTATTTATATCAGTATCCTCTCTATGGAACCCTCATTCAGATAAAATTAAAGGCACAGCCCAAAGTCCCACCAGTACTAGTGGGACCAAGCCCCATGGGAAAGGGCCCTAACAAGCCATCTCCAAAACCCACTACTAGGGCCCCGAAAATTCAAATCCCATTCAAAGATGACCCCTTATGGGTAATAATGAATACCACTTATCAGGCCTTAAACCGTACTAAACCCAATGAAACAGAAGCTTGTTGGCTGTGTTATTCCACAAAACCTCCATTTTACGAGTCGGTAGCAATAATAGGAAATTACAGCACTGCAAACAACTCAGACGCTTGCGGTTGGGGACAGAAAAGACCTGGCCTCACACTACCAGTGCTTACGGGAAACGGGACATGTATAGGAGCAGTACCAACAAAATATAGCCACTTATGCATAAGTAACAAAAATATACTCAATATTTCAGGGAACTGGATTATTCCACCAAATAACGCATGGTGGCTTTGTTCTCATGCGGGATTAACCCCTTGCCTCTATAAAGATATGTTCAACCAGTCAGAATTCTGTATAATGGTAATTGTGTTCCCAAAAATCATATACCACACAGCCGAATATGTAGACCAGATGTGGATAGCACCTAAAAGAGTGACTAAACGAGAACTTATTACTGCAGGAACTCTAACTCTAGCCACCATATTTGGACTCGGGGCCATCGGAGCTGGGACAGGGATTTCGGCCTTAACTATACAGAACAAGGGATTTAGTATACTTAGAGAAGCGGTTGACAAAGATATAGAAAAAATAGAAACTGCCATCACTTCGCTTGAAAAGTCCCTAACCTCCCTCTCGGAAGTAGTTTTACAAAACAGGAGAGGATTAGACCTGCTGTTCCTACAGCAAGGCGGTCTCTGTGCAGCACTAGGAGAAGAATGTTGTTTCTATGCTGACCACACAGGAATAGTAAGAGATTCTATGGCCAAGGTCCGAGAAGGGCTAAATAAACGAAAAAAGGAAAGAGAACAAGAGGCTGGATGGTTTGAATCCTGGTTCAGTGCGTCCCCATGGTTAACTACCCTGCTCTCCGCCTTACTCGGGCCTCTGGCCATCCTACTTCTCGCTCTCACATTCGGCCCCTGTATCATAAACAGAATTATTAATTTTGTCCAAGACAGGTTCAATGCTGTACAATTAATGGTCTTACGAACTCAGTACCAACCGCTCGAGACATTACAAATAGAAAACTGAAGATCCAAGATTGGCTCTTTAGGCACAAGAAAAAGGGGGGAATGAAAGGAACAATCCAAATAACAGCCCTACCTTAGTTTAAAGCTAGGTTCTCTTTTCTGTTTATTATGGATCTTTGATAAGAAATACAATTGCTGAGAAGTCTGTTTTGCTTGCTGTTTGCTATGAGCATTGTGAGACCTTTCCTGAATGTAACCCGCTGTGTAGTAGAATGGGTTGTAAACCTTCCTAAATGTAATGGAATGAGTAGTTGTACTTAAACTAACTGGCGTCTCTCGCTTCTGTAATCTTGCTTGTTTAACACATTCCTCACCTATCCCCTTCCCCTTTTTTTCTCTCTCCCACCACAAGTAACAGACAAAGGACGCCCAGTCAGAAAACCACAAATGTCCTTACTTTAGAATTTACCTATCAGGACCCTCACTCACCTATGCTGTTTGTCCCTGTCTATAAAAACCCTATACCAACTCTGATCGGGGCCTCTGTGTGTCACCGGCAACGAGTGCGCAGAGGTCCAGGTTCGAACCTGCAATAAACGACCCTTGCCGCTTGGCTTTGACTCACGACTCTGGTGGTCTTTTGTGGGAGGTTTTAGAACATCGGGCATTACAGTCTCCTGCTCTTAACAGCCCCATCGTCCTAACTCATTCCATGCCAAATGATGTTTGGCTTTTATATGTTGGAGACTGGATGTTTTAATAACCGAAAATGAGACTATCTGTTAATACCTGGAAGTGAGGAAAAGCTGTGGTTCAGAATTTTCACTTAGGCAATGTGACAGGCGACCAATAGACCATGCGAAAAGTCGGTTGTGAAAAATCATAGTTATTTTGTGTATGCATTACTAACAAGAGCAGATTGTTAATATAATACATATATTTTTCCTCCCATGAGCGTTTCTATCATGGATAATCAGGCAATAAAATACCATTTTTAGAAAAATCTATCCTCTTTAGTATGGATGAAAAATACTTATTTTTTAAATTTATTATTTATATCTTTCTCACATATAGATTGTATCATTGCATCTACTGATCCCTGCAGAGTAGGCTTTATTTCAGTATCTTTTTTTTTTTTTAATGTTTATTTATTTTTGAGAGAGAGAGAGAGAGAGAGACAGAGTGTGAGCAGGGGAGGAGCAGACAGACAGGGAGACACAGAATCCAAAGCAGGCTCCAGGCTCTGAGCTGTCAGCACAGAGCCCCATGTGGGGCTCGAATCCACCAGCCATGAGATCATGACCTGAGCTGAAGTCGGACGCCCAACCGACTGAGCCACCCAGGTGCCTCTCTTTTATTTATTTTTTTTAGGATGGAGAAACTGAGACTCAGAGAGGTGAATTAACTTGCCTAAGATTATACTTCTAGAATGTAAAAATAGAATTCTCCTTTAGGGCTGTCTGATTCAAAAACGTGTGCTCTTTCCACACTACTACTTACCACGGTGGCTGCTACAGAGTAGGTGTTCAAACGATGTTCGTCCCCATACTCTTTGAACTTCATTAGAGTCATCTGAGCAAATAACCATTCGGCTCTAACGTGAAAAATTAAAACAAAAACAATATCTAGAAAATGTTCAAGATGCTGACGGAGAAATCACTGCTTACCTTTGAATCAGAGTATTCGTATCCTCCCCACAGTATTATTCCTGCCGCTCCCAATGCGGCACTCTCGCCAATTGTATGTACTAAATCCTCCTAAAAAAGAGAAGTATCACAAGTAGTTTCTGCCAAACTCGGTCATTGACATTTCAGTGATAAGACTTAACTCATCAATTGTAGTAAAAACACATCGATAATGTTATCCTTGTTTCTAAAACAAAGCACTGTAGAGAATTATTAGAAAAGGCAATTCTGCCTTGGTGACTTTCTTTTATTTGATAAATATTTATGATGTTCCAGACAATATACTAGACACTGAGAATGTAAAAATGGAACGGATTCTAGTTCCTGTCCTCAAGGAAGCACTTTAGTGTGATGGTTGAGACAGACATAAAGACAACTAATTATAATTTGCTGGAACTCTCAACTCTGATGTTATACTACCTCTAACCACTGAACAATAATAATTAAAAAAAAAAGAACAAAGTTTGCTGTGATAAAAAAAATCAAGTAAGTATAGTATAACAAATTAAGTTCTATATTGGCCTATTAGACATATTGATTAGAGGTACTGCTTAATGCTACATAGAAGAGTCTGGAAAAGCTTTCTTCAGGAGGTGAGATTTCAGATATGTCTTTTGAAATGAGTACAAATTTCATAAGATAGATTAGAGAGAGCAGAATTTGGTGTACAGTAGAAGAATAAGGGCAGAGGTTCACATGTAGAAAAGAAACATAGTCCGCCCAGAGAACTGCTGTAACTCCTGTGGTAAAGCACAGGGGACTGGGGAAGAAAGGAAGGCATCTGAATCTTTGTACATAAACAGGATCTAAATACAAAGTCTTTTAGGCTATTTTAAATTATTAGGACTTGACTACAAAAAAAGTTTTAGTGCTGGAAAGCCACCAATTTGCAACTTTGATAGATGCTTTTGGCTGTCACATAACACATGTATTGGAAGGGGAAGCCAAGAAGATAGCAAGGGGCATCCATTAGGAGATGATGGACACTGCTCAATGAGAAATGATGAGGGTCTCAAGAAAGGCCATGTCGGTCCTTGCAAAGCAGAGGGGCAGACTGAAGAGTGATTTGGATGGATACCTATTAGATAATGAAAAGAGAAAGGAGCTTGACTCTCAAGCTGGGTGACTAAGTAGATTATAATTCACCAAGACAAGAAACGGAGGAGGTTATGTTCATGTTCATAGACCAAGAGCAAAGGAACAGGGAATAAAGGAGGATGAAACAGAGAGATAATACATGAAGGAACCTGCATTCTTCCCTTCCCTCCGAGGTGTGGAGAGCCAGAGATCCAGTGCAAAGACACAGTATTCAAAAACAAGGTTAAGAAGATGACCACGCCACAGCAAAACTTCCCTGCATTACGGAAAACCTCCAGTAACACTAGTGCTTGTGGTCTGCAATTTATCTAGGTAATACCAATAGAAAGGAAATCATCCTTCTACTATAATGCACTATTATACTAATATCACATTCCTTAAATATAAATCAAGTAAGTCGCTCACTTAAATTGAGACACCTCTGAAAGAATATATCAAGCAAAGCTGACATTTTAAATTATTTCATTGAAAAGTTATGTTATGTAGACAATAGGTAAGAAAGACCCATCTCATTTTTTGATATGTGAAGGCAACAGGATAGGATTAAAATGCTTCAATATAGGGGGACCTGTGTGGCTCAGTCGGTTGAGTGTCCAACTCTTGATTTTGGCTCAGATCACAATCCCAGGGTGGTGGGATAGAGCCCTGCTTAAGATTCTCTCTCTCTCTCCCCATCTGCCCCCCTCTATAGCTTTTGATGAGTCGAGTATGTGGTCTATTGATTTCCAAAGTAGAGCTCAGAGATGATACGTAGACCATAATTTATGGCAGATGTCTAATAGTACAAAAATGGGACAGTTATGAAAAAGACTTTTATTAAAATGTGGTTCATCTCATTCTCTCATTTTCTATCAAGAGAAACTATCTCACTGGATGGACTATTATCAGTTTCTACTGTTATTATTATTAATAACATATCATGTCTGACACATTGTAGTCACTCAATAAATAATTTTGGAATGAATAAATGTAACCTAGTCTTTTCCCAAAAGGATTTGAGAAAGTGACATGATTCGAAAGATCTGTTACTTGAGGAATATCTTATCAAGAAGACTGCTAGGTATGACTGATGTCTTCAAATACCTGAAGAACTGACTTTTCAAAGAAGGATTTGATTTATTCTAGGTTACACCAGAAGGTAGAATTAGACTTAATGATGTGAATTATCCAGGGGCAGAGTAGACTCAACATACTCAAGAACTTTCTGGGAATTAACATCGTCCCAAAATGACAATTTTTCTTCTGGAATAGGGAGAGCCCATCAAAAAGTGTTGAAGCAGAGGCCAGATAAGAAAGAATCCATGTTTGGGTCAGAGGTGGATTAGATAACTCTGAAATCTTCCAACTTTTTGTCAAGACGCTAATACTCTTTTCCTCCTAAACATATTGAATAAACAACCCATTACTGAGTAATCCTCAACGATATAAATGTCAAGTCTAATCAATAGCGTTTGGGTCAATAGATTTTATTCTAAAATATTTGAGGAATAATTGATACTGCTTTTAAATGCCCTCGTCTCAAACATAAGTGGTCTAATAAGATGAGCTGTGTATTGTCTATCCAATGGCCCTGTGTCTGTGTTGGGCACTGGAATCACAGAAATGTGAGCCACAGGTATGGATGGAGATTTAAGGGTTTTCTTATCTAGTCATCTACCCAGTGATTGAATCCCTACAATAATGTCCTATCTAAATGACAATCTAGCTAAAGCTTGAACACTTCCAAGTGTCTGCAAACTCATTATCTTCCAAACAAGCTCATTCCCACCTCTTTGTTCTTCCTACTTTGTGTTATTTCTAAGGCAATGTCTGTTTGCATAAAGCACTTTTAAAGCCTTGATATCAGCCACTAGATCACATTGTAGACTCTTAAATATAAAATTAATAGAATCTATGTTATTTTCAGTGAACTTAATTAAAACATAAAAATGAAATATAACAAAAACTATAATTGATTAATACTTTACCCAAGCTTTATTCTATACCTTTTAGATTTGCAAAATTGGTGCTACTCTTTTATATTGAAAAGCTGATTCTGAAATTGCTCCAGGGTTAAAATTAATCTGTTACATCATTTAACTCAAGCTTGACAACTATTCTACAGGAAAACCCTGAAAATGCTAAGCTGATAAGAGTCATCATCCAAAAAACTAGGTAAACATCATGGGGCACCTGGGTAGCTCAGTTGGTTAAGTGTCAGACTTCAGCTCAGATCATGATCTCACAGTTAGTGAGCCTGAGCCCCACATCGGCTCTCTGCTATCAGCATAGAGCCTGCTTTGGATCCTCTCTCTGCCCCCTGCCTCCCTCTCCCTGCCCCCTGCCTCCCTCAAAAATAAATAAACATTTGAAAATACATACATACATACACACACACATAAAAACTAAGTAAACATCTAATTGTCAGTGATATTGTTTCAGAACTGGGTTGACATTTGAATATGTACCTTTAATAATAAAATAGTGTTCTATTATTAAGGGAAAATAATTACCCTAAAACATTTTTTTCACAGATTTTGCATACTCATTGTACCAAATTTCCATTTTTTAGGTGAGTGACTATACTTTTTCTTACCTGTGACAAAGCTTCAAGACTACGCAAATAAAATGGTCTGGAAAAAATAAAAACTGGCAAAATATAGTCATGTCTAGCCATCTCAGCGATCCTTATGGCTTCCCTAACTCGATAATGAACAAATTTCAAAGCATTTAAACTTGACTTCAATATTTTATCCAAATATATTGACGTATAAAGTGCTGTACTTTTTTCCCATAGCCACTGGAGTTGGTCATTGCGGGAAATTTCATCATTTGGGCATTTACCTGTGTAGATCTGTGGGTTTGTCCTATAATCATAATTGTAGCAGTCTGGGTAGAGATAAAAGCCCCATAAACACTTTGGTCTCATTTCTAAAGCCAATGTGAGAGTGGTGTTCATAAAACTCCTTCCAGCACTTTCGAATTCCTGTTGGGCAATTGTTTTCACTTTCATTTCTGACCAATCAGGATGGCGGTTTCTAGTGAAAGCTAAGGAGTGGTTTTTATATATTATTCTGTTGCCCCAATTTCTATCCCATTGGGGTTTCCAGCTTTCCCAGTCAATGACAACAAGACCTTCCGATCTCCACCAAGAGACAACTTTTGCAATGTCATCAGCTGTCTTCCTGAGGTGTTTAGAAAGACTCATATTCTGTGGTATCCCTCCATTAAAGGGTTTTCCATCTTGAGAGAAATAAGGATAATACCCTAATTCATTTGGATAAAATATGGCAATTGTTGACCCCCTCTGAGTCTCTACAGGATTTGCTATAATATTAAATAATGGGAGATTCAAATCCACATTGAAGAAATGTTGACACTGCATCGTTGGGGCAGCCCAGAACATGTTGAAAGGTTGGTTCTTGATCACTGGGGGCAGTACTGGTTTGAGGACTGAATGAGTGAACTTGATCAAGGGCAACAGCACTCCCGACCATGCCATCCACAGGTTACACATGACTTGTAGTTTTCACCATTACAGCAGTCTCCTTAAAAACAAGAAGAGGAAAAAAATCAGACACAATGGAGTCAAATGTCCCTTTAGTTTTACGCTACACAGGGAGTAGCAAATGAAGTAAACTCACAATGGTGTTCAAGCTGTTCTTTAAATGGTAGAACAATTTCTTTTTAAGACTTATAAGGTTTATTGCTCTCTAGGATTAATTTATAGGTTCATTTGAACCAAGGGAAGAAAAATGAGGCTTTTTTAAAAAAAAAAAAAAAACACTGAAAACATGAAAACAAAATCCAGTGAATAAAAACTAATGTAAAAGTTTTCACACATATTCTCAGCTATGCCAACTCTACATGCGAGATGTTCTGGCTTTAATTTCCTATTATTCTGACTACATTGATCTACACCATCCTGTACAGACATAACTTTGGTTGTAAGGAGAACTAGGAATGGATTGCCCTATCTCCTTATTGATTACTGGCAAAGTGACCAAGGACATGCCCTGTTGAAAATTAACAAATGTTGATATTTTAACAAATATTAACTAGAATAAAAGAAATAACAAATGATACCAGCAGTAAGCAATACCTTGCTTGCTATTGGAAATGCACTGGCCTCAAAGATGTGTTTGTCCGTTTGTTTATCCATTGGTTTTGCTTCATTTTGTCTATTTGTAAAAGATAGCAATCACCTTTGGAATTAGCATAGGCTAAAATAGAAAACATACATGGCATTTACCTGCTGTTGATTATGGATTCGGTGCTATCTTCTCTCAGGTATATAAAGAAGCCTAAAAACCTATTAGTTCTTTAACTTCATGGTTTTCTCTTGAAGAAATTGGGCTGTATTTTCACCAGTTAAATCTCAAACGAAACCTGGCTCTCTAAACCCCTTCTAAATAGTCAGTTGACCAAAAACTGCCAAAGAATCTTCCCAGAATACAAGGACTGCCTAATAAATGATGCATTCCAGCCAATGAGATTTCATTCTGCAAGCAGCAGAGTTGAAGTTATATATCCAAATTATTTTATCATGTATATATTTTTTATATAAAGGAATCACAAATTTTTCTCTGATGTAATTAAACTCAGTATCTTTTTGAGAGTCGTATGTTACTTCTTGTGTAGTTCTTGCTGTCTTTATTTAATATATTAAACGCAAGAAATGTTACCAACCAAAATGATGTGTTAACTCATAAAATCGCACCCTAAGATTGTAAAGACTTTGGCATTATCTTGGTCCCTAGTATGCATTTTATAATGAACTTCTACTACAGTAACAAAATTATGCATTATTAAACAGTGAATTTTTAAATATAATTAATTGTTTCTTCGTAATGCTTACTGAGATTTTATTCCATTTTCTAGCCATTTTTATCATTCAGAATATAAATCTGACCTAAATTTATTTATTTATTTATTTATTTGTTTGTTTGTTTGTTTATTTATTTATTTATTTATTTATTTATTTATTTATATATACATACATACATACATACACATGCATACACACACTTTGGCTTTTGTTCATTGAATTTGTAGGAGCGCTGACAACACAGACTCCATCTTTGGCCCGCCATCTTATTCATGCCTATGCAATGACCTCCCTTGGGGCTACGTGTTCCAGGCCCCATGGATGCTAATGTAAGCCCTGACTGGAATGTGGGAAGACTTGCTCTGATCTCCCCTTAAATGGTGCACAGAAGGCTCCTCGTTAGAGAATCAGTAGAAAGCCTATCATGCACAGGTGGTGCCACTTTAAATAATTACCTTTTGATCTCACCACCATGCCCCTCACTCTATAAAAGCTATGGGTTAAGGTCTGGACTAGGTGGAGGATAGCTCGGATCCGAGGCTGCTCGGATCATTTTATGGTCTAGGGGATTTTCTTGATTACAGATTTTAAGTGACAAAGGACATAACGGACAAGTTGGCCAGGTTCAGGGAGTGATGTGAATTTGGCTCTATGTGAGGGTACAGAGAGAAAAGTACAAGTGATAAAAATAACCTGGCAGTTGGGGTTTTATGCATCAAAGGCGTGGTGGAGTGAGTTCTGATAGACTCTTAAAGGGAAGTAAATAGTCCGTTTTAATGGTAACCTACTTGTCATTGGTATCTTAGATTTTTGCAGTGAGAAGTATTAGGGGGACAGGGCATCATTTGCCAATAGCATTCAGAGTTCTGTGAGCCTCTTTTTCAATTCTGCCAAAAACTGTGTCAAAGGTGAGAAAGATGTGGTTTTATCATGCTTTTGTTATACATTTTCTTCCACTGAAATGTAAACTTATTAAGATGGTTCTAAATATAGTGTGTGTGTGTGTGTGTGTGTGTGTAAAGTCCAAATTCATGTGTGATTGGGGATTTCATTCTTTGCACTCAATGACAGAAAATCTTGTGGTTTTTTTTTAACATACAATAAAATCACCAGTCACTCTTTATTATGACAATGCATTATTAGGATCCAGTAAAAAAATCTCTTTGGGGTTTACAACTTCAACAAGTTTAGGGGCGCCTGGCTGGCTTAGTTGGAAGAGTATGTGACTCTTGATCTCCAGGTTGTGAGTTTGAGCCCCACATTGAGTGTAGAGATTACTTTAAATAAATCGATAGATAGATAAATAGGTAAATAAATAAATGAACTAAAAACTTAAAAACAACAAGGTTTTATACCTGTACTATAGAGCCTCTTAAAATATGTTGTGGGGGATTCCAAGCAAAGATGAAATTTTCTCTCAAGCCAGGGTCTTGTTTGCCTGATAATTGGAGCCCTGATGAAGGCATTCAAATTGGTTTTGTGTTTTTGCTTTTGTTTTACCTGCAGGTTATTTATGGTTTTTATTTTCTCAGAGAAATAGTAATAGTTTTCCAAAAAAGAAAGAGGATGATTAAATCAGATTAGACTCACTAGATTGTTTTGCTCAAATTCACCTGTATTTCCAATTTTGAATAAAACGACAAGCTAGGTCAATTTCAAATTATTTAAATGTCTGTACCCAAAGAAAAGGAAGTAACAAATTCTCTAAAAAGCTTATGAGGTTTTATAATTTTTCCAGAAATAAGTAGGGAAATTGCTTTTTATCATATAGGCTTCAAATTTGGGGAAAAGATATTACATGAACTGTTAAGAGATAAACTGAGGCATAATAAATAGTTTGAGTTTATTTGAGCAAAAGCCAATTTGAATGGGGCAGCACCAAGCCAGAAATGCTTAGGGAGAACTCTACTGACAGGAGCTCTGGTAGAGACTTTTATAGGGAAAAGGTGAAAGCAAAGCGAGACAATTATTTTCTTTAATGTTTATTTATTTTTGAGAGAGAGAGAGAGCCAGAGCATGAGAGGGAGTGGGATGGGGGGGGTGCAAAGAGAGTGTAATGCCCGATGTTCTAAAACCTCCCACAAAAGACCACCAGAGTCGTGAGTCAAAGCCAAGCGGCAAGGGTCGTTTATTGCAGGTTCGAACCTGGACCTCTGCGCACTCGTTGCCGGTGACACACAGAGGCCCCGATCAGAGTTGGTATAGGGTTTTTATAGACAGGGACAAACAGCATAGGTGAGTGAGGGTCCTGATAGGTAAATTCTAAAGTAAGGACATTTGTGGTTTTCTGATTGGGCGTCCTTTGTCTGTTACTTGTGGTGGGGGAGAGAAAGAAAGAAAAAGGGGAAGGGGATAGGTGAGGAATGTGTTAAACAGGCAAGATTACAGAAGCGAGAGACGCCAGTTGGTTTAAGTACAATTACTCATTTCATTACATATCAGACTACGTTTAGGAAGGTTTACAACCCATTCTACTACACAGCGGGTTACTTCCAGGAAAGGTCTCACAATGCTCATAGTAAACAGCAAGCAAAACAGACTTCTCAACAATTGTATCAAAGATCCATAATAAGCGGAAAAGAGAACCTAGCTTTAAACTAAGGTAGGGCTGTCATTTGGATTGTTCCTTACATTCCCCCCTTTTTCTTGTGCCTAAAGAGCCAATCTTGGATCTTCAGTTTTCTATTTGTAATGTTTCGAGCGGTTGGTACTGAGTTCGTAAGACCATTAATTGTACAGCATTGAACCTGTCTTGGACAAAATTAATAATTCTGTTTATGATACAGGGGCCGAATGTGAGAGCGAGCAGTAGGATGGCCAGAGGCCCGAGTAAGGCGGAGAGCAGGGTAGTTAACCATGGGGACGCACTGAACCAGGATTCAAACCATCCAGCCTCTTGTTCTCTTTCCTTTTTCCGTTTATTTAGCCCTTCTCGGACCTTGGCCATAGAATCTCTTACTATTCCTGTGTGGTCAGCATAGAAACAACATTCTTCTCCTAGTGCTGCACAGAGACCACCCTGCTGTAGGAACAGCAGGTCTAATCCTCTCCTGTTTTGTAAAACTACTTCCGAGAGGGAGGTTAGGGACTTTTCAAGCGAAGTGATGGCAGTTTCTATTCTTTCTATATCTTTGTCAACCGCTTCTCTAAGTATACTAAATCCCTTGTTTTGTATAGTTAAGGCCGAGATCCCTGTCCCGGTTCCGATGGCCCCGAGTCCAAATATGGTGGCCAGAGTTAGAGCCCCTGCAGTAATGAGTTCTCTTTTAGTCACTCTTTTGGGTGCTATCCACATCTGGTCTACATACTCAGCTGTGTGGTATATGATTTTTGGGAACACAATTACCATTACACAGAATTCCGACTGATTGAACATGTCCTTATAGAGGCAAGGGGTTAATCCCGCATGAGAACAAAGCCACCATGAGTTATTTGGTGGAATAATCCAGTTCTCTGAAGTATTGAATATATTCCTGTTACTTATGCATAAGTGGCTATATTTTGTTGGCACTGTTCCTATACATGTCCCATTTCCCGTAAGCACTGGTAGTGTGAGGCCGGGTCTTCTCTGTCCCCAACTGCAAGCGTCTGAGTTGTTTGCAGTGCTATAATTCCCTGTTATTGCTACTGACTCGTAAAATGGAGGTTTTGTGGAATAGCACAGCCAACAAGCTTCTGTTTCATTGGGTTTAGTATGGTTTAAGGCCTTATAAGTAGTATTTATCATTACCCATAAGGGGTCATCTTTGAATGGGATTTGAATTTTTTGGGGTTTTTTCGGGGTCACCTGAGTGGTCGAAGAACTAGTACCCATGCCCGTGGTGTCAGTAGGCTTACTAGTGGGCCCTGGAGTAGTAGTAGGCTCACTGGTGGCCCCTATTACTGGATTCGGTCCTACTAACACTGGTGGAACCTTGGGTTGTACCTTTAGTTTTATCTGAATAACAGTTGCAAAGTAAGGCGGTCCCCGATACAGGTGAATTCCCCAATTTAGCCCCGTAATCCATCTCGTCTCCTTTTTTCCGTCCTCTAGGAATTTGATACGAATAAGGTTACAGGCGCGGATCTGCTTGGGACAGGGGCTGGCAAATTTCATGTCAATATAATGGGGTTTTACCTCCCATTTCCAGCTTCCATCATTGATAGTGACACAGCTCCAAGCCTTACAGTAGAGGGATTCGACTCCTCCACAGGTTTTTTTCATTGCTCCTGTTCTGAACCCGGGACATGCATAAAACCCACCAGATCTTATGCGCTTTTTTTCATTTTCTGGGGTTCCGGTCCATGACGGATTAGGACGCTGGCGGCTTCCGTTGGGGGAAGTACCCCCATAGTTATGGCTACGTCCTCTAGGTTAAAATATAGATCAGGCCACCAGGCATTTAGGGGAGTATCGTCTATTGTGGTAGTATTATAGACTTCCTGAGTTTCTAGATTAGAAATCTCCCAAGTTAAAGTATAGGGTATATGGGGGTTGCTCGCAATACTTATCAGTCCGTAGGAGGTGAGCAGGAGCACGCTAATGAGTGTTCCTCCGATCATTGTGGGTCCGGAGCTGCAGCAACAGTCTTGGTATGGGACACCCAGGCCTTTGGTCTCAGCCGGTTTTCGGGGTCAGGTTTTCGACGCAGAGCCAATTTTAAAGGATGGGTCTTACTCTGGTCAATTGTCCAGGCGGTGTTGGCTTCCGGCACGAAGTCTTTTTGAACCGCAAAGGTATCAGCTGGTCGGGCGTGGGTGTAATGGATCCAGGTAGCAATCCCGTCGACTTTGAGAGCAGTGGGTGTGGTTAGGATCACAATGTAGGGTCCCTTCCACCGTGGTTGGAGGGTCTCTTGCTGGTGTCTCCGCACATATACCCAATCTCCGGGTCGGTAGTGATGCGGCTCAGGAGGGGGCCCGTTCTCATAAATGGCTCTCAATCTGGGCCAAACTTCCTGGTGGGTGTGCTGTAGTTCCCTCAGGGAAATAAGAAGTTCATAATCATCAAATTCAGTTAACACATTAGACTGTAGGTTGGGAATTATAGGGGGGGGCACTCCATACATGATTTCAAAGGGGGTTAATCCAAGTTTGTAAGGGGAGTTCCGCACCCTGAACAGAGCGTAGGGGAGTAAGACTACCCAGTTAGCGCCAGTCTCCATGGTCAATTTGGTTAGGGTCTCTTTTAGGGTTCTATTCATTCTTTCTACCTGTCCTGAACTTTGGGGTCTATATGCACAATGTAGTTTCCAATCGGCCCCAATAAACTGCGCTATCCCTTGTATTACCTTTGAAATGAATGCTGGTCCATTGTCTGATCCTATTAGGGTAGGGAATCCGTACCTGGGCATGATGTCTTCCAACATTTTCTTTGCTACTATCTGCGCAGTCTCATGCTTGGTGGGGAAGGCCTCTGTCCATCCTGAAAAGGTATCTATAAACACTAGCAGATATTTGTATCCATATTTTCCAGGCTTTACCTCGGTGAAGTCTACTTCCCAATAGGCTCCCGGCCTGGTTCCGCGAGTTCTTGAGCCAGGGTTTTTCCCGTGGTTGGTGGCGTTAGTTAGTTGGCAAGATTTACAGCTAGTAACTATCTGTTCGATTTTTGTCCTAGAGTCTTTGATGGTGATCCTAGCATGTCTTATTAAGTCTTGCATTTTTCTCGTGCCCATATGAGTGGCTCGGTGCATCTTGGATAAAACTTTATTTCCCATTTCCTCTGGGAGGATTATGCTACAGTCTGCTGCTCTCCACCATCCGTTAAGGCACTGAGTCATAGGCAATTTTTGGATCCAGTCTAGGTCTTTTTTAGTGTAGGTGGGACTTTCTGGTAAACTAGCTGGACCGGGGTCTGGTAGGGTGGTCATTAAAGCACAGTCCACCTGTAAGGCCACCTCTCGGGCCACCTGGTCAGCCAGATTATTTCCTCTGGCCACCGGTGTGATCGGTTTTTGGTGGCCTGGGCAATGTATGATGGCTAGTCGTTTAGGCAGCCAGAGTGCCTTTAAAAGAGCCAATATTTCTTCTTTGTTTTTGATGGTTTTCCCTTCTGCAGTTAACAGTCCCCTCTCTCTGTATATACCTCCATGTATGTGGGCCGTAGCAAAAGCATATCTGCTATCGGTGTACACGTTTAGTCTCTTGTCTTTTCCCAAAGTCAGTGCCTTGGTTAAGGCCACAAGTTCAGCCCGTTGGGCAGAGGTGCCAGCTGGCAAAGGCTCTGCCCAAACAGTCTCAGTTTCAGTTGTGACTGCTGCCCCCGCGTACCTTTGACCTTGATGTATAAAGCTGCTGCCGTCAGTGAACCAGGTAACTTCGGCGTCTGGCAGTGGATGATCCTGTAAATCTTCCCGAACTCCATGAACCTGTGCCAATATCTCAGCGCAGTCATGGAGAGGGGTATCTAAGTCCGGGTCTGGTAACAGGGAGGCAGGGTTTAGTGTTCTGGTGGGAGCATAAATGATTCTGAGGGGATTTAATAAGAGTCCCTGGTAGTGAACCAGTCGGGCATTGCTAATCCATCGGTCAGGAGGTTGTTTGAGGACTCCCTCGATGGCATGAGGGGTTGTGATATGTAACTCTTGTCCCATAGTTAACTTATCAGCATCCTTTACCATTAGAGCTGTAGCAGCTATCATACGGAGGCAAGGAGGCCAGCCAGCCGCTACTGGGTCCAGTCTTTTTGAAAGATAGGCAACAGGCCTGGGCCATGGGCCAAGGAGTTGCGTCAGCACTGCTTTGGCTACCCCTTTATTTTCATCTACGAAGAGATGAAAAGGTTTGGAGACATCGGGGAGCCCTAAGGCTGGTGCCGACAGCAGGGCGAGTTTAATTTGCTGGAAAGCCTGCTCAGTTTCCTCTGTCCACTCAAAGGGCGCCCGTTCTCGGGTGACCAAGTAAAGAGGCTTAGCCATCTCGGCGAACCGAGGTATCCACAAGCGGCAGAACCCGGCTGATCCCAGGAACTCTCTTACCTGCCTTCGGGTCGTGGGTCGGGGGATGCGGAGAACGGTTTCCTTCCGTGCATCAGTGAGCCATCGTTGGCCTTCCCTTAACAGATACCCCAAGTAGGTTACCTCGGATCTGCAAATTTGGGCTTTCTTTGCTGAAGCCCGGTACCCCAGGGCACCAAGTGTCCGGAGGAGATTTTTGGTGCCTTGCAAGCAAGCTTCGGCAGTCTCAGCGGCGATTAAAAGATCGTCAACGTACTGTAAGAGAGTTACTTCGGGGTTTTGATTCCGGTACTCACCCAGATCCTCGTGGAGTGCCTCATCGAACAAGGTGGGTGAGTTTTTAAATCCTTGGGGGAGCCGGGTCCAGGTGAGTTGCCCATTTATGCCTCTCTCAGAGTCGAACCACTCGAAGGCGAAGAGCTCCTGGCTTTTGGGGGCCAGAGGCAGGCTGAAAAAAGCATCTTTTAAATCAAGGACCGTATACCATTGTTTTTCTGGACTGAGGGCACTTAGGAGGGTATAGGGGTTGGGTACTGTTGGGTGTATGTCCATGACTCGGCGGTTAACTTCTCTCAGGTCTTGTACCGGACGGTAGTCTGCACTGTTAGGTTTTCGTACGGGCAGCAGGGGGGTGTTCCAGGCTGAATGGCAGGGACGCAAGATGCCTAAGTCTAGGAGGCGACGGATATGTGGTGTGATGCCCTTTTTGGCCTCCATTGACATCGGGTATTGTCGGACCCGAACTGGATCTGCCCCCGGTTTCAACTCTATGAATAGAGCTGGGCGATGTTTAGCCAACCCCATACCCCCGGTTTCAGCCCATGCTTCTGGAAACTGCTGGAGCCAGGGCTCTATGTTTTGACTTTGTGAGGGTGGCCCCTGATGGAGTCGATATTCATCTTCTAATCTTAGAGTAAGTATGGTAATGGGTTGGTTGTGCGGGCCAGTCACTTGGGGGCCCCCTGGCGTAAAATGAATCTGGGCCCCCATTTTAGTGAGTAAGTCTCTTCCTAATAAGGGGCACGGGCTGTCAGGGATGACTAGGAAGGAATGGGTGACCTTTCCATTTCCTAGGTCCACAGTTCTCTGGGTGGTCCAGGGATATTTTCTTATTCCAGTAGCCCCTTGGACCCAGGAAGATTTTTCAGAGATTTTTCCATGGGGTCTGATCAAGACCGAATGTTGTGCCCCTGTGTCGACTAAGAATTGAACTGGGTTCCCCTCCACTTGTAGCGTTACCCTAGGTTCGGGGAGGGGATCCGAACCCCGTCCCCCCTATTCTGCATCTTGAGTGAAGAGGGCGGGTGTGGTTTTTGGCTGCCACGGTTTTTGACCATAATGTGGCTTTTTCTTTTTAGGGCATTCTCGGGCCCAGTGGCCTTTTTCTTTGCAATAGGCGCATTGGTCCTTATCTAGGGGCTTGTGTTTATCCAGGGGCTTTTGGACAACAGTAGCCAGGACTTTGGTCATTTTCTCGGTGGCTTTAAGTTGCCTGTCCTCTGGAGTCTCTCTATTATTATAGACACGCTGGGCAATGCGGAGTAAGTCCTGAATCTGTTTTCCCTCCAGGTCCTCTAGCTTCTGGAGTTTCTTTTTAATATCAGTGGCTGCTTGATTTACAAAGGCCATTACAACAGCAGCTTGATTTTCGGGGGCCTCGGGGTTCATGGGGGTATACTGTCTGAAGGTTTCCATTAATCTTTCTAAATAAGCGGCAGGGCTCTCTGTCTTACCTTGTATTATTGAATACACTTTTGCCAAATTAGTGGGCTTGCGTGCAGCAGCCCGGAGACCCGCCATTAGAGTCTGGCGATAAATGCGCAGCCGTCCCCTACCTTCTGCCGTGTTGTAGTCCCAGCCATCCTGTGGGGGTCGGGTCAAGGGAAAAGCTGCGTTAATGAGATCAAGGTTAGCAGTGGGTTGGCCGTCATCCCCAGGAACCAGCTTTCTTGCTTCCAATTGAATTCTTTCTCGCTCCTCGGTAGTGAACAGGATTCGGAGGAGCTGCTGACAATCATCCCAGGTGGGTTGGTGAGTAAACATAACGCTGTCTAAGAGACTTATTAAATCTTTAGGGTTGTCAGAAAATCGGGCATTCTGGGTTTTCCAGTTATATAGGTCACTAGTAGAGAAGGGCCAATATTGGAGTCGGGGATTCCCCGTATCATCGGGAGGCCCTATTTCCCGTAAAGGTAAAGCTACGGTGGAGTCAGGAAGGCGGAGTCCTGGCTCACGTGGGGCCCGCCTACGGGTATGTCCGGCCGGCCCTTGGACTTCGCCCCCATTAGGCATGGGCGCGGGTTGAGCCTCCCTATTCTCCAGTTCTCCTATGGGCTGGGCTACGGGAGGCTCTGCCGGCGCAGCAGGGATAGGGGCAGCTTGCGGAATGCGAGGAGGAACCTGGTAAGGGGGAGGGTCGAGAAAAGGTAAATCTTGGCTGTCGGGGAGAACAGGGGGTGCAGCTGGAGTTGGCGACTTGGGAGGGCTGATAGGTTTAGCCGCTAGGATTTGGCATGACTCTGCTATTAAGAAAGAGGCCATCCAAGGAGGAGGGTTTTCTACTAAATCTTGCCACACCAGAATATAGGGAATCTGATCCGAGTGACCTTCTTTCCCTGGTAGGAAAATTTTTGATTTTACTTTAAGGACCACAGGGAGGCAGAAGGTTCCCTCTGTAGGCCAATTAACCCCGAAGGTGGGCCATTCAGAGCGGCAATAGGTAATTAACTTCCTTTTGTGAATGTCTAGGCTTAAGCTGTGTCCTCTAGCTTTTACGTCCCTGAAATTGGCGAGGAGGAGGGAGAGAGGGGTGCTCTGCGTTTGGCCCATATTATAATTCTGAGGAAGAGGAGAGGAGAAAAGGGGGGGGGGGCGCCGCTGGCCAGGGGGCAGGAAGGAAAGCCGCAGGGAGCTGAGAAAGGAGGAGAGAGAAACAAAGGATGGAATAATTAATTCTGATCAGCCGAGAAAACACTTAATTCCAATAAAACATCCGACCTATGAAAGAAAAACAAGAACTAACAAAAATCTTTCCCAGCGGTTCCAACTTTCTTGGCTAGCCCGACAGAGAGGGTTACGGCGGTATTTACAAGGGCCCCGGGGTGACAATACATTTAGACTGACAAAGAAGCACTCGCGTACTCGCCCGTCCGCGTCCCTCGCGGGAACTTAGGTGCCTCTTAGCATGGGCGGGCAGGTATAAACCCCCTGCTCGGATCAAAAAGATTTTGACCGCCTTAAGCCGTATGAGGATCACCGCGGAAATCGGGTTAGAGCCCACTCGAATCCCGTAGCTTATGCTGTGGGACTACACATAAGAAGCACTCACGTACTCGCCCGTCCGCGTCCCTCGCGGGAACTTAGGTGCCTCTTAGCATGGGCGGGCAGGTATAAACCCCCTGCTCGGATCAAAAAGATTTTGACCGCCTTAAGCCGTATGAGGATCACCGCGGAAATCGGGTTAGAGCCCACTCGAATCCCGTAGCTTATGCTGTGGGACTACACATAGGGTAAGTCAGGCGCGTGCCCCTGACTCCCAACAATCATTCCATTCAACAGACAGACACACAGACATACATCACATCAAAATACCGGTAATAATTGGCATGCCTAGATGGTTTTTCTTCTTTTTTAGACGCCTAGAGATATTTTTAGCACTCTGGAGGTTCATAAAGAAAATGAAAGTATTTAGTTCGCAGGCGCGTTGGGCGTAAGCAGCCCCCAGAAAAGAATCCAGATGGGCCAAGGAGCCCCAGATGGACCGAACAGCCCCAGATGGGCCAAACAGCCCCAGATGGGCCAAACAGCCCCAGATGGACCAATCAGGTCGCCAGATGGGCCAAGGAGCCCCAGATGTCAGTGGACGTCTCCAACTGACCCCGGCTGGGTGCCCTATAGCGCGTCCGCCAGGGTCACACCAGCTTCCAGACAGAACCGGTTCTCCAGAGAAGAAGCACAGATTAGAGAGAAAAGGAAGAACGTTAGAGCCGGCTTACTTACCGATCGGAATCAGATACGACCCATTGATCAGAAGTCTGGTGAGCTCGGGGGAGATCTCGGTGGGACCTCCAAATGTAATGCCCGATGTTCTAAAACCTCCCACAAAAGACCACCAGAGTCGTGAGTCAAAGCCAAGCGGCAAGGGTCGTTTATTGCAGGTTCGAACCTGGACCTCTGCGCACTCGTTGCCGGTGACACACAGAGGCCCCGATCAGAGTTGGTATAGGGTTTTTATAGACAGGGACAAACAGCATAGGTGAGTGAGGGTCCTGATAGGTAAATTCTAAAGTAAGGACATTTGTGGTTTTCTGATTGGGCGTCCTTTGTCTGTTACTTGTGGTGGGGGAGAGAAAGAAAGAAAAAGGGGAAGGGGATAGGTGAGGAATGTGTTAAACAGGCAAGATTACAGAAGCGAGAGACGCCAGTTGGTTTAAGTACAATTACTCATTTCATTACATATCAGACTACGTTTAGGAAGGTTTACAACCCATTCTACTACACAGCGGGTTACTTCCAGGAAAGGTCTCACAATGCTCATAGTAAACAGCAAGCAAAACAGACTTCTCAACAATTGTATCAAAGATCCATAATAAGCGGAAAAGAGAACCTAGCTTTAAACTAAGGTAGGGCTGTCATTTGGATTGTTCCTTACAAGAGAGGGAGACATGGAATCATGAAGCAGGCTCCAGGCTCTGAGCTGTCAGCACAGAGCCCGATGTGGGGCTGGAACTCACAGACCTTGAGATCATGACCTGAGCCAAAGTCGGATGTTTAATGGACTGAGCTACCCAGGAGCCCCAGAGCAAGGCAATTATTGATTGGCTATAGCTTAAAGGTCTAGCTGGCTGTAATGTGTTTGTCTTTAGGTCTCAATTTTGTTACCTTGAGGCGTTAGATTTTGGTTTGCTTGGCCTGTAGGCCACCACAGCTTTAGAGCCACTTTAGAACAACACTAATATTATTCTCCCACCAAAATGTCCAGGGGCAGAGGTACATATAGAACAGCCAGAGGACCACCAACTAAAGGAGTGCCTATGGAATAGCTGGACCAACTTTGTCCCTTCCCATTTCTTAAACACAATGAGCACTTGGCTGAGGCTTTTAAACCAAACTGAAGCCTTGAGAACTGGTCTCTAAAAACCGCTGGGTGGAAAGCTCCAGCCCTCTGAGCACAGAGGCCGGTTCCCAGGTCACCAGCCCCTTTCCAGAGGTGCGTCTGAGGTCACCTCATTGACATAACAAGAGACACCTTTATCCCTCTGGGGGTGGGGGGGGGACTTCAAGGGTTTTACTTATTTATTTTTTGAGAGAGAGGGAGTACACCAGCAGGAGTGGGGGAGGGGCTGAGAGGAAGAGAAAGGATACCAGCCGGCTCCTCTCTGTCAGTTGTGGGACCCTTAGCCGGCTGAGCCACCCAGGCACCCCAAGAAATTGCAAGGGTTTTAGGAGCTCTGTAACAAAAACAGGATGAAGATCAAACATATATTTCTTATTATAAATCATAACATCATAGGTGGGTGCATATTTTGGATTGGGGCTGAGTCTTCCCGGTTTTTGTTCTTTTTATATAACAACCCTCTTTATCTTTTTTAATACTCTTTGTCAGGAAGCCTAGTTTCATATTAATATGGCTAGTCCAGCTTTCTTCTGCTTACTGTTCTCAAAGTACTATATCTTCTCCCTTCCTCTTACCTCCAGCCTTTCTGCGTCTTTTTACTTAAAAGGTTTCTCCCGGGGGTGTCTGGGTGACTCAGTCAGTTCAGCATCTAAGTCTGGATTTCAGCTCAGGTCATGATGTCATGGTCGTGACGGAGCCGCGCATCTGGTTCTGTGCTGAGTGTGGAGCCTGCTTAAGATTTTCTCCTCACCCTCTGCCCTCTCCTGCTCTGGTGCACGCTCCTGCTCTGGTGCACGCTCCTGCTTGCGCTCCACCCCCCCTCCCACCGCCCATTTCTCCCTCTCTCTCAAATTAATTAATTAATTTAATTAAATGTTTCTCCTGCAGGCAGCATGCAGTTGAGACTTGTTTTAACCCAGTCTGACAACATCTGCCTTTTAACTGGTGTGTTTAGTGAGGAGGGAGCCTGAGGCAAGTTGACAGGCCGCAAACGCCCCCACCCCCAGGTGGGAGATGTGTTGATATTCCTCCGGCACTCCTGGCTGCCCAAGAACAAAGGAAAAGGGGGAAAACAAACCTTTAACTGATAGAGATCTCAGTCTGCAGGACCTGTTTCGACCACCCCTCCATAATGATGTGGGAAACAAAGACAGGAGGAAATGTTAGAATTAAATCTCCTTAGAACCTGCGGCCCATTGACAAATACTTGAGGCTGGCAGAGTAAAACGTTTCTCCAGGAACTCCCTGCTGTCTTAATGCTAATGCTTTGCTAGAGGGAAAAACAACCTTAGCTTGACCATAGCTAGGCCTCCAGTACCTTGGGAATCTTCCTTAGCATATTAAAATCTCACTGGAAACTTCTGAACTTTTCCTCCCCCAACCCCATAGTATATAACCACTCTCTCCTCATGGTCCCAGGACAGCTCTTTCTGCCCACGGATCCTGTCCCTGTGCTTCAATAAAATCACCCTTTTGCACCAAAGACGTCTTGGAGAATTCTTTCTCGGTCATCGGCTCCAGACCCCATAAACCCCATTATCACCCCCAAACCTCATCATTTAGCCCATTTGCACAAAATGTAATTATCAATATAGTTGATTTAAGCCTCTGATATTGCTACTTGCTTTCCTTTTATATCTTATCTTTTTTATCTGTTATGACTTTCTTGCCTTCTTTTGGGTTTCTTTAATATTTTTTGTCATTCCATTTCATCTACTGGCTTCTTAACTGTATTTTTTATTATATTGCTAATGTTTTGATATGCCCCGATTCGAGAGACCCCCCAAAAACAAACCACCAGAGTCCAGAGTCAAAGCCAAGCGGCAAGGGTCGTTTATTGCAGGTTCGAACCCGGTCCTCTGCGCACTCGTTGCCGGTGACGCTAAGAGGCCCCGAGCGAGGATCTTACAGCTTCTTTTATAGACAGGCACAAACAAGTTAGGGATTTTTCGCAGTTACAGAGCTGTTATTGGTTGACATTTAAATTTGAACGCTCAGCAGAACTTGTTTGGTTCCCGCCTTTCTTTTCAAACCACTCAGCAGAACTTGATTGGTTCCCGCCTTTAGGTCAGACCACAACCGGGCACGCCCTGGCTGGTTTCGGAACGGCAGGGGGAGGCGGGGGGGGGGGGGGGGGGGGGGGGGGGGGGGGGTCTTTTCTTTGCAGTTGTGAGTACACCTGGTAATTTTTCTCTTAGTCTCTCAGTTTGTTCTAAGACTAACATTAGGATCACTTACCTCATCAGTGTCTATTTACTATCAATATTGTCGCTATTCACACTTCACATTTTATACCCAACAGTTTGTTTCCCATTTTTCAATTATCACTTTCCACTTGACATTTCACATTCCCCGCTTCACAAATGTAATAACCTTACAACAGTGCAATTCCATTTACTCCCTGCTTTTACAGACCTAATAATTGGAAAGGAGAAAGTGAAACCGCCACACTCAGACATTATTGCTTATACAGAAAACTCAAAAGGGTATATAAATTATTGAAAAAATAGAGCTTATCAGGTAGCTGGATATAAGATTAATATATAAGTCAGAGGTATTTCTATTCACCAGCAAGAAACAGCTAGAAAACATAATTAAAGAGAAGATTCAAAACTTGTGCAAGACTGCTATGAAGGAAAGTTATTTATCTTCACTAACATATAGGAGACCCAAATAAATGGACTTATGATTTCTCTACTCTTGCCCCTTTCCATAGGTGCATCCAAAGTCATTGTGTAATCCTGGGCTCTCATTGACTCCTGCCTTCAGGAGCCTGCATGTTCTGGATACAAGAGCTGTGAGGTAAGAGGAAGCACTGTTTCCTCCCGCTGTAGGACCTACAGTTCTCCTGTGGAATTCAGGCAAGCTTCTCAGCTACCTGGGAAGAGATAAAAGGAACAGTATTTAGTGGTCTGGAGTAGACTGCTGGCCACACAGAAAAGAGCAGGGGCAAAAAACCTTGAGCAAACTGACACAGTAAGTCATAAAGTAAAAGCAGATGACCTTGAACAGAAGGAGTGCAGAGTGCTGATTATATGAGAATCTTGTCCCTTCCTCTAGGAAGCCACAGGTAAAAATTGGAGAGGGCAATCAGTGTGAAATGTTGATCATCTACATGAGAGATCGGAGCATTGGCATTTTTCTGTATTATTTCACATGTGAAACATTTATCCTCAGTGGTAGATGAAGTCAGGAAAAATATGCATATAACCCTACTCCTGCATTTCTTTAGAGAAACAATGTCATGTCATATATGCCATTTATTTCTGTGCTTTATTCATGCCAGGTAGGTGGTGGCTTGTGAGGATAATCAGCTAGTTATAGAGAAGGAAAAGCTATATTGTCTTAACATGTGTATAGTATAGTAGGAGTAAATTATGACCTATAGTATGAGGATAAGATGATTATATAAATAACCTACAAATTATGTGGAAGAAAATCAGTTTTGAATTGAGTCATACCCGGAATGCCATGTGAGTTCAAAACATGAAGACCTCAAATGTGGTTTAAAAAATCTGAATAAGCTTGGAGCTGGAGGTGATATTTAAGGCTTAACTTACTAGAAGAATTTAGCAGGCTGAAATTGTAAAGGAAGTCTGGATGGTGGGGATGGCAAAAAGAAAGACACAGTGGAAGAGAGACAAAAGGCATATATAAATGGTAACAGACACTGCATTTTGAACTATAGATATCTCAGGTTGGTGACATCTAGCAGGCAGTTGGGAATTTTTCTATTGGTGTAGAATTGGGAATCTTCTGTGTTGAGGTGATAGTGAGGAGAGAAATCTCTACAGGAAAGAGAGGAGACCTGAAGATAGGATTTTGAGGATCAGCTCAAAATCGAAGGAGAGAAAATACCCAACAACAGAAAGAAAAAATAAAAAGGACGATACCGCAGACCTAAAGATGAGGGGCCAGAAGCATTTAAGGAAGGTGATGAGCTGTGGAAGATGAATACCAAGAAAAGGCAACTTGCTGGGGGAGTTAGATGCTGACTAGTTTCAAACTATGCAGGGGCTTCTGACTAAATCAATTGAGTGGAGGCATATTGTTCCTTAGACTCAAGGTCAGTCTCTCTGTTCCTTCTTGGTACCTCTTGCTCAAGCTCCATCAGCTGGAGTGGAGGGAGGATTCCTTCTCAAGAAGGAAAGCTCGAATAGTACCAACCTCTCAACTTCGGGCTGCTCAAATGAATTTACTCCTGAAGAGCTAAAGGAAGAGACTGACACTCGATTCAGAGTCCTAGTACTTGATGTCTTCTAGTCCCGAAATAAGAGCAAGGTCGGTTTTGACAGATTTAAGAGAGAGGCGTAATATAGCAATAAACAATTGTAGACATTTCTTAATCCAAAAGATATATATTTGGAATAGCACTGAATCTTTCATGATTATTTATGAAGCCATCTCACTTTTTCAAGCAGTTGAAAAACAGGTATTTGTTAATATTTAGTGTTGCCTTTAGTGTGTCTTTTGATTCTGTCTTTAACATTAAAGGTTCAGTATCAGAGAAAGATCTATAGGGTACTCAAAAGTAACACACTTAAGCTCTACTCTTTTACAGGGAAGTCTTTAAAAAAAGAAAAAAACAAAACAATCTTCCCAACCTAGGCTCCACAATCTGGGTTACATTTTAAATTTTAGATTAATAAGATGGGGTGCCCAGCTAGCACAGTCCATGGAACGTGCCACCCTTGATCTCAGAGTTGTAAGTTTGAGCCCCACGTTGGGCACAGAGATTGCTTAAAAAAATAAAATCTTTTTAAAAATGTAGATTAATAATAAATGTAGCTCAAGAATACACAAAATAAAGTAGATGAAACTTGATGTGTTGCCTAAATCAAAAAGGTAGTGGATGCAAAAAGTAAGAGTTCAATTTAAATTTAATTAAACAGAGGATTCTCCGAAACAGAGAAGGTGTTTGGTGATGTGTAAAAATAGGAAAGCTTTCCTTTAAAAAGAACATATTACCTGAACATATGAAAAGGTTTACAGTAGAGGGAGTTGTGGTGAAGAGAGGGATATACTTAAATTTAGTTTCTCCAAAAGTCCATATGGACATTTAAAATTAGAATTATCAAGCAAAAAATATATATATTATTTTATATAATGTCAGAAACTCCTGCAACAAGCATCTGGAGAAATCTTTATTTTTAGAAGTTTCGAGCATTACACTGGTTGCTTTGGCAGTAGTCATACTTGGAAATTACATGCTCAGTTTTCCTCTCCCAAACTCATCAATCAGCAAAATCATTCCCCACCCCCTGGGGAGGGATAAGAGAAGAGGCAGAAAGAGAGGAAAGTGTTTCTCCCATACTATTCTGGAAATTCCTTCCCCTCGAGGATACAAAATGCTGGGGGGAAAAAAGTGCTCCCCTAACACCTCGTCTATAGGGTGACCTGTTTGTTGGGGACAGTCACAGTTTATACCCACTGTCCTCAGGCGATCATTAGTAGTGACACCTTTTAATTCTCAAAATGGCCCAATTTAGACAATAAATTATATGGACACTCTACATATGTAGCAATTACCCAGTATAAATTCAAGAGACCCATAGATTTCCAAGACTATACTTTCAAGGATCATTTCTACAGTTTGTTACTAGAGAAGTTTCTCTGAAAGTATAGAGCTCCTGAAACCACCAGCAGGAGACACAGCAATCTCTCCTGAGCATAGGGCCGATTCTCTGTGTTTCCGCAACTGCCATTCACCATTGATACTGGTTCTTTTCTTCTTTGGGAGAGCAAGAGGGAGAGGATGCAGTCTGAAGAAAGAAAGAGAGAGAGAGGAAGGAAGGAAGAAGTTTTATAAAACTTTCTGCTGAGCCTACAAAATGGAGAAATATGAAATCACAAAAAAATATAAAATCAAACATGCAATAAAATTGACGACATCAATTAGATTTGATAGTATGATTAACTTCATATATGAGTTCGTTTAAACTGCTTAGAAATAAGCAGTTTTTGTATATTTTTAAATTTTAATTGTAGAATTGTTAGCCATCTTCATTAAAACGATTTGTACTTCTTTATTCATTCTTCCCATGAGAGAAAGGCCTCACACAATCATGAGTTCAAGCTAATGAGTGCACTGGAATACTTCATCTATTTTTGAGAGAATATTAAGGTCCACAGATAGAAAATAGACCAAAATCCCTTTTCTGGGTTAATAATTCCCAATGCTATTCCCATCCCTCCTCAGTTCCACTTAACTTTAAGAAGGTTTTAAAAATTTAGTTTTAAAAATTTTTCATTGGTTTTATGAATTTTTTTCAAGTGCAGGGGCACCCAGCTGACTCAGTCAGTGCTAATGATTCCTGATCTCAGGGTTGCAAGTTCTAGCCCCACATTGGGCATAGAGACTGCTTAAATTTTTTTTCAAGTGCCTCAGTATGGAAGCCAGAAACGAATGAGAAATAATATGAATAAATATCATAATTGATTATATTCTTATGAGTCAACAAGGGATAAGGAAATAAGGGTGTGTAAAGGAAGATTAGTGAAGCCCATTTTTCAAGGAGTTTATAATCTAGTGGATGAAATAGGCATAGAGAACAATGTGGCATAATAAATTATATTTGAAAATAACATTGAGGGACAATTGGGTGGCTCAGTCAGCTGAGCATCTGACTTCAGCTCAGGTCATGATCTCATGATCTCAAGATTCAAGAGTTCAAGTCCAGCACCAGTCTCACTACTGTCAGTGCAGAGCCTGCTTCGGATCCTCTGTCCCCTCTCTCTATGCCCTCCCCCCTTAAATAAAATAAACATTTACTTATTTATTTATTTTAATGTTTGTTTATTTTTGAGAGAGAGAGAGAGGGAGAGAGAGGGAGACACAGAATCTGAACCAGGCTCCAGGCTCTGAGCTGTCAGCACAGAGCCTGATGTGGGGCTTAAACTCATGAATCATGAGATCATGACCTGAACTGAAGTCAGACCCTTAACCAGGTAAGCCACCCAGGAGCCCCAATAAACATTAAAAAAAAAAAGTAACATTGAGATTTAAAGTGGGTGAATATTACACTAGAAAGAATTTTTTAAATGCAGAGAACTGGAGTGACTACATTCTAATTAAATCATAACAGATAAGACTTATTTGATTTTTTAAAAGCTTTTCTTTTTAATTTTTTTAACGTTTATTTATATTTGAGACAGACAGAGCATGAACAGGAGAGGGGCAGAGAGAGAGAGGGAGACACAGAATCTGAAACGGGCTCCAGGCTCTGAGCTGTCAGCACAGAGCCCGAAGCGGGGCTCGAACTCACAGACCGTGAGATCATGACCTGAGCTGAAGTCGGACGCTTAACCAACTGAGCCACCCAGGCGCCCCATTATTTGATTTTTTAAATACCAGAAGAAAGGAAACTTTTATTTTTATTTTATAATGAATTCACATACCAAAAAATGAATTGAGAAAAAAAAAATGTCATATTAGAATTGAAGTCATAGACAGACCTAGTTTAAAATGCAAGACACTCATTTGTAGAAAAATATGTCTGACAAAAAGAACAAAAAGCATGGAGCCAAATGAATAAATGAAATGATTAACAAAAATGTTAACAAAAGGGTTCATAATTGCCTTGCAAAGTATTATATTTTTTTAAAGATCCAGAAAAATGAGCCTGATGATACAACAGTAGGGGTTGAAAATATTGGCTAACAAGGAGCTTTAAAAATAAATATTTTTGTTTTGTTTTGCTTTTTAACAAGAAAATGAAAGGAAATGTGCGATTAAAGAATAACAATGTCAGGGCACCTGGGTGGCTCACTGGTTGTGTCCAACTCGGTTTTGGCTTAGGTCTTGATCTCGTGGTTTGTGAGTTTGAGCCATGTCGGGCTCCAAGCGACAACGCATAGCCTGGTTGGGATTTTCCCTCTCCCTCTCTCTCTCAAAATAAATAAATAAACTTGAAAAACAAACAAAGAAAAATATGGAAAAGGAATAACAATGTCTTTACGTAAGGCTATGAGGGAAAGGAAGAGAATAGTACCTTGAATGTGAACCAGTTAGAGGGAAATAGCATTATCTAATAGTACTGAAGGAGCCTGTGATCGGTTTATTGATGCATTTAGAGCTAACTGTCAAATGCAGATGCCCTCACCTGATCACCATAGTAGCCTCTTCTTACAAGTCTCTCATCTTGTCCTCTTGCTTCTTCCCATCTAGTTGCAAGACAGCAGCCCCAATGTCCTTTTAAAAACTTGTCAGATCATGCCGCTCTTCTGCTCCAAGTTCTTAAATGATCCCCATGTCCCTCTGGGTACAGATTTAGGTTTTACAGTATCCTGGAAGAGCCTATGTGATTTGATCACAGTCACCTCTCTGACCTCCTCTCCTGTCTCTGTCCCTTAGGCTTCTCTCTGGTCACACTGGCATCCTCAAGGTCCCTGCAACAGAGCGGGCAACAGATCAGACTCTCTCAGAGCCTTTGCTCCAGCTCAGTGGTTCTCAAGGGATGACCCAGGGATCTCTGTAAGTCCTCAGGACCCTTTCATGGGACTAAATGGTCAAAAATAAAACAAAAAGGTCCTTAACATTATTTTAAGAGCATAAAAGAGTCCTGAGACCAAAATATTGGGGATCGTTGCCGTAGCTATTCCACTCTAGCTTGGAGTACCCTGGCCTCAGATATCTATCTGTTCAGCTCAGTCCTGTACCTTCTTCAAGACATTGCCTGTGTACTTTACTCTCCCAGTTGAGGTCTACCCTGACCACCTAGTCCAAATCTTAGACTTCCATTTTCCTGTACATTTTCTCTTTTCATGGCATTTATTACCTACAACATACTATCTAATTTACTTAAATGTCGTATTTATTGTCTCTCTGACTCCATAATGCAAGCTTCAAAAGGGTGAACATCATAGTCAGTTTTGTCCATTGACCTATCCCAAGAGCCTGGGAGAGTATCTGATATATAGTAGATGTTTCCTGAATAAGTGAAAGAATTGAATCGAATTTCCAATATACTTTTTTGTGGCGAACATTGCTTAATGTACAGAATTACCAAATCACTATACTGTACACTTGAAACTAATATATGTCAACTATACTTCAATAATAAAAATTTAAAATATATGTATTTCCAAGGCATATCAAAGTAATGGCTTTACAAAGTAAAGCAAAAATGCCTATATTTATCAAAATTTAACAAATTATTGAGAGAAAAACATCTAAAGAACAAATAATAATGAAAGTAGCATAAAGACTACAATGTTATCTAGTGAACCCATGGCAGAAGAAAGAGAATCTTTGAAACATCTTGTATCAGTAATTATATGCTTCAGTCTGGGAATGATACACACCACATCCATCACCACTCATTACTCATTAGCTGGAACCAGTCACATGGACCCACCCAACCAAAAAAGGGACCACAAGTACATTCCTACTACCATGTACCTGAAGGCAGTAAGCTGAAAATATTTGACAAACAGCACTATTACATGATGGATTGTGTTTCAATTTGGTAAAGCAACTCAATAACCAAGATTAATAAAATTTCTTATGAAATTACTTCAGAATATACAATGATTATAAAAAGCAAATAACTTCGAGTTTCATTATAAATAATACATGGCTTATTCTTGATTTATATAGCAGAAAATAAGATATATTACATTATCAAAATGAACTTTATTAATACCTTGGACTTAGGAGCATTTCATTCTTTTTTGCACATCTTTTTTTCTTTCTTTCCTTCCTTCCTTCCTTCCTTCCTTCCTTCCTTCCTTCCTTCCTTCCTTCTTTCCAACCCCCCTTTTTCTTTCAGCAAATATTTATTTTGGACTTCATTTCATTCTTTTTTGCACATCTTTTTTTCTTCCTTCCTTCCTTCCTTTTTTCCATCCCTCCTTTTTCTTTCAGCAAATATTTATTGAGCCTTCTGTGTACAGATAATGGTTCTAGTGATGGGAATACAAGAGTGAATAGACAAGATTCTTGCCCCCACAGAGCTTATAGTCTATTGGGGGAACACAGGCAATAAACAGGTCAGCAGCATTTAAAAATCAAAAGAATTATAGATTGTGAGAAACATTATAACGAAGATAAACATTTGATAAAGAATAACTGGGATAGTCAGAAAATTCTAAACTGATATTTGAGATGAGATGTATATAGACCGCAAAGGAGCTAGTCTTGCAAAGATCCAGAGGAAGAGGATTCTAGACACACAGGGCATGTGCAAAAGTTCTGGCATGACTGAGAAATATCAAGGAGTCCCGTACAGTTTTAACCTCTGAGGAAGGAAAGAGGTGAGAGATGAAGTTAGAGAGCCAAGTAGAGACCAAACTATGCAGAGCTTTGTTGACAAAGGCAATAGGTTTAGATTTTATTTTAAAAGTAATAAAAAGTCATGGAAGCATTTTAAGCAGGGGATTGACAAGATTTCTTTTATGTTTCTAAAAGATTACATTTTAAAAGACTATATTCTGGGAGAAAAATAGAAGGGATAGGGGAACTGTTAAGAAATTAAACACGGAAATCTGGTTGGTCTTGATTAAATTTATGTAACAGAGATGGCGAGAAAGGAATAGAGTCAACACATATTTAATAAGAAAGCCAATAAGATTTCCTGCTGGGTTGGATGTGGAGATAAAAGAAAAGGAAAAACCCAAAGACTGAGGAAATTAGCTGAATGGTGAGCCCATTTAGTGACATGGAAAAGGCAGAGAAAGAGTAAATCGGAATTGTGGGAATCAGGAATTCCTTATTTTACATAATAAATTTTATATGCTTCTTAAATATCCAAGAAGCGATGCTGTGTATTCTGGAAGCTTTAACATTAATTCAACATGTATTAAACACTTATGATGAGCACTGTGTAGCAGGGTCATAGGCTTAAGTCATACCAGGCTGTGTATTTTTTTTCCTACCCAGATGTAGGAGATTCAAACTGAAGACCAAAGCAGTTGTAGGCAAAACAAAGCAATTACATTTTATGTATATGTGTATATATACACACACATATATGCATACATATTTATTAAAATGTGTATACGTATTACATGTATGTAATTACATTGTGTATACATAATTACATGTATACATTAATTACATATGATGTAAATATATATAATATATATACACACATAAAACGTGTGTTTTATGTGTATATATGTATATATTATATATATTAATGTATGTATATGTATATATTATATATGAATATGTGTGTGTGTGTGTGTGTGTGTGTGTGTGTGTGTGTGTATGATGGTATGATGTAATTACTTTATTTTGTTTACAACTATTTTGGTCTTCAGTTTGAACCCCCCCCCCATTTCTGAATTAATAAACAAGTTGATTGTTTAATTGCATCTAAATTTAATCCAACCCAACATCTTTAAAAGTGTAATATTCCTTTCTATAGAATAAAAGTGCTCAGTCTCTCATACGGCCTCCTTCATTCTTCTTCGTCTCTCACTAAGAATGGAGTCCATTCATGTGGGATTACGTGAGGGGAGCTTAAACAACCTCATGGCAGCCAGGAAGGATCAAGGATCTTGAGGGTAATGTCCTTTGCTTCTTCTGGTTTGTAGTGTAATATTCTTTATCTACCAGGATACTGCTTACCTTTGGAGGTATTTAAGGCTGAAGTTTAAGTTGGGTGCAACTGTGATTTGGCTTCTCTGGTCTCACAGTAGTGACCCCTGGCTGGCTAAGTCTCATTATCTCCCACTAGTCCAGGTCACTGCTCCAGGTCTGGCTGTGCCTCTCATTTGGTCCAAGTATTCTCTAAAATCCTGGCCACTAGGCCTCTTGTTTTGCTAAGGTGACTCCTGGCAAGCTCTCCAGTCAGATGCTCAATAACTTAGGGTCAGTGTATACTACATAGGATCAAAGGCAGCCCAGGAAAGCTACCTGACCGTAGTTCATTTTTAGGTGACTGTGCTTCAACTTGGTGTAAGGCAGCCAGCATGGTTGCTTCCTCCCAGAGTCTCAAATGATGCAGAGGAAGGAAGAGTACCTCTCTACTCTCTGTGTGCTCAGCTCTAGGCCAGAGCCAAAGCCCAGAGAGGGAAAAGTACAGAGACATCTGCTCCCTTCACTGCCACTTTCTTACTCTTTTCTTCTTGCCTCAGTTCCCCTTAGTTCAAAAAGGGGTGTGTTTTACCCCAGGGAAGGCCTGGCAGCCTTAGGTAGGAGTGACCTCTCTCCATCGCTAGAGAACTACTTAGCTAACATGGCTGTTATCTTGCTGTACAATTCATTTTAGATATCAGAAGCAGAATTTTAATTTATTCTATTTGTATTCCACATACAATAAATTTTAGATTCATAGAGGGAAGCCTCCTTAAAACCAAGATGAAAGTCATGGGCTCAGAAAAGCAAAAAGAAAACTATATTATTAATTTTTAAAAAGTACTCAAAATATAATAATGTTCTGATTCAATCAATCATCGCATCAAACTTAACAAGTTCTGTGATCTTGTTCCTCCCATTTTAGAGAAGAAGAAATGGGTACTTATGAAGACCTTTTTACTTTTTAACTTATAACACAAATTATCAAATTACATTATTGGGACTCTAACCATTCTATCTACAAAGCTCACGCTAAAATGCCTTCTCTTGAAATTTTTGTAGCTAATCCTTATAGAGAGAGGAATATAGCAGTCAAGGATTTCAGCACAGTAGGTAATACAAATGAACACAGATCAACTTAAAATCTACATTCTAACAAAAGCCCAAAAAGCAAATACTCTGAAACAGAATGAAGTAATGTATTGCTTAGACATGATAGAAGAAAGCAGTGGAGCAGAAAAAAAAAAAAAACATGCTAGCATTGTTCTGGGCATATGCTCAAGGATTACGGTCAACCCAAGATCTCAGTAGCTTGATACGACAAAAATATATTTTTTGTTCACATTACATCTCCCATATGAGTTGGCAGACTTTCTGCTCCCCACACGGATCCAGGCCAATGGAGCTGTCACCATCTTGTTAGCTACACCATCCGGAACAGGCAGCTTCCTCAGGTACTTTGTTAAGAGAGAAACTTGAGAAACTTGCATGGGCTTTTGACTCCCTCACCGTGCAAATAATACACTTACATCCACTACTATTTCACTGGTCAGAACTAGTTCTTTGTGCTCATTCTAATTGCAAGAAGGCCAGGAAATGGAGGAGAGCAAATGGAATGTTTGATCTGTCTCTTTCACAGCCCTATGAACGGATCCACACATCCAGCTGCTTACCCCCTCCTAATCTCAGCTCTTTCATTCCCAAGGTTGTTTGTAGGTTCAGGATAAATATTATCCTTATTTTAGAGACTGCTTTACATTTTGTGACTGGGGAGGAATATTGTAAGATCTCTGTAAACCTTTGTTAAAGACTAAGTTACAGTTCTAAGATCATTGCGGGTAATATATTTTGTTTTTAATGAAGCAGTGTTTGTGGGATAAGAACACATCTACTCTTACCCCTGTTATTCCCATTGGGAATAAGATACCATGCAAGTAGAAGGTGGGGGGGTGTCTCTGGTGATCGCATGGTTTCTGTCACCACAACTTTCCTGTAACCACTTGACCTTACTTCTGGTTTAAATACACAAGAGTGATTTAAAAGTCAAACACCTAGGTTTTTTTTGTTTTTTTGTTTTTTTTTTTTTTTTCCCAATTACAACCAACAGGTTTCCATTTACAAAATTCTTTATTACATTACGAGATGTTGAATAAGAGAAATTTGCAAATTTTGGGATATGAACCCAGGGTACCTAAAACCTACGGCAGTAACTTCCTTCAGAAGGAAGTTGTTATCTTTAGGAAATGTAAGGAAGTAGCACCATCTGGTGGGTGAGAAGGAAAGAATATGGAGAATTATTGAATGTGTAATTGTCGGCACTTTGGAAAAGTATTATTATTATTACCGTCGACATAATCAGGTTTTCAAATGAAAGCTTTTTGGGAGCTTTAGAATTGAGACTTCAGGAATGAAATCCTCTTCTGAGAAAAGAGGGACAAATACAAGGTGTGTGACTTTTCATATTACCATTTCTGATTGGTGGTTGTTCACATGAAACCCAGGTTAATTAAAGCAGCCTTTGGTAATGATGAGAGCATTATTTATAACCTGAGACTATCATCATCAACGAGCCTCCTGTTTTGGTAATTTTAGACAGTTACACGTGCCAGACTAAGGCACTGAGTATAGGCCTCCAATTCACTTAGAATTTATTAGTCAAGGGCCAGCAGGGGGCCCTTCTTCACGCCTGTTTTTGGCCAGTACCAGAAATCAATGGTGAGATCTTTTGACAAAGGCAGGAGAAAAATTTTCAGCTTTTCAGTTTTGAGGTATCTGTGTTCCATTTACTTAGCTGACATTGTCTCACAACTTGCAAATTGTTTCCTTGAGAGATTAAGTTTGGAGTTCTATTTGGCCATTTTCAAAAGGTTAACTTAGTGAAATAGACCAGCAATGTAGCAAATCTGTTCTGGCATCCTACCTTGACACTTTTACCCCACATTTTCTGTGATGGTAAGCAGCAACAGAAAATAGGAAGGGAAGGGTACAGGAGTAGTCATAGCAGATAGATGTTAAAACTCTACCCACCCATTTATCATTGAGCTTCCTCAAGCCAATCTTCTTTAAGGTCTCTTTTTAGTTGACTTTCTCCCCATGTGTATCCAAACCATAAGTTATTTTAAAATGTCTGAGCATACACAGCCAAAAGTTCTGGTCAGCCGGCTTCTGGGTCAAGAAAGATGCCATAGCCCAGGGGTTGAAATCCCAGACTCTGGAACCAGATTACCTGGGTGGTTCCCCCCCCCCCCCCCCAGACTCTATTATCCTTCAACTATCACTCCCAGGTCCCATGTCTCTTACCCTAAGCAGTTACTAATTTACTATCTGTCTCTACAGAGTTGCCTATTTTGGGTATTTCATACAGATGGAATAATATAATAAGTGGTCTCTGTAACTGGTTTCTTTCATTTAGCAGTATTTTTTCAAAGTTCATCTATGTTATAGTATGGATCAGCACTTTGTTCCTTTGTATGCCGAATAATATTCCCTTGTACGGATATACCACATTTTGTTTATTCATTCACTCATCAATGGACTTTTGAATTATTTTCACCTTTTGGCTATTATGAATAATGCTGCTATAAATGTTAGTGCACCCATTTTTATGCGGACATATGTTTTCATTTCTCTCCGAACAGAATTACTAGGCCCTAGGAGTGAAATTGCTACATCATATGATAACACTATCTTTAATCAAGACTACCTGATTTTTAATTCTGGCTCTGTTTCTTGCCCTATGTTTGGAGGCAAGTTATCCCTCAATTTGTTTATCTATAAAAATGGGACCAATAGCACTTCATGTGGTTGTTTTGAAGATTAACTAAATTATAATGTGAAAGGCTCATAATATATCCATAAACATCATCTAAGTGTATTTTTTAAATTAATCTCCAGATTTTCTTCCTTAAAGACTTTGTGAGAATCCTTACACCAGAATGACGTAAGGAATAGTCTCAGGTTTGGTCAGATCTGAACACCTCTTCCTCAACTGTCCCAGCTCTGCAAATCATTTTCTGTTTTCCCATGATGTCTCCCCCACACCATTCTGTGTCTTACTTCTTTTCTTCAGTGCCTTCTAAGGATTTTTAAATAGTACTTATTCTTTGCATTGACAAAAGTTCAAAGTTCACCTGAATAAAGGCTTTATAGAGGCTTCATTTCCCTGCAATATAGTTTGCAAACAGTTGACTTCCTGCTTTACTTATAAACTGTGGGGGAGGTTTTTATTTATTTGTTTGGTATTTTATTCTTAACCTGAGCATCCTACCCTATGTGTCTCTGTCACAGGCAGTTGAAGAACTAGTTTTATTCCATTTGCTTGTAGGAGTCCAAACTGAAATGGCTTCCACCAGGGTACAAGGCCGTGACTCTTCCCCGGTAGCCATTATACATTCTACTAATAGTTTTTCTGATTAAGCCAGTCATGCTTACAATGTGTAGGCTGCATTGATAATAAGCTCCCAAGTCCTGAGATGCTCTGTTTAACAACATGACCCAGAGGACTTTGGGTCACAGATTTTTTCACTATAAAAACAATTAGCTTGTGGCTCAGGTCATGATCTCATGGTTTGTGAATTCAAGCCCTGAATCAGGCTCTGTGCTATCAACATGGAGCCTGCTCAGGATTCTTTCTCCCTCTATCTCTCTCTCCCCCCCTCCCCAACCCACTCACTTGCTTTCTCTCACACTTTCTCTCTTTCTCTCAAAATAAATAAACTTAAAAAAACAATTAGCTTGACATAAAGATAAAATGTGTTTTATAGTCAACTATCTGGCAAATACATCAAATCATTTTTAGGCAAAGAAGACAAAAGGGGGATTATGTTTACTAAGAGCTTACTGTGTACCATACACTAGTTGCTTAAAGGAATATTCTGCAGTAGGTCAAGGTTGGAGCATGACATAAGGTTCTTTGCCCCTGATAGCACAACTTGGTGTGACAAAATGTTCCAGGGGCTTTGTGACCATCACAGAATGCTCCTAAGGACTGAAACAGATGTCTAGACACACATCTTGTTTTGCACGGGCCCAGGATATCTGTAGAAGAGAGCGCAAACCTGGTCCACATGTTGTGTTCAGTCATCCAGAAACCAATCTAAGGGACTGAGTTTCCCCAAAGGAGGGTGATCTAGAGAAAGGGACCTTAGAAACTATGAGAAGATATGGAAGAACAGGCCTGGTAGTTTGCCTGAATGTCAAGGCGAGCAGTGGCAGCAGAAGACTGTACTCGATCTTCTCTGACATTCCCCCTCTCCTCCTAAACTTGAGAGTGCTATGGAAGGAAAATGCAGGGACACAGGGGACCTAACTATTGAAATATCTCTGATCATGGGACTCTAAAGAATTTTCCCTACTGTTCAGAAGGAAAGAGAAGCATGAGAACAGCAGCCTAGCGGTCTGACATGAGAATGAAGGACATGAGAATCCTTCACCCACGGGGCTTCCCAGACAGAATAAATTAATGGGAAGGGCTGCCACCAAAAGACCAAATTTTCTACTGGTCACTCAGGTGTGGACTCAAAGCCTTGAGAATCGGGATATTATTATGAATATCAAGTGTATGTCCTGGCAGGTGAAGCCTAAGTCTATATGGGTTATGTGCAATTAGCCTACACAATTAACTTTACAAAAGAAAAACTGAAGCTGGGTAAAATAATTTACCTAAGCTCACAGAGATAAGAGACGACAGAGCCATGAATCAACACCAGAGCTGTTTGACTCCAAAAGCCAGGAATTTCCCTTATACCTTAAAGCTTCTCAAGATATAAAAGATTCAATGGAGCAGTCACTATGCATTTGTAATAGTCCAAACAATAACGATAAAAAGCAACATACATTGAGCAATTAACATATGCTAATATATGCTAAGTGATTTGCCTGTGCAACTGTGTGATTTACTGAGAAACTGATCAGTATTTTAATTTTTTCTATTGTTTTCACCAAAGAATGATGACAAGATGGCTGTTTGCCCTTGAAATCTAGATTCCCCTTATCTTCGGAGAGAGAGTTTTAATAGGATTCATTGCAAAGTTCTCAGCCAATAAAGGGATTAAACTGGACTGTCCCAAGGGAGGTGAAAATGGAGACTTCGGGCAGGTATCCCTACACTGGATTTTATTCCTTAATTGAAACATGGGGAGGGTTGTGGATTTCTCAAGTGCCTAGACTCTGCATTCTGGAGATAACAGCCTGTATGTAGATACAACCCTGTATGTAGCAGCCAAATGGAGCCAAGGAGGGAAATAGCCATCCTATGACCAAGAACCAGGAAGATGTAAGCCATTTCGTAAGCTCCAATGAGGAAAACCCCAGTTAATAACTGGTATTGGACTCATCGATGTTGCTAAGTTGTAATTTGGAGATGGTTTTATTTGGAAAATAAAGAACCATGACATCTCTTGCACCTTGAGTGTCACAGAACTATTCATACCTGTTATATATGCAGTAACTCTCTATTCCCACAACACATTCCTGAAGTTCTATTATCATCCTCTTTTTACAGATAAAGAAATTAGATGTAGAAGTTGAGCAACTTGCCCGTGTTGATACAACTCAAAGTCTTTCTTAACATGAAGAATTTAGGCCTTTCAGACTTGCCAACCTTATAAAAAGCACTGTGACAGTTTCATCTGCATGACTTGAAAACTAATTCAAAGAGTCTTTTATCCATTATATAAACAGATTGTCTCCCAGCATAAATAGGATGTGTAGCACCATTCATTCTTATTTTTAAAAAATACTTACTGATATTTAATTATATGTAGGATATAACAGGGTTATTTACAAAGAGGCATGTCTTAAAATTTAGTTGGAGAAACAGAATATATCAATAATGATATCTTTAAGTTTGGAGAGGGTATTACAGATAGTAAATGCTATAGGAATTTGGATTGGAACACTAGCAGATGGTGCAATGGAAAGACCATTGGGTAATGAATCAGAAGACATCAGTTCTATTTCTGACACCAACCACTTCCAGCTCTTTAACCTCCAAGATTCTTCATTTCTCTGTGCCTCAGATTTGTCATTTAGAAATTGTTGATAATAATGCTCCCTTCTTTCCTTATAGGGTTTTTAAAACTACATGTGCAAAAATCTTTGTAAAACTATAATGAAGCCCGTAAACAAATGAAAGGTACTGTTTTCCCTCTTTTCATTAGTGGGAATATCTTCATGATCATGTTAACTATGATGATTTATGCATCACCTTGACTAGGCTATTGTGATCTGTTGTTTCATCAAACATCAGTCTAGATGTTGCTGTGAAGGTAGTTTTTAGATGTGATTATCATTTAAATCAGTAGACTTTGAGTAAAGCACATTACCCTTCATAACATGGGTAGGCCATCCAATTAGTTGAAGACCTTAAGAAAAAAACTGAAGTCCTACCCCACCAAAAAAGGTAATGTTGGCTCCACACTGACTTCAGAGTCAAGACTATATGGGTTATAGTCAACCCATGCAAGAATTGCCAGCCTGCCCATCAACACTTCAAATAGCATACTTACCTGCCCCGACATTATTATGAGCCAATTCTTTGAAATAAATCTCTCTCTGCAACCAATATGGGGTATACATAATGTGTGTATACATACATATGTGTATATCTGACATAAACACATATACACACGCACACACACACACACACACACCCTACTGGTTTTGTTTCTCTGGAGAATGCTGACTAATGAAATAGCTGCTCTGAATGAAGAACTTACTTTGACAAGAAAAATGTGGAAAGCAATCAAAGGAACTTCAGAATGTACTATTTTACTCTCTACATATTGTTGGTTGGTCAATTTTTTACTATAGAGCAAATATAGAGTATATTTCATAATAATGTCTTCCATTACTCATATGAAATATAAACATTTAATACACCCAAGTAGGAAATATGATGAAACAAGAATGTTTGCTATTGTTTGAGTAGCTGATTTGCCTCTCGGGGACTGAGTGTGTGTCTTTCTTCAAGGCATTCCCTGCGTTAGACCTGCCTTCCCAATCACTGTTTGTCCAAATGGGATGTAACCCATTCTTTTTGGCACAGTTTAATGACCCTTCTATGCAGAAATGCCCAATTCCTCTAGCTGAAAGTGGTTACTACCTCCTTTGAACTCCGTTCCTCTTTTAGTATTCATCACACTATGTCCTGAATTATAGTCATTTATGTTTCTGTTGTTCCCACCTCTAGAAATAACGATCTTCTTGAGGGTCACTAATAAATCATGGTTTTCATCAGAGCCTGCTCTAGATCCTTGCCTAAAGTGTCTTGATAAATACATGCTGCATAAATAAAACTTTGTGGGTCATTTTGGTCTCTGGACTTGAAGTTATTCTCTCCAATTTGTGCAATAACAAGTCCTATAAGAAACTTCTATCAGAGTGACTATAATCTTTTATGTATGGTTAGTGGTCTGGTGGTGAGAATTTGCTAGGTAGTAAAGGAATGAGCAGTAGCTGCATGGGGATTTAGGTACAAGCTTGAAAGTTGGCTTAAAATGACATTTTAAATGAGGGAATTTTATGAGCAGAGGTAGTAAAGTCACTCAGGCTTTAAAGGGTACTCCAGTGACTGTACAGTAACCAAGGTACTTCCTTGTTCTCCCATGGCATGTTCCTGTCACTGATAGGAACTCCCTGCTAAATATGTAACGAAAGCAAAGTACAAGTGTCTGTGTGCCCATCAAATATTTCACTTTCAAAGATACTTCTGTGCCCTCAGTGAACAGTGTGTACTTTCCATCCAAATTTGGAACACTTTCCTAACTTCACACTGTGTCAATACACACAGTGGCACAGAGATACAGTGACTTCTTAGGGGGAAAAAGCAGAGCTGAAATCTGTTTTGACTTATTTATTTATCTTAAATATTTTTTATTTTTAATTAATCTCTACACCCAACATGAGGCTTGAACTCACAACCCCAACCCCAAGTCGCACGCTCCACTGAATGAGCCAGCCAGGTGCCCTGAGCTGAAATCAATTTTAGAGCCACGAATTTTAAAATTGCAATTTAGTGTGTTTGACAATCAAAATTCCTTGTACTTCTGGAGGGAAATTCATCAAAATGGTATGACTGGAGGACAGAGCCTTGTTCTTGAGTTCTATTCAACTAGTTTTACATTTTAATGCAGCTAAAAGTTCCTAAAACCAGAATTACTCTAGAAGACAAGAATTCACACACTATTCTCATTTCATTGATTCTCACACTATACGCAGTTCATCGATCCAATACTGACTGATAACATATGGTAGCACTCTGTGGAATGCTAAAGACCCATCCATGAAGAAAACATAGCTCCTACCCTCCAAACAACCACTGTTTATTGGGAGGTGATGGAGATACAAACCAAACCAACTGGTAAATCTTGACTGTTGTTTAATATCACTTTTAGTGTACTCTCCTGTCAGTTCACCATGGTAAAATAAATGGTCTCCTTTCCTAACTTGCAAAAGGTAAGGTCTATTCTCTCTTTATATGGCAGTTGCCCCTCCCCCACCCAATAAACACAAAGAGAACTGTTCAGGAAGTCCAATTGTTTGTGATTCAAGCCAATTGAAGACGATTATAATGGGTTATCTCAGAAGGGGAGTGGATAGAGGAATTGAATTATTGTTTGCAACTGAATTCCTGCGGTGGGTAGAGACAAGGGTCCTATTCCCATTCAGAATCCCAGTAGGTGTCAAGATCACTGATAAGGAATGCACATAGTGACTGGTGGTTCAGTCTCTACAGCTGTGGCCTTGTAGGCCTCGGGTCTGAGTTGAGCATGGAGAAAGGTTACTACCCAAGCCACAGAGTAGCCTACCTTCAGGTAGGTCACATGGGTTTGAGCAGTGGCCAAGACAACCCGGTAACTAGAATGAACTCAAGTCAAGAATCCTTTCCACCATGGGGCACCTGCGTGGCTCATTTGGTTAAGTGCCCGACTCTTGATGTCAGCTCAGGTCTTGATCTGAGGGTCATGAGTTCAAGCCCCCTATTGGGCTACACACTGGGTATGAAGCCTACTTAAAAAAAAAAAAAAAAAAAAAAAAGAAAGTAGAAAGGAAAAGAATACTTTCTTCTATGATGATGTAGAATGATCTATGTAATATCCCCCAGGAATCATGAACAATTTCGAAGAAGGGCTCTGTAGTCATTAATATAAATTTTTTTTTCAACGTTTATTTATTTTTGGGACAGAGAGAGACAGAGCATGAACGGGGGAGGGGCAGAGAGAGAGGGAGACACAGAATCGGAAACAGGCTCCAGGCTCTGAGCCATCGGCCCAGAGCCCGACGCGGGGCTCGAACTCACGGACCGCGAGATCGTGACCTGGCTGAAGTCGGACGCTTAACCGACTGCGCCACCCAGGTGCCCCTGTAGTCATTAATATAAAAGGAGTTGAGAAGAGACTTCAGAGCAAGATTTATTTTGATTTTTTAAAATAAGGTAATACAGCTTTTGGTTTACCCAAGTCTTATGTGGCAAATTTACATCCCTTATAATATATATGGTGTGAGAAGTACTAAAATACTTCTATGTGCTAGAGATACTCGTAGGAATAAGCAACTACTGTATTTTCTAGATGTTAAAATTTTTTTGACCACCTTAGCATTTTTTTCTGATGGAACATGTCTTTAACTGATGCATATCTTTAATATTCTATTGGTTTTGTTTTGATTTACCCAAAAAAAGTTGATGTCTTAGAATTACGAAAATATCATAATTCCCTCTAGGGAACTAAGGGGGAAAGGAAGGTATCATATAGGAATTGATTTTTTAATTGACTCAAAAGGTGAGTAGTGAACAAAGTGGTGTAAAGACAGCATGCATGTAGATGGAAATATGTGGAAAAGTATAGCAAGTGCGAGAAAACCCAAGCAATGTTGGCAGGCGAATTGGCACCCCTTTTAACTAATATACAAAAACTTCTTGTTGAGCATGTATTTAGAGAGTATGGAGAGTTATAAAGATTTTACATAGAAACAAATTTCTTCACCGATTGCCTTCTACTGGTCAAAGCATAGCCAATATTCTGAAAATATGTGACAACTTAGTGGGATACATATCCATAGATTAATTTTTTTTTTAAGATGAATTATGTCCCCATTAAGCAGCATTGTGACCTGCATTTTGGTCCTTGGAATTGTAGCTGGTTTGTAACTGCTTGTTTGAAAGAAAGCTCAGCATAGATAGCTAATTCTAGCAAGGGGAGTTTTGTATTTTTATTTCTGCTCGAAGGCATGCCTCTTTTGGCAGAAATGAAACCAGAAATTTACACTTTGCCAAGGATGACAGGTCAAAGCCTGCATTATCTGGCAATATACTTCCAATGTAATCCAGGGCTGTGCAGCAATTTTATAGGTTGGCACTCAGCTTAATCTGTCCATGCCATGCCTTAATCTAACTCTGAGTTCAAGGAACTATGAGAAGTTAAGATGTGTTTATGGGAAGGTGGAGAATTGAGGCAATATAGCAAATTATTGCTTTAATGAGCTACTTTGGGATACATAATCTCTCTTGATCCCCACATCATTATGATATGTCATCATCACCTCCATATTAAAGATGATGAAGCTGGGGCACCAGGGTAGCTCTGTCAGTTAAGTATCCGACTTGGGCTCAAGTCATGATCTCACGATTCGTGAGTTCAAACCTCACATTGGGCTGTCTGCTGTCAGCAGATTGCCAGCCTTGGATCCTCTGTCCCCGTCACCCCACCCCACCCCCGCCCCTTTCCTGCTCTGTCTCCCAAAAATAAGCATTAAAAATAATAATAATAAACAAATATGATGAAGCTGGTACTGAGGAAGTTAGCCTTAGACAAGGGTAATCAAATAGTAAATGAGTAGAAAATGGAGCATAGGCCCCCTGAATCTCATCTGATGTACCGCCCACTACCCCACATTACAGGCATCTGGTTATCCAACCCAAGTGAGAGATTCTTTTGTTTGTTCAAAGAAATCATTATATTAAATTTTTCAACAATTATTTATTCCACAAGTATTAAAACAATAGATAGAATGAAAATAAACTAACTGGTGTAGGCTAGAAAAACACCGTATTTCCTTTTGTCACATTCATCATAAGGGCCCTCTACACAATTAACAGGGTCCTACTTGCTAATGGTGGGCGCTGGGGCTCATTATCTGACTTCTTCTAAGATGTGAACCATAACAAAAGGGACAGCCACCTAATTGGACCCTGTGACTGCCAGGGTCCCTCCCACATCCTGAAAGTCTCTTGGTTTTCAATGGAGTTGGTAGCAGTTGTGAAAGCTAGCAAATTCAAATCCAACCAGTTGTGGTTTATAAAGCTCTTTATGGAGTTAAGGTAAGCAAATATATTTGTAGCAAAATACATGCAATGAAAGTCCTCTGGGATAAACATTCCTAAATAAAGTTGCTGAAACACTGTGGATTTTTAACCACAAAGTAATTCCCTTGTAATCAGTTTTGAATGCTGACAGGCTTGTTTTCTTCCTGGTTTCTTATTTCTGACCTCTTTAGTTTCCTTCTTTAGCAACAGTAAGAATATTCCAAAATAATTCTTTCCATGGACTCTGTCAGCAGCTGTGAAACCTCTAAACTTCTGTTTTTATTTGGCTAGTCATTAAGTGAGGTCAGTGTTGGGTTTATGTCACACTTTCTAGTTGAATTAAGCAGTTTCTCTGTTGGCGAAAAATGTAAGATTCTCAATTACCAACACGCCAAGAGTTTCTAAAACCTCCTATGATATTGCTGTTATGTAGTGCACAACCCTGCTAAGTTTCTGACTAATATGTTGGACTCATGCATCTGGCAACACTTTAATTTTATTTTTTTCATTGTGTGTGTGCTTTCTTTTAGTTTTTCTTTGCTGTCTTGTTTTAAGAAATAGACTGAAATTAAACAATTTGAAAAAAATCAAAACTGGACATACTTTAAAAAAACCAGGATAATTACATAGTTTATGACAAGTATTTTATTGAAGGATAGTGGCCGAATGCTATTGTGCACAGTAGTGATTTAGCATATTTTATCTCTTTGGTAGAACTTTAACACACGCGTGAAAATTCCTCTTCAGGATCTTAAAGAATTGGCCTTCTGACACTGAAGTGTCCTCACCCATGTCATAAAGTCATACTTACGAGAATCACAGGTAATTTCCTCAAAATCCTTAAATAATATTTAAAGAGCCTTCGTATTTTGTTCCCAATTATGTTTTTATATTTCTATTTGTTTGCCTGACACCCTTACCTACTCCTATTGGCGTGAAACGTGGACTTTTCTGGCATTACTTCTTTGTACAATTCTCTTTGCCTAGAAATACTTCTGTCTCTTGTGTCTGTCAGCATTTTAATTTTCTCCACTCACATAACACATCCTCAATAAAATCCTTTTCAGTGACATTGGGTAAAGTTGAGCAGTTACTCTGATTTTTAATGACACTTTATTTATACCTGTTTTGTGAACCAGACTAACACCATCCTGGACAAATCCACTGTGATAATGACTGCTCTATGACCTGAAGCCTTCCGAGCACAGCACCGCCCCCACCCCATTCTTTTCTTCTGTTTAACCACACCCTTAAGTACACACTTAAAGCATAATGTCCTTGATCTACTCTGCAGATATGACTATGACACACACCTATTCTCAAACATTCCCCTCTAAGGTGGTCCCCCCAGTATGTACTCACTAGGGCTATAAAAGCATGTCTTATGGGAGGTGGGGTTGTGGAGATCTCCTCTTGTGGCCATGAAAGACACCCTTCTGTTTGTAAGTCTTCTTAATAAACTATTTCTTATCAAGCGGGACTTCTCAGCCTTTGTCTTTGGTCTTACATCTCCTTCCACCTTTGGAAATCACTTTACATATACCTCCCTTTCGAGGGAGCACCGATACAATGTGTTATAGCACCTAATGCAATCATCTGTATTTAAATATATATATTTAATATATATATTATTATATAATAATATCAATATTTAAATATATATATATTTAGAGAAAGAGAGAGAGAGAGCAGGAGAGGGGCAGAGGGAGAGAATCTTAAGCAGGCTCCACACCTGGCACAGAGCCCGATACAGGGCTCGATCTCACAACCTCTTACCACCGTGAGATGAGGACCTGAGCTGAAATCAAGAGTTGGTCGCTCAACCGACTAACCCACCCAGGCACCCCCAGAAATACTATTTAAAGAAACAACCAATCAAACAACAATAGAGGAATGTGCCTGTATAGAGGAGGCAAATCAATCCATATATTTATGTGCAATGTGAAGATAACTATCACATCCAATTCATCTTTGGATTATCAGCATTAGGCCAGCACTTGATGTATAAAAGGCATACAAAAGGGATACCTGGGTGGTTCAGTTGGTTAAGCATCTGACTCTTGGTTTCAGCTCAGATCATGATCTCAAGGTTCATGGGATCGAGCCCCTTGTCTGGCTCAGAGCCTGCCTGGGATTCTCTTTCTCTCTCTCTCTGGTCCTCCCCTGCTCGCGCATGTGCACAATCTCTCTCTCTCTATCTCTCTCTCAAAGCAAATAAATAAACATTTTTTAAAAAGTTTTTTAAAAAGGACATATGATAAATATTTATTGAATTGAATCAGAATTTCAGAACTGAAACTCAGATTTTCTGATCATGAATAAAAGAAAAATATTTCTTTAAACAGGTATCTGCTCGTGTCACTTACACTCTAGAAAGAGGCAAATAAGTTTATTATATAAAAATTTTGTGTTTATTTATTTAAATATGATAAAAATAACTGCAACAATTAGTCAAAAATCTAGCTTTGAAAAATTCTGCATATAGTTTAATTTTAAGCGTGTTCTGTGGGATGTTGGTATGTGTTACAGGAGCAAAGAAACTCCATAATGAAGTAAACTTAGCAAACATTGAGTTAAACAAAATTAACCAACTTTCTTTCTTACATGACTTCTCAAGTGCTAGTATACATTACAAATTTCTAAGAGGGGGATAGAGTACAATTGTATGTTATCTGTTTATCTGATGTAATCCTTGTGCCTATGAGGTAGTTACTATTTGTATCCCTATCTTATAAAAGAGGAAAATAAGGCTGAGGTCAAATAACTTACCCAAGACAGTTAGCTGGTAAGATAGGACAACTTAATGCAGTGGATTGAAGAGATGCTGATTGGTGCCCTAGCTTCCAATTTTTGCTCTTCTCCTTAGCAAATATGTACTGGCAGGTTATTTACTAAACAAAAGTACTAAATTTACTAAAGTACTAAATTACTAAATTACTAAAGTACTAAATTTACTAAACAAAAGTGGGGTTCCTGGCTGGCTCAGTCAGAAGAACACGTGACTCTTGGCTCAGGGATGGTGAGTTCGAGCCCCATGTTGTGTGTAGAGATCGCTAAAAAAAAAAAAAAAAAAAAAAAAAAAAATTTAAAGTAACTTACAGTATTGTTGTAAGGATTCAATGAATAAACTAATGTAAGGATTTAGCACAAAACCAGTCACATATTAAGATCAGTAAATTTTGGCTTTGTTTGTATATTATGTCTATTATTGTTAATGTCATGATAAGTAGTATAAAGTGGCAGAACCAAGAACCAAAATGAAATCTATCTCATTTTAGGAGGAGAACAATACAATCTTCATGCAAGCAGCATTTATTTTATTGCAGCTAATTCCAGACATACAAAACTACTTATGGAACGATAGTGTTCGATGTGTACTCAATGTGTTTGTTCTTACTTTGCAAACTTCCCTAAGATGTTCAAAATGTCAAAGAAATAGATAATGAGTATTCATGTTTCAAAAACCAGCCAAAGTTAATCAGCTTGAACCCTTCAGAAGAAAGGTATTATATAAATCTATGAAACTATAATTAACATGTTTTAAATAATTATGACATTTCAGGCAATTAAGCTTGATTCTCTCCAAATCCATAGCATTAAAAAGCTTATCCAGAGATGAAATCTTTAAAAACAACTTTTGTTTTGAAAATCTTCAAGCCTGGTCAAAATAAGACTTTATCATGAACCTCTGTGTAGCAATCACACAGCTTCAACAGTTAACAGCACAGTTTCATTTCATCTATACCCTCCTCACCACCGCTGCTGGAACTGTCCACATCACTACCACACCTACCATTGTCGTCATGGTATTATTTTCAAGCAAATTTCAGACATCATATTATTTTACCTCTCAATATTACATTACATACCTCTAAAAGATAAGGAATTTCTGTGGAAAACCTTCGGCCGATACTGAAGACACCTTTCCCCAAAAGATAGACTAGATTTGTTCTCAAGGCCCCTTTACACTCTCAAACTTGTAGAGGATCTCCTAGACCTTTGGTTTATGAGTTATATTTATGTTTACTACATCACAAATTGATAGTGAGACATTTAGAAATATGTTATCATTTCTTTAAAATATTTATTTGCTTTTGAGAGAGAGGCAGAGACAGAGTATGAGCAGGGGAGGGGCAGAGAGAGAGGGAGACACAGAATTTGAAGCAGGCTCCAGGCTCCGAGCTCTCAGCACAGAACCCAACACAGGGCTCCAACTCACTAACATGAGATCATGACCTGAGCTGAAGTGGGATGCTTAACTGACTGAGCTACCCAGGCACCCCTTCCAATTCATCTTTATTTTTTATTTTATTTTATTTTTAAAATATAATGTATTGTCAAATTAGCTAACATACAGTGTGTACGGTGTGCTCTTGGTTTTGGGGGTAGATTCCGGTGATTCATTGCTTACATGCAACAGCCAGTGCTCATCCCAACAAGTGAGGGCCCTCCTCAGTGCCCATCACCCATTTTCCCCTCTCCCCATCCCCACCCCATGTCTGTCCTGAGTTTGTTCTCTGTACTTACGAGTCTCTTCTGGTTTGCCTCCCTCCCTCTCTGTTTGTAACTATTTTTTTCCCATTCCCTTCCCCCATGGTCTTCTTCTGTTAAGTTTCTCCAGTTCCACATATGAGTGAAAACATATGATATCTGTCTTTCTCTGACTGACTTATTTCACTTAGCATAATACCTTCCACTTCCATCCACACTGCTGCAAATGACATGAACCCATTCTTTCTCATTGCTAAGTAGTAGTCCATTGTATATATAAACCACATCTTCTTTATCCATTCACCAGTAGATGGACATTTAGGCTCTTTCCATAATTTGGCTATTGTTGAAAGTGCTTCTGTCAACATTGGGGTACATGTGCCCCTATGTATCAGCACTCCTGTATCCTTTCTTTCAATCCATTTTTAAATAACAATAAAGTTTAGTTGAAATGTGGAATCATAAACCCATAACTTGTTAACGTGAATAACATATTTGGATGGAAATAGCTTTATTTTTCTAACCACAAATAAACTAGTGAGAAGAGTGGCATGATTGTACACTTTTACAAATATCTTAGTGTCTGCTAGATAGAATTCATCTGGATCCTCATTATCTTCTTCTGCATTAAATCTGTAGCGAGATGCTGTTTTGGTTGAATTTGAAGTATAGTTAGTTCAGGTAAGAATCATCAATGTAGACTAAAAATTGGGTGACTATTTGAAGAAGAACAAGATATATAGATGAAGTATCTCTGTCTTCATTATTTATGAATTGCAAATTAATTTTAAAAGCTGTAACTTTTTTTACAATTGCATTTGCAATTTTACAGTGGAGAAACCTAGAGGACACCACATTTACCAGGCTAATATCACCAAAGTGGGACATTGCCACGTTCTCCTGATGCGGTGCCTGAGAAAATCACAGCATCATTTATGCTGTATTACTGTCCGAAGACTCATAACCTGCTTCGAATCACTTGGAAACTCACATCAAAGGACACAGTATAAAACAATTGGCTTAGACCCTTAAAAATATCATTGCCTTGAAAGAAGAAAAAAAGACATGGGAACTGTTCCCAATTAAAGGCAACTAAAAAACACATGGCAATTGAATGCAATGCATGTTCTTGAATCAGACCCTAAACTGGGGTGGGGCAGGGAGGAATAACAGAAAGATGACTGGTGAAATTTAAATATGCATTGTATGATAGATAATTGCATTGGATTACGTTAAATTTCATGGCTTTGGTCATTGTGCTATGATTTTATAGGAGAATATTCTTTTTCTTAGGAAATACTAACTGAAGTATTTGGGGGGGGGGGATAAAGAAATACAATAATATGGGGCGCCTGGGTGGCTCAGTCGATTGAGCGTCCTGACTTCGGCTCAGGTCATGATCTCGCAGTTCGTGAGTTTGAGCCCCATCGGGCTCTGTGCTGACAGCTCAGAGCCTGGAGCCTGCTTCAGATTCTGTGTCTCACTCTCTCTCTCTGCCCCTCCCCTGCTCGTGCTCTGTTTCTCTCTCTCTCTCTGTGTCAAAAATAAATAAACATTAAAAAAAAATTTTTTTTTAAAGAAATACAATAATATAATGTGGCAAATATAAATGATGAGTCTGATGGAAGGGTGTGTTCTTACAAGTCTTCTGCAGGAAAATTATTTTCAAATAGGTAGTTAAAAATAAAAATCATAATCTGGAATTTTAGAAATTCAACTAACATTCCTCCCACTTAAACTAAATTATCAAAGGCTTATGGAAATAAATACATTAATGAAGAAAATTGTCCTAATTTCTTTTTTGAAATTCCCACTTAAAAAATATAAAACAAGAAATGGAAAAATGAGCTCATGATGGAATTAAAATAATTCTGTTATTCATTAGCACATTTTCTGAACTGAATACTTTTTATAATACAGTTCTGTTTATAATCAAAATGCACTTATCTAGGACACAATCTGAAAGTAGTTCACAGATTTATGGAAATAAACAGTCTTCTTAAATCAATTTAAATCAACAAGTATAAAGTAAAAACTATCACATGCTACCAGTGTTTTAAGTATCTGGAAAAATACAAATTAGAAACTTAAAACCTATCCTCCCAGGACCTTATAATGTTATCAAGCTAAACATTTTTGCATGAATGAATTAAAAAGTGAAATAAATGGCATATGATTTAGTGTCCAAATGTGAATTATTGGGCAGCCTTATCCAATGGAAACATAATGCAAACCATATATGTGATTTTTAATTTTCTAGTAGCTACATTTTAAAAAGTAAAAAGAAACATACTAAGTCTGAGAAATCAGTGTGTATTTTGCATTTATAGCACATTTCAATTTAGATCAGCCACATTTCAAATACTCAACAGACCTTTATGGCCTGTGGCTACACTTTTGCACAGAGCATGCACAGGAGATGGGAAAATGATGGGTAAGTTTCTTCCATAAAAATAGCACAATAGCAGCGTATGGCTTAGAAACTGCATCCACGTTACCCTTTTGTAAATTTAATCCAAGTTTTCCTTGGTCTCATCATCCTGGGGATACAAAGGAGTTTTTATTAATAACGATTAATCAAATTTAATGAGCCTGTTGTTTTCCTTTGTACGTCATGCGTCAATGCTCTGTTGCAAAATTCTTCACCACAGTATTTTTTCAGTCTCTAGGGGTGTCTTGCCCATGTTCACACCAGTCCCCTTTCCAATCTCCCTTGAGAGGCCCTTTGAAGGGCCATATGATCACTGTTAAGAGCTGTGTCTCTCAGTGTGTCCTAAATCTTCAGTTTAGGGATCAGAAATGGTACCACATTCCAGTAACAACTCATTGTGCCTGTGTGGCAATGTGTCCCGCCACGAATTGTAGAAAATGTTCTTCTCCCAAACCTTGTCTTCTCTTATGAAAATGCTTCTTCAGCTTCCACCCAAAGCACCTCTCCCCCAAGAGGCTCTGATTTAATAAGAGGTCAGGAAAGAGACATGTTGCCCACCATAACATTTATTTCTAGCTCCCAGGCACCCAGGCACAAAACTTCCTCGACTTCTGATAGTGCAAAACAAAAATCCTCATGACAATCTATCCATAAAAATCAGGATCTTCTTACACTTATCCCACTAGCTTTCAAAAATGTCCAATTATGCCTAAATTCCTGCAGTGGATCCAGTCCAGTTTAAAGCGGAGATTCCTGTCATAGAAGGATTTACATGCAAGCTAAGGTAATTCAAATGCAGAGGCATATAGAAATATACCTTACTTTATGAAGTCGGTATTTTACTGCAACTTTTATAGAAGTTGAAAATTTGGAAATTAACTCCTATTGAGAATGTATTATAGAACGCCAAGTGCTAGGTGATCCAACACCTCTAATTTTCTAGATCAATAAAGTGGCTTGACTAGTATGCACCTGAACTTGAGGTAAATGTGGTCCCCTCTATTTTCAGATTTTACACCCCTGGTTTAGTGGCTTTCCATTATTTCAGTCCCTAGGGAAGTATGCAATTTTAAAAACTGGTATGGAGAATGATTTTTAAAAGGTGGGAGAGAGATTGCTTTTGTGGGTCATTTAATGGGGAGAAAAAAGAAAATGAAATCCAGAGATTCGAATTAAGAAGTCTAAATCTAAGTCCGTGTCACAAATCGGCTGCACTCGGCATTTTATATATGACACAAAGCATAGTGACTCCGTTCCCACATTTACTTTTTCTCTTATTCCAGATGTGAGAACTAACAACCAAGTCATTGGTTATTTTCTATTTATTGTCCTAGTATGGAGTATAGAAAATGGACTCCAATGGCATTTTTTTTTCAACGTTTATTTATTTTTGGGACAGAGAGAGACAGAGCATGAACGGGGGAGGGGCAGAGAGAGAGGGAGACACAGAATCGGAAACAGGCTCCAGGCTCCGAGCCATCAGCCCAGAGCCCGACACGGGGCTCGAACTCACGGACCGCGAGATCGTGACCTGGCTGAAGTCGGACGCTTAACAGACTGCGCCACCCAGGCGCCCCTCCAATGGCATTTTTAAAAGAATTTATAAGTATTTCCTTTTTGTAAAAGATTAAAAAAAAAATTTTAAGTAATCTATACCCAACCTGGAGCTCAGACTCACAAACCTGAGTTTGAGTTGCAGGCTCCACTGACTGAGCCAGCCAAGTGCCCCTATAAGTATTTTCTTAAAACACTTGAAATATTTGATGGGGTGTCCTCTTGTTCAATCATCCACTCATTCAACAAGCACTTAGCGCATATGATATAGCAAGCACTTAAGCTAGTTTCCAGGTATGTGGAGTGGTATAGACATTTCCCTGTCTCTTATAAAGACAAGAAGAGACATAAAAACAAGAAGACAGGGGAGCACCTGGGTGGCTCAGTCTGTTAAACATCAGACTTTGGCTTACGTCATGATCTCAGGGTTTGTGAGTTTGAGCCCCGCATTGGACTCTGTGCTGACAGAGCAGAGCCTTCGTCAGATCCCCCGTCTCCCTCTTTCTCTGCCACTCCCCTGCTCTCTCTCTCTCTTTCAAAAATAAATAAACATTAAAAAAAAACCCAACACGATGACAGGGATATAAATGGCAACAGAAAAAGATGAGAAGCAGTTTCAGTGCCATGGCAAAGCTACACATAGATGAGATACCTAACCCAGAAGTAGTGATACCAAAGCTGAGACATTAAGTATGTGTTGGAATTAGCTAGGAAAAGGGTGGTGAAGGAAGTGGGGAGATGAAGAACATCGAGGTGAAGAGTTAGAAGGGAAAGCTCATCAGAAGACCCAAAGGCAGAAGAGCACATGTTCAAGTTACTGCAGAGTTTCAGGGAGGAAGTGCCAAGGGATGAGGCAGATGCTTGAGCCAGATCCGGAAAAGAACATTAATGATCTGGACGTCACTGTAAGGGGACTGGAAGATACTGAAGGGATTTTGAGTAGCTTGTGACAAGATCTGACTTGCATTTCAGGAAGATCTTCTGACTGCAGAGTTGAATACGAATCGGAAGAGAGTTCAAGTAATTAACAATTGCAGTCATCCCAAAGACAGAATAGACATCTGATGTAAGGTGATGTTAATGGAGACTGGTAGGAGCAGCAAGGAACAGATTTGGCAGGAAAAGTGTCAGCATTGATAGGGTTTGCTCACTAGTTGATGGGCAAGCCACAGAGTGAGCAAAGCATAGAGGCAAGAATCGGCTTATGAGGCCAAGTCTCATTCACCTTTGATTCTCCTCTGCTTAGCCAACTGCCATACATGGCATGGTCTGAAACAAGTGTCTGATGAATGAACAGATGGATATAGATTTATTGATTGACTGACTAAATGAATTGATTAATAAAGAGCAGAGAACTTGAGGAGAGAGGTTAAAACAAAGAATGAACATTGCTAAAGAAGAAGAAAGCTCAATCTGAACAATTAAAAATTCTCATCTAGACTGAGATTTTGGTGAGCTCTGAATCACAAGCTTGGGAGATTTAAGTAAAGCAAACAGTAAAGATCCGACTCAAACAATGAGTTGGTTGATGTAAAAGAACACAACACAGGTGAAACTGAGTTGCTGAAAGCTAATTGCATGTGAGAAGTACATGCTAAGTAAAAACATTCTATGTGATGAAATTTACCCCCAGGGCATACAAATCCCACTGTAGTTGTCTTTTTTTTTTTTTTTTTTTTTGCGCTAGTATAATATTCAACTAGTACAACTTAATATGAAATTTACAAACCAATAATGGAATTTCACATAGTAATCATGTTATATTTATCTTAATTTTCCATTAAAAGAGGGAAAGAATTAAAAAGAATAACAAAGCAAACTTATTATTCTTAAAAAAAATTTTTTTTTACATTTATTTATTTTTGAGAAACAGAGTGAGACAAAGCGTGAGTGGGGGAGAGGAAGAGAGAGAAGGAGACACAGAATCCGAAGCAGGCTCCAGGTCCGAGCAAACGGTCAGCACAGAGCCTGATGTGGGGCTCGAACCCACAAACTGAGATCATGACCTGAGCCAAAGTTGGACGCTCAACCGACTGAACCACCCAGGTGCCCCGCAAACTTATTATTCTTAAATACAATTACTAAGAAACTGAAATAGTAGATACCTAATCTTTAAAATGTAAAACTAGGGGCATCCGGGTGGCTGGGTCGGTTAAGCGTTTGACCTCAGCTCAGGTCATGATCTCACGGCCCATGAGTTCAAGCTCCGTGTTGGGTTCTGTGCTGACAGCTCAGAGCCTGGATCCTGCTTCAGATTCTGTACCTCCCTCTCTCTCTGCCTCGCCCCCACTCATGCTCTGTCTCTCAAAAATAAATGTTAAAAATTTTTTAAATAAAAAATGAAATGTAAAACCAGACTCAAATCTGATAAAGCACAGTTTGTGTAATTTCTTTCCTGTGCAAGTTAACAAACTGAAATTCATCCAAGGAGAGCACATGGACCATTTGTTCTATTAACAGCAAAAACTTCTTAATTGATTGTACAATCCAAGAAAGCAAAGAACAAGTCTGAGCAAGAATCACGAGAAAGACTAAAGACTTCCAGTAGCGTCCGTAATCAAGAATAGACTTAGACGGGGGCGCCTGGGTGGCGCAGTCGGTTAAGCGTCCAACTTCAGCCAGGTCACGATCTCGCGGTCCGTGAGTTCGAGCCCCGCGTCGGGCTCTGGGCTGATGGCTCAGAGCCTGGAGCCTGTTTCCGATTCTGTGTCTCCCTCTCTCTCTGCCCCTCCCCCATTCATGCTCTGTCTCTCTCTGTCCCAAAAATAAATAAATGTTGAAAAAAAAAAAAAAAAAGAATAGACTTAGACCATCATAAAAATATTTTACTGAGAGAATATAGGCTCTAATGACATAGAAAAGAAGAAAGCCAAATCAAGACAACCAATGAATCTGAGGGATGTCACGGCATGTCATCAGTAGTTGGTATTAATTCTTTTTCACGGGTGTTGTATAGCCTGCCATCAAATCTAGTTCTTAAACTATGACATCGGCTATCAGCTTCCATCAGGCCATCACATGGCAAGTCATCCTCTAGGCCCTTGGATCTGCCCACCCCATGGCACTTCCTTTTGACTGCAGGCAGTAAGTACCCAAGCAGCTTTCATTAGGCAAAGCCTGGTTTTAGGCCAATTTTCTATGATTTTGTTCCAAAGATACCACACCACTGGTTTCATTTACTATTCCGTAAGTCACAATTTTTACACCACATAATTCAAATAATTGGACCTCTGTGTTGTCCTGAATCCTTAGCTTCAGTCCCAATGTTTTGCCTAGTTGCCCATTCCTAACACTTAAGCCTCTGGGTTTGAAATTTTGTCCCAGAAACATCACTGTCATTGTTGGAAGGCCTATGATTTGTGCACCAGCCTCTCAGATGGCAACTGCGTCTAGATGTCAGATATCACATGTCTCATTTTGCTCTTGCCACCCACCGAGATGCCCCACTTTTACATGTTGGTGCCCACTGTTGCCTTCACTCTGACTGGATGTTGCTGTTACCGTGGCTCCTACCCACTAACCCACTCTGCTTCTGGTCTCAGTGACTTCTCTCTAAATCCAGGTAGTCGGTATTATGTACAAAGTACCCATAACAAAAACACCAAAATACTATAACAACCAAAAGTTTCCAAACTACAACTACTATACTAATGGAAAGGTGAAACATGATAGCATAACTTTACCTCTGGAATTCATATAGAGGAAAAATACAGCATTACAAACACCTGTGAATGATGAGGCAAACTTAGGTAGACTGAAATCAAATACAGTTTCAAATATAAGTAATGGCTATAGAATTATGTGTGAGGGCAGCAGCTGACAGAGTCCCCTGGTATTCGGCCACTTTGGTTTCTCTCCTTTTTAGAGCAAAGTAACTAGGAATCAATCTATGAGGTAATGACCCAGATGCACAAGCAATAAATTCAATACATTTCATCAGTGGTCATGAAACATCAACTGGGCAATTTGCCAATAATCACAACATGGATTAAAAATAAGGAGGCCCAGGGCACCTGGGTGGCTCAGTCGGTTGAGCGTCTCGTTTCAGCTCCGGTCATGATCTTGCGGTTCGTGAGTTTCAGCTCCACATTGGGCTCACTGCTGTCAGCCTGTCAGTGCAGCACCCGCTTTGGATCCTCTGTCCACTTCTCTCTTTGCCCCTCCCCTGCTTGCACGCTCTCAAAAAATAAATAAAACATTAGAAAAAATAGGGAGGCTCACCTATGTGCAGGGAGCTCTCACTTTGCATGGTACCGTGTTGACGGAGATTCAATCTCAGTGAGCAGTGAGGAAGCAGTTCTGATTTGCACAAGATGCAGTTAACATGCAAAGCAAAGGCTGCTTTCATTTATCGTTGGTTGACACTGAACAATTCACAATATGATAGCGTGAAAGAAGAAGCATTTTTTTAGAAATAGACTTTCTCTCCAGCCGTCTCTTAGCCGTCTCTAAACACAGAATATTTAGATTTATGATGCCTACAACTGATCTTTTTATCTTTTTTCAAAGTCTCTCTCTTGCTCACTCTCTTTCTCTATTAATGAAACTTCCACTATCATTCTCCTCCTTCTCCTTAAGCTCTCATATTCCATACATCGCCAAATCTTGTTGATTCTATTCCTACTGTATTTGCCACATCCATTTCCTCCTTAATATTCTCAAGGCCAAATTCCTAATCGGCTTCTTCCTCTTACTTTTCACAGACTACAACAACAGTCTTGTAACAAGACACAAACTCTCTACCATATGGTCCATTTTAAGTATATTTCATAAGTAAAGCCTATTTACTAATAAGTTATTTTTCCTAAAGCATAAACCTAATCACGTAAATTCCTAGCTCAAAAACCTCTAATATATCTGACTGCTTACTGAATAATCAAGTCCCAACATACTTCAGTTTCATTGCTCAACCCTATTCTATATGACTAATGTCCCTCCTGAGCAGGATGACTACATTTCATTATGTGATTGCACCCTACTCTTTGTCTTTGCCCACATTCTTCACTTAACCTGAAACCTCTCCCCTGACTCACCCTGCTACCTGGCTTTCCAGAAGGGTCCAGATTTAATGTGACCTTTCCTACAAAGTTTTCCCGGATGTGCTACCAAGGAACCTCCATAGTAGGTTGTTTGGGTTTGTTTGTTTTTTGTTGGTTTTAATCTCACATATGATAATGATTCCTAAATACCAGTCCACAATCATACAGCTGGTGACATACTTCTCTCCTGTCCATGATGAATAAGATACATAACAATGTAGTACATTTTCATGAAGGTATATTAATTTAAACATAAGTTGTCCTTTATTCTGGTGTTGGTTCCATCCTAACTTTTAGTTTCAAATAACTTATCTCTTTAATGACTGTGTGAAAAAAAAAATTCCTACTTGGTAAATATAGAAGGTGGTAAGCTTATGTTTGTCATCTCGATTTTTAAGGACAATTTCATTGGTCTATGAAATCCAAAAATCTGCCTATCACATTTTACCTTCTTTTAGTAAATGGTCACTTTTTTTCCCTTCAGATTTCTTCCCCTTAAGGTTTTTTATTTTTTTATTTTTTTAATTTTTTAATTTTTTTTAATTTTTTTTTTCAACCTTTATTTATTTTTGGGACAGAGAGAGACAGAGCATGAACGGGGGAGGGGCAGAGAGAGAGGGAGACACAGAATCGGAAACAGGCTCCAGGCTCTGAGCCATCAGCCCAGAGCCCGACGCGGGGCTCGAACTCACGGACCGCGAGATCGTGACCTGGCTGAAGTTGGACGCTTAACCGACTACGCCACCCAGGCGCCCCCCCCCCTTAAGGTTTTGAGGTAACTATAATACTCCATGAGATTCTTTGCAAAAGGACTGTATAAGCTATGAAGTAGATAGATATTTGTATATTTGTATCTTATGACCTTCTGCATGAGACAGTTAATTGCGGTGGGGACAGTGGGGACATTGTGACAAGTCACTCGGATCCTCCTCCCAGGAGGACTTGTGACCCCAGCCCCTAGGAGGGCAATTGGCAGACAGCTTTCAGCTGCCAGCCTCTCCAGGGATTGCTCCCACTATAGAGAGCAATCCTACCCAATGGCTGTCCCTTCTGTGGTAGTTTATATCCAGTGACTAATTGATGTCATTGTGGGAATACTCTAAATGGCCGTTTTATTTTATTTTATTTTAAGGTTTATTTATTTATTTTGAGAGAGAGAGAGAGCACGTGCAAGCAAGCAGGGGAGGAGCAGAGAGAGAGGGAGAGAAAGAGAATTCCAAGCGGACTCCACACTGTCATTGCAGAGCCCGACACGGGACTCAAACTCATGGACCGTGAGATCATGACCTGAGCCAAAATCGAGTGTTGGATACTTAACCAACTGAGCCACCCAGGTGCCCCTAAAGAGCCATTTTAACTCCAGAAGTCTTCCTGGGATGAGCCAATACAAACACTGAGTTCATATCAGCTCTTTTACCACACCTCTCTTTTACCTCAGAAACTATCTACCTTTCTATAAGAATATACGGTGTGGGTAGAACTGACCCATCTCCCCTGGGTGCCTGGTCCAAACTTTACCAGTTAGAACACTGCACCCTCCATGCCACAGTGATTGATTGGTTAAGTAATGAGCGCATGAACCTGGGGGCAATGAGAGACTGAAGACTTCTGCTCAGATTGTAGGAACAAAGCAGTTGAGTTTTTCTTGAAATTGCTAAGCTGGTAGGTACTAAGTGTTGGAGCTGCAGGGAGCCAGCGCATGGATAGAACCTGCCTGTGAACTGTAGCTACATAGAATAAAGTTGAAATGTGGATAACAAAGAGCTGGGACCCACTGACGTCAATGAGCCCTAGATCCAGCTAAGCTTTAAGAAATCTATCTTGGTACACCTGGGTGGCTCAGTAGGTTAAGTGTCTGACTTCAGCTCAGATCATGATCTCACAGTTCATGAGTTCAAGCCCTGCATCGTGCTGTCTGCTGTCAGTGCAAAGCCTGCTTCGGATCCTCTCTCTCTCTCTCTCTCTCTCTGCCCCTTCTCCATGCTCTCTCTCTCTCTCTCTCTCAAAAATAAACATTTAGGAAAAAAAAAAAAAGAAGTCCATCTTAGACTTTTCAACTATGAGAACCAAAAACCCAATCCTCCTCCTCCTTCTTCTTCGCCTTCTACTTCACCTTCTTCTTCTACTTTTCTTCTTTTGTTTTGTTTTGTTTTGTTTTGCATAAATTTATTGCACTTAGAATTCTACCATCTGTGGTCAAGTCCGTTTTAGCAAGTTACTTTGAGGCAACAAAAGACATATACAATAAAGTTATTAAATAGAAAATCAGAACCAAAAGAAGTCAATCCTAGAACTTAACACAGTTTGATGTTTTCCAATATATGATAATTATACCACTGATAGCATGTGAGATGATTTGTAAGCATGAGGCATATGATAACTTTTTATCCTAATAGCTTACTATTTATTTGAATATGAATTCAAAATGTACCTACCACATCAAACTCAATTGTTCTTTTTTTTTTATTTATTTATTTTTTTCAACGTTTATTTATTTTTGGGACAGAGAGAGACAAAGCATGAATGGGGGAGGGGCAGAGAGAGAGGGAGACACAGAACCGGAAACAGGCTCCAGGCTCTGAGCCATCAGCCCAGAGCCTGACGCGGGGCTCGAACTCACGGACCGTGAGATCGTGACCTGGCTGAAGTCGGACGCCCAACCGACTGCGCCACCCAGGCGCCCCTCAATCGTTCTTTTAAAATACATTTGTTAAAGCAAAAAAAGATGATCTGATTAAGGTGAGAATATAAATTTTTCTGGGAGGGCGAGGAAACGGCAAGCATCATGAAGGTATCAAACACATGTCAGAAATTTTAAAGACATTGATAGTGTGTATGATTGAGTATCAAATTGTCCCCTGAGTATCCTACTAGCCTGCGGTGGGGCAGATGGGGACTTTGAGGGTGGGGTAGAAATACATTACGGCTATTATCAGAAAAGAGAAATTGTGGGGCGCCTGGGTGGCGCAGTCGGTTAAGCGTCCGACTTCAGCCAGGTCACGATCTCACGGTCCGGGAGTTCGAGCCCCGCGTCGGGCTCTGGGCTGATGGCTCAGAGCCTGGAGCCTGTTTCCGATTCTGTGTCTCCCTCTCTCTCTGCCCCTCCCCCGTTCATGCTCTGTCTCTCTCTGTCCCAAAAATAAATAAACGTTGAAAAAAAAATTAAAAAAAAAAAAAAAAGAGAAATTGTGTCCACATTTCCCAAGAGCCTATTCCCTGCAACTAAATTCCAAAAGAAATTTCTCAGTAAGCACTTTTATAGAGAGGCTACGAACTCCTATTACTTGAGAAAAATACTCCAAACAACAATTCTATAATCAATATAGAAGTGAATTCATAATATTTTTTCTTGTAACAATCTTCTGTTGAAGTCAAGAGTTTTTAAACTGTAACTTAATGCATTTGAAACTGTAACTTAGTGTATTCTGATCTCATAAGAGGTTTAAGTTAATATGGTACAACTATCTAGTCTCCCGGGAATTGAATTTACTGCAAAAAATAAAAGTTAGGTTACCTAGGGACTTCAATGGGGAGCAGTTCCAGTGAAAACTTTTCTAAATCTCACATGTCTTACTGGGTTTTGAGAGTAGCTGAATACAGCAAAAAATTATGGTTTGTGCTGCCTGAGGTGGTTTTGGAGTACTGCTGTTCTATATTTTTAATTGAGGACAGTCTCCTATGCTTTGAAAATCAAAAGAACGGAAGGCAAGTATTGTTGATAAGAAAGAGAAAAGTCTTTTTGTAATTCAAAGAGTTCTGCAGCAACTACAATGAGGAACCCTTTCATAATAGGTAAGATATCAACATAACGTCCCTCAGAACAGAATAAAAGTTATTAGTAATCCAAACTATACTTGCAATCGGGAACTATAGGAACAGAAGCTGGAGAGTGGGAAACTTAATCTGTCGAAGGAAGAATAAGTAATGTCATGGAACCACAGCAACAGGCAAATGAGAGAAATATCAGGAGGTGGCCTTGGAAAGCGTATCTCCGGAAGGAAATGAAAATAGCTAAAGGAAGAGTAGAATGATAAAAAAGAAAAAGAAAGAAAAGAAGAAAAAAAGAAGCCTGACCTTACAGGAGAGAGTGAGAGAGCATGTCCAGAGAATAAACCTCCTCAGGACAATGTTTTGTTACACTAAGGAAACAGGAAGAGAATATTGTTTGTTTCAGTCATAGCCTTGGTTTAAATAAATATGAAGACTAAGATAAAGACCTGCTCTATTTTGGTAGTGAATTAGCTGAAGGAAAGCTGACCACAGAAAGAGGGACTGCAAAAGCAATTGTTCCCTTCAGTCTTAGTTTTTGATCGTTTAAATATTGAAAAGTTATGTTTTCTTCTACTTACATAAATATTTGCTATCTCATGGGCTAATTTTGAAAAGACAAACTATTTCATTAGCAGATACTACTTTTGAGAAGTGTGTGAAAATTAAGTGCAAAATATTAGAGGAAGAGACTGTAATCTCCTTTCTGACCGTATTTCCCATCGAGTTAACGGATTCCCAGTATTGTCATATGTTAAGAGCAGTGATTTCTCCACCTAGTGATTACGTTTTAACCCCTTGACTTGCAAAACTGACTAACACATTGCGTCCTTGACAACTGTATACTGTCAATTTCTCTCTTTACCTATACAGGCGTGGTCTGTCTTCCCTACCCCTACCCCAACGTGCCAAAGATCGTTTTACATGGGCAACATCACCACTTGGTTATCGTCTCCATTCACCCTCAGAGTGATGACTCACTTTATTTATCACATATAGCTTTGTTAATTCAAAGTAAGCAAAATGTGGGGTGTCTGGGTGGCTCAGTTGGTTGAGCGTCCGACTTCGGCTCAGGTCACGATCTCGTGATTTGTGTGTTCAGGCGCCGTGTCGGGCTCTGTGCTGACAGCTCAGAGCCTGGAGTCTGCTTCGGATTCTGTGTCTCCCTCTCTCTGCCCCTCCACCGCTCATGCTCTGTGTCTCTGTGTCTCTCAATAATAAATAAACGTTAAAAAAAATTGAAAGGAAACAAAATGCCAAAATTTCCTTGAGAAATTGACAAGTTTTTGGATTAATGTATATTTTGAATGATGAATAAAATGTTCAGAATGGTTAGCTTCTAAGTCTTTCATGTTGTGTGTGTGTGTGTTTTTTTTTTTTTTAATCTTTTTTTTTCTCAACGTTTTTATTTATTTTTGGGACAGAGAGAGACAGAGCATGAACGGGGGAGGGGCAGAGAGAGAGGGAGACACAGAATCGGAAACAGGCTCCAGGCTCTGAGCCATCAGCCCAGAGCCCGACGCGGGGCTCGAACCCACGGACCGCGAGATCGTGACCTGGCTGAAGTCGGACGCTTAACCGACTGCGCCACCCAGGCGCCCCCCATGTTGTGTTTTTACGCAGTAGAAATACATTCAGACAAATCATTTAAATATAATACATGATTCCTGGTCAGTCTGGTGCTATTATTGAGTCATTGCCACTTTCAAAAGAAAATGTTGCTTTCTTTGTTTATGAAATTGTTATGTAATCAGGAGTGTTGAGAAAAAGAAGATTGGAGAAGAAGCTGGTAGCTGGCAAAAGATCTTCCAATAAGGAGGAAAATTTAGAAGGAGCCTACCTGGCTGTAGAGGGTGGCTTCAGTATTTATATCCAAATGGGTGAGAACAGAAGTCTTAGTCATGATTCAGATACTTAACACTGGGAGGGCCAAGATTATTTAAACTTTTTTTAAAGTTTATTTATTTTTAACAGAGAGAGAGACAGAGAGAGAGAGAGAGAGAGAGAGTGCTGGTGGAGGAAGGGCAGAGAGAGAGAGAGAGAGAGAGAAGGAGAGAGAGAGATACAGAACCTGAAGCAGGCTCCAGGCTCTGTCAGCAAAGAGCCTGACTCAGGGCTCCAACTCAGAAGCCCTGAGATCATGACCTGAGCCAACGTCAGCAGCTTAACCGACTGAGCCACCCAAACACTCCAGAGCCAAGATTACTTAAAAGAAAAGGCGATAGGGGCGCCTCGGTGGCGCAGTTGGTTAAGCGTCTGACTTCAGCCAGGTCAGGATCTCGCGGTCCCTGAGTTTGAGCCTTGCATCAGGCTCTGTGCTGACAGATCAGAGCCTGGAGCCTGTTTCCGATTCTGTGTCTCCCTCTCTCTCTGCCCCTCCCCCGTTCATGCTCTGTCTCTCTCTGTCCCAAAAACAAAAAATAAACGTTGAAAAAAAAAAAAAGGCGATAGAGAATTACAAGGAATCTGGAGTCTTTCCTTACAGCTCTGAAGGGTCCTCCTTTTGTTTCTCTCTTCCTTTCTTGCCTCCCTTCCCTTTTATGTTTCTTTAATCATTAATCAACTAATATTTGTTGAGGATCTGTGCCAGGCAATAAGGGATCGTGCATATAAAAAAATCTACATATGCATGTAAAAATACAGGATCCACGTTGTTCGAATCAACTGAGGAAACAAGTACAAACACATTTAATTCATTGTAAGTTGTACTGGCATTGCATGCAAGTTGCAATGTAGGCACAGGGGAGAAAGGGGCACCTCCCCCTGGGAAATGCAGAAAAGGCTTCACAAAAGTGGTAAACACTCGACCTGGTTGTTGAAGGAAAGCTTGCCACGCAGACCAACAAGGAAACAGGAGAGAGGACATTCCAAGCGGAGGGAATAGGGTGTAAGAAACGCGGCCTGTTCAGGCAGCTGTGAGCACTGAGCCTGCGGTGTGAGGGGTGGGGGAGGGGGAGCCACCGGAGCATGACGCCGGATAGGTGGGAAGGGAGAGACGCTAAAGGGCCTTTTGCATCTGAGTGAGGGAACTTCAATCTTACCCTGCGAGCGATGAGGAACCCCTGAGGAATTTTAGTGGGGAGGGGAACATGGTCAGCTTCTCGCTCGCTTGCTAGCAATGCCGTGCAGGACGAATTGGGGGCAGGGCAGAAGGAAGACTGAAAACAGGGATATTCGTAAGGCTGTCAAGAATGGCCTGATGGGGGACACAGGCAGAAGAGGTCGAAAAGGGGTAATGGATAGAGAGCTAAAAGAAGGTAAAATTGACGCGCTACAGTGACTGGAGTGTAGAGGACAGGGACAGGGACGGGGTGAGGGACAGAACAGGGTGGTTTTGAAGTTTCTGACTGGAAGAGTAGATGGCAGTTGCTGTTCACTAAGATAGGGAACACCCGAAGAGGAAAGATTTGGAACAAAGATCATGAGTTCAGATTTGCGCATGATGACTTGGAGGAGCTTATCAGTTGAAGCTACCGATCTAGGCCTCAGGAGAGAAGTCTGGAGAGATATATGGGAATCACAAAGACGATGTAGTGAAAAGCCGTGGACATGCATAGTGTCACTGTTAAGGGCATAGGCCATCTGTCAAAATATCCAGCTTTGAGTCAGCTTTTACTCTCACTGACTCACGCAAGTCGTCTAAATGTGAAAAGAGATGTTAAAAATATCTCCCGTAAGCCAGGAAAGAATTAAATTAAATCAAATGGGAAGGTATCTAAAGCACTCAATAAGGTGCCTGGCATGTAATAAATGCTCAATACGTGCCTGCTTATACAATTCAGGTGAATAGGGTTAACAAAATCTATTCACCAGGTCTTGTTTGGATTCCTACAATCTTCAAGGCCAAAGAAAAGAAGCAAAATGATAGAATTCTGGGTGGATCAATATATATTTTTAAGTTTATTTATTTATTTTTGAGAGAGAGAGAGAGCAAGCAGGGTAGTGGCAGAGAGAGAGGGGAGCCATAGGACCTAACCGACTGAGCCACCCAGGCATCCCCTGGGTAGATCAATATTTTTAAGACACAGAGCCCATAGAGAATATAGAGTGATTGCACAAATAGGAGAGAGAGATAACATACTGGCTGATGGTATGAGAGAGAGCCTGCAAAGAAGAGAAAATGTCAAATTCTACCAACGTGTCACATAACTAAAGAATGTTTGGGGGGATTTAGTAGTTACTAAGATATTGGTGAATTTAGTCACTGTCATGTTAGGGGTGGAAACAAGCTCGCATTGCTTGATGAGTGAAGGAGAAAGGAAGAAATGGAGACAATGAATGTGTATCACTCTTTTTAGAAGGTTGACTGTGAAGAGGAGAGATACAGGTTAGTAACTAAACAATCAAAGTCATCTTAATTTTAATTTGAGAGATGTTTGAGCCTGTTTATACATTCATTGGAGAAAGCCAATGGAGAAGAAAATATTTAAAATACAGGAAAGAGGGTAAATCACTGATGGAGTAAGCTTACAGAGAAGTATAGAGTGCGACAAAGCAGAAGCTTTTAGGAAGAAAATGCTGTGCTTCACTGAGCATACAGATGCCAGACATAATGCGTATTGAGTTACCTCTGTTGTCATTTGAAGGATAGAATTTGAGCTATGTTGTAAAAAAGAAAAAAAAAGGGGGTAACATCCTAACTTCAATGATTCTTATAAGAAATGTAGAATAGAATAACCAGTGAGTTTCTTTGTCATAAGTAATTTTAATGGTCATCCCTATCTTAATACAAAGTATTTAAGATAGTCTAATCCATAAGTCAGTTCAGCAACCCTGGATGAAATTATGAATTTCACTTTTGCTTAACTCAGTCCTATAATGATCCAAGATAGATTCCCCCCCACCCCCACCAGAATTATCACAGAATGTTCCCAAGTTTCAGGCTGTGTTCTGAGGCAGGAATTTATAGACTAGAGTTTGTCATTCTCTTTGGTTAATTTATTCAATGCTATCTCACAGTTATTGAATTCTTCATACCTCTATTATTTGATGGCAAAAATATACATATTTAATTACCCAGAGCAAGGGTTAACAAACTTTTTTTTTGTCCATGGCCAGATAGTAAATATTTGAGGATTTATGGGTTATACAGGTTTCTTTTGCAACTACTCAGCTCTGCTTTTATAGCATGAAAGCAGTCATAGATAATACTTAAAAGAATGAGCATGGTTATGTTCCAATAAAGCCTTATTTGCAAAAACAGGTAGCAGGCCAGATTGAGCCCTGGCCATAGTTTTCTGACCCCTGCTGTAAAGCTTTCTAAAATCACAATACATTCTAGATTGTAATAACCATAGGCAATAAGGTAGGGCTGTTTCACTGCTAGTTTCCCAGTGTAGAATATGAATGACAGTCTCTCTGCCTCTTGCCTCATCCTGCGAGTGCTAGTTCACTGCATAAAATAACATGACACTGAAACTGACCTGTAGATTGGGAGTTTTCAAGTATTCCAGGTGCCTCGGTCAGATTAATGAATGTGATGGGGAAATGAATACCACCAAATACAGAAGCCTGATGCCTCCGGGACATCTCAGGAGGACACGTAAAAATATCTCCTTCAGAATAAAGAACATGTTGCCATTTCTAACGCGTCTTTCCAGTAGGAAACGAGGCTTGGTGGACCTCTTTGGATGGTTATGACAGTAGACATAATTGAGCGTCTCGTTTCGATTTATTTATCCAGTGGTTGCAAACTGCTATCTTGGAGTGGAGCCAAGAGTAACAGAAGGCTCACCAGTAAGTTTAGCCTGAGGTGGTCTGCCAATCGTCTCTTCTAACGCAGTACATCCAATGGTGCTTGGAAAGCCTGGGGGAGATGTGGGATGCTGTGTGGACCTTCATTAAAACAGGAAATTATGACAGGGAGGCACACTCTCGTGTGTGTCAGAACATTATAATGTGCATGCATATAGATACCGTCATTATGTAGGAATTGAATCAACACACCGAGTCAGTTTTGATGCTTATTAGAGCTTTCCTCTTTCACTGGTTCAAAGCCCCAGTTTAACTGAATATAAATACAATAGCTTCAGTGTGAAGCATACCAGGTGAAAAAAAAGTACCAGTATTCCATGTGCATATCTTCCTAAGTACCTTAAAGGAGAAGCAAAGGAAACATGAAAAAGAAAAGATGAAACAATTTTTAAACTCCTTGTTTAAACTAGTTAAAATGTTAATTTAGGCCATCTTTTAGTCGCAAGAAATAGAACCCCCCACTCCCCCCCCCACACCCCCCCCCTCGAATAAGGCAAAAAAGAGTTATTTATATAGGATAATGGCCTATCTGTCAGTATCCAAGAGCAGGAAGCCATCCTGGGCCTCAACTAGGAACTGGATGACTAACAGAGAAGCAGGCTACTCTTCTTGGATCTCCCTCTCTGGGGGTCTCACGAGCTCCCATCTGTGCTTCTTTCTGTAAGTAGGCTTCATTCTGATTTCTCTCTGCAAATTGCTTTCTCTTCTTTCATGTACACAGTAGAAAACGACCTCCCCGCATTCCTTGCATTTATATGCCCCAAGTTCATGCAATCCGCACATACTAACATCTAGAACATAGGATTCCCAGATCTCAGGAAACAAATTCGATCGGCCCAGCTGAGATTAGGTGTTCTCCTGTGATCCAATTGTCTATGTTCAGAAGGGTCTTAGACCTTAGACGTGACCTTTTAAGGGCAAGGTCACAAAATATAAAAAATAGCTACCACTACTTAGGGGTATGGACATTAGCTTTTGAAGAAAAACAGTTACCTATTACGGGAAAATATAGAAGAATAAAGATAGTATGTGGAATCTGATTATCAGTAAATTATGTAAAAGCTAGTAACGAGCAGAAACTCTGAGTGAGAAAAGTCCAGTCCAGGGGCGCCTGGGTGGCGCAGTCGGTTAAGCGTCCGACTTCAGCCAGGTCACGATCTCGTGGTCCGTGAGTTCGAGCCCCGCGTCAGGCTCTGGGCTGATGGCTCAGAGCCTGGAGCCTGCTTCCGATTCTGTGTCTCCCTCTCTCTCTGCCCCTCCCCTGTTCATGCTCTGTCTCTCTCTGTCCCAAAAATAAATAAACGTTGGAAAAAAAAAATTAAAAAAAAAAAAAGTCCAGTCGGGAGAAAATGAATTTAGAAATATGTATATCCTGCTATCTCTGAAGGAGACCCAGAGACTGGGAACTTAGAAGTCTACATGCAACCTTCTAAGGTTATTTTAGCAAATAACATCATACCTGTTCTTGAGAATTTGCTGTCAAACAATTTCTCAGCCTTCCTCTGTTCTGTTCTGTTCTGTTCTGTACTGTGAGGGGGTGACTCCTACAAAGGTACAATTCCTGGCTTCCAACCCAGCCGATTTTCAGCTTGGTTCAGCTACTGAAAGGCACTTGCAGGACTGGAGGACTGGAGAAAGAGAGAAGTCAGGAAATTTCTCCCTTCTCTTTCCTGAGAGGGCCTGACAGTAGAGAGCTTCCACTGAATAGGCCAGCTGAAGAGCCAGCTCCCTCTAGATATCTCTGCTTCTTCCCTCTCCCTTAGTCCCCCCACTCTCAAAATTCTAGTGACTTTTTGTTACTGCTAATCTCTGTGTCTGCTGTCCCCTATTTGGTTTTTCAGTGTTCCCAGCACCTGTGAAAACAATATCCTGGGTAAAATTCATTCTGTCTTAATTACTTAATTTATGATTCCTTAGTTGAACCATGACGGATGTGAGCCCCTCTGTGGGTTTTCGATTGCCGAAGTTTCCCTGAGGTTTCAGTACTATAGAGTCAGAGCCTAGGGCAAGAGTCGAAACCCAAACAAAATATAAGCCTCCAGATGCTTTAGAGACTAAGAAATGATTGTTTTTTACTTATCCCTGGTAACAAGTGAAATCAAGATTAGGGGATGGATTACCAAACAGAGAAAAACAATGATTGGGCTTTGATGAAAGGAAAATTGGTACCCAAGTGTTATTTTTTTCTTAAACATTTGTCAGTATTGCCTTCCATGTCCTGCTGAGCAGTAGTTACCGAGGCCTTTCACTTGCACCTTCTAGGCTGTCACTAGTGCATTCGGTGCTTTTGTGGGAATTAGCAAAAAGCCTCTCCTCTGGGTGTCAGGGCCCATGACATGGCTACAGAGTGTGAACTGGATGTCAGCTCATACAAATCTAGAAATGATTATCTGGCATGCTGTGAGTGCAAAGGCAAAGTCATGGATTTAGAAACTTTCCAGGAAGGAACTATACTGTTGGTGTACCTGCCCGCCCTCCCCCCCACCCTCCCCCACCCCCCCACCCCCCCTGCCCCCCTCCGGCCTGTCCACGCACATAGCTCCCAGTGGTGAAAGTGTTGCCTGCTAAAGGCTCACTTTTGCTCCCTTCTCCAGAAATTTCGTACTGCCTTTGGCTGGTATATTCACATATTCTCTTATACTTTTTTGCTTTTTACATTTTTGGGCATAGATGAATGAGAAGTTTGAACTACATGATTGCTAAGGTCCCCACCATCTCTAATACAATGATTTGAGCTGTGTGATTTCCAAACAGGGAGTCAGGAATGTATTCTAATATAACCATTGACTCTGGCTAAATTAGTGAGTATTCAATGTTTTTCCTGATCTATTAAAAAAAAAACAAAAACAAAAAACTAGTAATATTAACTCCCAGCCATGGGAAATTGAGAAGCATGACTGATTTAGTAATTATCAAGTTTTATGCAATCTATTTTTGAATATAAATGATACATATTAGAGTGCTATTTCCATGAAACCATAGTCACTAATTAGCTACTCTTTTCTTGCTGAAATAATTAAAAGTAGAAGTTTTATGCTCAGGGCATTGAAATTCTTACCAGCCCCTCTTGCAGTAGAGGAGGACTTATAATAGGGCTTCTATATTCATTTTTATACCACCAAAGGGCATTTATAATAATGCAAAAAATTCCTTATATTCTCTTACACACTGCCTTTTTACCCATTACTTTTTTTTAAAGGGTGGGAGAGTTTTTAAATTTTTTTTTTTTTTACTGTTTATTTATTATGTTTGAAGGAGAGAGAGAGAGAGAGAGAGAGAGAGAGAGAGAGAGAGAGAGAGCAGGGGAGGGAAGAGGCAGAGAGAGAGGGAGAATCCAAAGCAGGCTCCAGGCTCAGAGCCTGATGTGGGGCTCAAACTCACAAACAGTGAGATCATGACCTGAGCTGAAGTCAGACACCCAACGGACTGAGTCACCCAGGCGCCCCATCCATTACTTTTAAAAAAGCTGGATGTCTGGGAATGCAAACTGGTACAGCCACTCTGGAAAACAGTATGGAAGTTCTCAAAAAATTAAAAATAGGACTATCCTATGACCCAGCAATTACACTACTAGGTATTTATCCAAGGGATACAGGTATGCTGTTTCAAAGGGGCACAGGCATCCCAATGTTTATCGCAGCACTATCAACAATAGCCAAAGTATGGAAAGAGCCCAAATGTCCATCAATGGATGAATGGATAAAGAAGATGTGGTATATATATACAATGGAGTATTACTCGGCAATCAAAAAGAATGAAATTTTGCCGTTTGCAACTATGTGGATGGAACTGGAGGGTATTATGCTAAGCAAAATTAGTCAGAGAAAGACAAATATCATATGACTTCACTCATATGAAGACTTTAAGATACAAAACAGATGGACATAAGGGAAGGGAAGCAAAATTAATTTAAAAACAGGGAGGGGAACAAAACATAAGGGCCTCTTAAATATGAAGAGGTTGTGGGAGGGGGGATGGGTGAAATGGGTAAGGGGCATTAAGGAATCTACTTCTGAAATCATTGTTGCACTATATGCTAACTAACTTGGATGTAAATTAAAAAAATAAAATAAAATAAAATGTTTAAAAATTAAATAAGTAAAAAAGCTGGATGCCTTTTCAAACCAAAAATATGAATTTTTTATATAGTTTTAAGCTATTAAGGACCTTATCATTAATTCATTCCTTTCATTTCATAAATCAGAAATGGAAGCATACAGAAGTCGAGTGACTTTACTAAGATTACATGGCTAGTTAATATCAGAACTCAGATTAGAATAGCTAATTCATTTGGCCTAGCAGCTGTTTTGCCAGATGTGAACAATAAAGACATTGTGCCTACAGATACTACACTATCTATGCCTTAAACTGACGAGAATAAACTCCAGTGGTTTTTATAGTTCCCTCCCCCAAAAGGAATGGGATTCAGACATGGTGTGCAGAATGCTATATTTCTTATGTGCTGGGGGAGGGGGAGGGAAGTAATTGTTGGTAGAAGTAAATTTAACCCTCTGAATGTCCCCTCTGAAAGTAAATTTAACCCTCTGACCTCTTGAAGGTCAGTCCATCATAAACACCAGGTGGGCTTTTTAAAATGTAGACTGATGCGCTCTACCCCCATTGTTTCTGGCTCAGTTTCTAACTCAAGAACCGAGCCTGAGAATTTATATTTCTAACAAGTTCCCAGGTAATTTTATTGCCACTGGTTGAGGGACCCACATTTTGGGAACTACTGGTCTATCTCACCCAGTCCCTAGGGATGGCCAGTCTACTGACCTTTTGTCCTGGTCCTTGTTCGTATTCTAGTTTTTAGGACACCTGGGTACTGGCCTTGCTTCCAGAGTTGCCTTCCTAGACCAGGTCAGGCCTTGATTTACTTTTCCAGCAATTGATTCATGCTAAAACCTATTATTCTCAGAAATCCCTAACAACAGCCTCCACATTTCTCCTGAACTAGGTAGGTTCCTGGATACTGCTCAGGGGGAAAACAAAATCACTTTATGCTCTGGACTTGAATTAGTTTTCTGGGCCACCTACAATGGGGTTCGCCTCTGTCTATTGCTGTGAGCTATAAGCCCTCTCCCTGCTCCCACTAGGTTGTGTGCGGATTTCTAGGTATTGTATTTTCTCTCCAGACACTCTTAGAATACTACATAATTATTACTGTGTGGAAGAGTTTGGATAAGGCAATGAGTTTTCTTGTCTTGATTTCAGAGCATGTATAACTATCTCTGTACTTATGAGAAGTATTCATATATTGTTCCTTGAATCAGAGGTGATCATTTGATCTAGAAATATACATTTATTACTGTATAGGTTCAGTGCTGAGAATAAGAAGATATCAAAATGAATAAGACATGATCTCAGCTTTCAGAGAGCCTTCAGGCTAATAATGGAGGAGACAGACATTTACAAAGTAATTATATTTTCCAAATAGAAAATGTGTATATCACTGGCATTGACAACATATTATGATATATTAAAATGACATACTACAATTTTAATGGATTGGCAAAGAAGCTATTCATAAATTACATGAATGTCAATTATATCTCCATAAAAAAATAAACAAACCTAGATTTCAACTCTGAAATGGGAAAAGAACTACAAATTACTAAGCCTGAAGTAGAAGAGAGTAATAAAATACAAAAATTATTGAAATAGAAAATCAAATAAACCTGACCAATATAAGAACAACAACAACAACAACAACAACAACGTGTTACATGATAGAGAAGACCATATCTTTCACCCTGATACTTTTAGTGAGGTAATAGGGATACATGACATTGTCAAATCATCACAAGTATCCAAGCTGCCTACTAATTCAATCAAAGTAGATTGACATTGAGCACATTATAATAAAGGAGCCAATGTTTTTCCCTTCTCATCTGAAATAATTAAACCGAAGGCCATTGAATATTCATTAACGTCAGAGAACCATGGCGAAAAAGCCAGGAAGCGGCAACCTGGGAACTATAACATACTTAGCTGTTCAAATAATTTCTGCCATAAAGGTATGTATTAGGTATGTGGAGACTATGCCATGTAGTGGTAGTGACTATCACTGGTAATTTACTAGCATGAATAAGAATGCAATTTTCTACTAACATCGATAAGAAATCAGAATAAATTGTAAATAAGCTATCTATTTCTTAAAAAGTAAGCCCCAGAGAGGCTTGTACTCAAAATGAATATAAAAGGAAGAGGGAAGGGAAAATCATTTGCTAACTTACTGTTTTAAGATTTTTCAGTAGATAATTTTAGTTCATGAGAAACAAAACATTCAACATCTAACGAGAGGATGTACTAGGACAAATTCTCTTAAACATTGCTATATGCAACATTTACATGAAAATGTACAGAGACATTTTACAATGTGAACACTTTAAACCGAATGCACTTGGAAGTTGCATGGTAGAAGTGACATTCATCAGCTCTGCGGTATTCCGATTTGCTGTTGTTCTGTCTCTATAACCCATGTCTGCCAACTCAAGCAGGACGTCAGTACTGGTAATTATGGCTACACTGGCTGCTGAATGCGACTGATCCCAGTATGCAGCTACCTCCACATACCCCTACAATGATGGGTGTCACTACATTTTTAAATTATTAACATTAGCAAGGAGAACAGGGTGTTTCAGAGGACTTGTAACAGTACATAAACAATGATAATTGTAAAGAAGAAAAGTGGATTAACAAAGGACCAGGACAGGAGAAATTTGCAAAGTATAAAGATAATGGCAGGGAATCTATCTGAAAATACGCCTCCATTTCCATACATAAGCTACCCTAATGTTTTCTGCTAAAGTGAGGACTTTACCTTAAAGAATCCTAGCAAAGAAAGATGAAAATAAAAGTAGTAGAATAGATTCTGAGTCAAGGAAAGTCAAATGGAAGAAATTAAAGAATTGTCTTCTTTTTACTTACATTCATAGTCATTTTAATACAGCATATGCATTTTGTATATATATGAAAATAAAATACTTACGGTCTTCTTAACCTAGCTGATAAACTTCAAGACACTTAGTGGAAGGGAAATAGAATCTTCCTTATTTCCTGGACCAAATCCAATCTCTCACACTGGGTAAAAAGAATTTGAGATAAGAAAATAACTTGCCAAAGAAAATAGAAAGAAAGATATCTTGTGTTCTGCCAAATAGAGGATATGCTATCAAGCATGAAAGAAGAAACTTGCTAAGACTTTGAAACAAATCAAGCTGGTGCTGTTTGGTCTCAGGCTGAACATGGAAAAGTAAAATCCTTGTATGCATGGTCAGAAGGGAAAACCCCAAATATTGCTTGTTCACATGCTCCTAAGAGTAAGGAAGTCATATTTCCAAGGTAATGTTCACACTAGCATTTTCCACATTTTAAGAACAGGGAGTTGGAAAAGGGTCAAAGAAAAGTAAAAAATAACAATGAAGGAGTAGAAAATAAGAACTTAGGTTGCAATTTTGTGGACAAAATAACCACATTTTAAGTTCTGAGACAAAGCTAAAGAAACGATTTGGACTTGGGGAAAAAAAAAAGGTCTACGGTGGTGATAATTTTCTATCATCATTTCTAAACAAAAAAGAACAAGGGCAAATGGAAAATTGCATCTAGAATTAGATAAGACATTTAATATTTTCTGAAAGAAAAAAAAACAATTAAAACAATAGTCTAGGCTACCAAGAGGTTGTGAAATGATTAGAACCTAGTAGGTCTGAGCGTGGGATAGATACTTCAAGTCATAGCTGCTGTCCTTTCAACTAGCCTCTCATAGTCGTCTGCTTTTTCCCATAGATCTTTTCCACATCTCTCCCCCCCATCTTCAAAACAGTTTGGTGGTCTATAAGCTTTTAAAATTTGGCATTCTCACATAAAAATTGCTTTCAGCTTTTATTAACTAATAAGATTAATATTAGAAAATGTAATAGCATAAAATATTATCTATTGTAAAGAGAATTACAGAAACTAATATGATTCTGTCTCTAGATACATAGTTTTAAAAAGTTTTGTAAATTTGGCATACTGGCACATATATCGTCCATGTGGCATAACCTATCGCCTAATTAGAAATTCTGCGAACAAAGAAATTATGCCCCCAACTCACCACTATGTTTGGAGAATTGCATAGAGTTCTAAATGCAAAGGACAGTTTTTGACCTATTAGGCTTAGACGGAACAAAGATAAAAATACACATTTCACCTCAACTCTTGATTGTTAGTTAAGGGAAAGCAAGCAGACCCTAGGCAAAGGGAAAGCAAGGAGACCACAGGCAAGGATGGTCAATGATGAACAAGTAATATTTGAATAACCACTACGTATCAAGTCTTTCACAGATGATTTGTTGGTAAATTTTACAACTTTGAAGTAGGTTTAATTATCTCTATGCTACACCTTTATTAAATAGAAATTATTTTCATTTTACAAATAAGGAAACCGACTCAGAGCAGCAACTTGTCTAAGGCCCATGAAATTATATATCTGCACAGCAGAACAAGAATTCACAATTAGGCCGATCTGAAGCCTGTATTTGTTACTACCCTGGTTCACAGTTTTGACAATATTAAGATTCTAATTTATTTGTCAAGAATATGTAGTGCTTTCTGCTGTCACTGTGGTTTTAATCTATAGGAACCTCACTTTTGATGCCAGAGACAACTGATTTAGTGTCTAGGTTTATTTTGTTGGCTTCGTAATTCTGAGGCAACTCCAGGTTTACATTTCTGCTGCTTCCTAAACCTGATTATTTTATAAAAAGTCAGCTTTTTTTTTTTTTTTTAAGTTGAGAGAGAGAGAGAGGGAGAGAGAAAGCATCATGGGGGAAGAGGGGCAGAGGCAGAGAGAGAGAGAGAGAGAATCTTAAATAGCCTCCATGTTCATTGTGGAGCCCAATGCAGGACTTGATCCCAGGACCCTGGGATTATGAACTAAGCCCAAATCAAAAATTGGACACTCAACCCACTGAGCCACCCAGGCATCCCTACAGTTTGATTTCTTAAATCACTTTTCCCCTTAACATTATTAATCGAGTTTAATTTTGAAATATCCATATTTTTTATGAGGGCTCCCAGGACTACAAGATCTCATTTTCCTTTCTAGATTTATTCCTATTAGCTAGCTTCATAGGGGCAGCTATAATTTAAAAATTTTATATTTTCAAAGTGCATTGATAATTGCTTATAAGTCTCTTTAGTACATAGATGATTCGTATTGGAAGCTATCAGAGATGTTATAATTAAATGGTTTTACCAAATTTCATTTGGCATAGCATGGATGTTAAGTTTAACATATGGTAACTTTTTTGTTTATTGAAATTGAATGTAAATTCATTAGTAAACCTGGTGATGGAGATTATACAATAAATGAATAAAGTTTAAAGTGGCAAAGTCAGATGCTTAGTACTGCAGGGGGTATTCTTTATCATTTCCTTAGTCCAAAACTTCATTTTACATTTGTTTAGTACTTAATTTACTTGAACAAAGGGGGTTATCTTAGTTAACTTTCTGAGGCATACACATTTAACAAAAATTCTTGAGATTTACTTCTAAGGATTAAATCAGACAACGTACTTCCATTTGTGAAATATCCCTGAATGGGCATATTCGTTTTGGATAAAAAGAAAACAAGGTCTTTGGGGTGTGAGAAAAAAACATGAGAAGGGGAAAAAGAATATTTTCCAATTCACAAAACGGGGAAAAATATGTTCAGGGTACTTCAGAGAAAAGGGCTTGAATTTAAATGTTACAAATACATGTATCCCACGCAACACTCCAGGCGAAGGGTAGAAATCTTTTTTCCAAGTGTGTTTGGTTTTTGTAGCATCCATCAGCAGGATCTCTCTTTCACAATACTGGGAGAGGCCTGTTTGCTCCTCCACTTCCACTGCTGAAGTTTGGACAAAGTTTGAGAAACCCCAGGCACCTGCGGCTCTGACCTAAACCACCGAGGAGCACAGGGGAGAGCGTCACTTCTGTCTCCAGATTCCAGACCTTTTTAACCCTCAGTGTAGACGCCTGGCCTCCGCACCCCAGAAATAAGAGCTATTCGGGGAAGGGGGACCTGGGTCTGCACTGACGCTTCGCGAAGGTGTGCGTCCACAGAACAGGGGCGGACAGGGGCGGGCGGCTCTTCTTTTGTGCAGGCAGCTGCCACCGGGCGCAAGCACCGCAGGAAGGAGGCTAGAGCCGTGGGCCGGTAAGCGGAACCCCCGCCCGGCGTCTCACCGTGCAGTCCGCGTCTCACGGTGCGGTCCACGACTCGGCCGGAAGGGGGCGGGGCTTTGGCCCGGCGCGGCGAGGCCGGCCGCGGCGTGGTTGGCGGGGTGAGCTCCTCCGGGGCCCGGCCCGCAGCCGCGCGTTTCCGGCGCGCTCCCCCGCGTCCTGCGTCCTGTGGTCTCGTCCGCCCCCGCTGCCATGTTGGATTGTGCGGCCGCCACCGCCGCCGCCGCTGCCGCCGCCGCTGCCGCCGAAGAAGGATTGGAGGAGGAGTTGGGAGTTTAGCGCAGTCGCCGGAGTACGAGGACAACGACCATCCGGCCAGAGCCTCGCCGGGCGGGAGCTGGGAGCTTCCCTTTCTCTGTGCGGCCTGCCGTTGGCTCCTCCTTCCCGTGGCCTCCTCCTCCTCCCCGCGCCCGAGGAGCTGCGAGATGCTGCGCCTCTGATTCCCCTCCTCCCGCCCCTGTCACCGAGAGGGGAAAGAGCACTCGCCTACTCTCCGGAGACGGCCCTGGACTCGCAACCCAGCCGGCGAAACCATGAGCTCCGGCCAGCAGCAGCCGCCTCCACCGCGGAGGGTCACCAATGTGGGGTCCTTGCTGCTCACCCCGCAGGAGAACGAGTCTCTCTTCACTTTCCTCGGCAAGAAATGTGTGGTCAGTGGCCGAGACCCGCGTCGCCACCCCTGACGTTACCTCTCGGGCCCGGGCTTGTGGGCCGGGAAGTGGGAGTGGGGAAGAAGGCGGGAGCGGCGCGGGGAGGGTCCGGCTCCCGGCCAGGCCTCCAGCCAGCCCGGCTCCCCGGGTGTTGGGCAGTGCCGGCCGGGGCGGCCGGACACCGCCTCCCGAAGTTGCCCGTGAGCTGGGAAGTGTCACCTCTGCAGGCCTGCCCTGGAACCCTGCCTGGCCGGGCCCAGGTCTGCGCCCTAGCTACTGGTTCAAACTTTGCTCTCAGGCCACAAGGGGATTTATTCTTGCACGAGCTCCTCGATCTTAAAAACCGGGCCTCTGTACCGGCCCTCGGTTCACCTCCTGCCGCTTGATCTGGTGGGGTTGGGGGGGGGGGGCTCCTTTCACAATGGCAGAGGTTTCAGGAGTGAGTAGGTCGAGGAATGAAGCCCAAATATGAATGAAGCGGACCGGAATGTGGTTTTTAATCCCCGTTTAGGATCTCAGGAGGGGGTGAAGTCTAGTGCATCGGTTCAGAATGAGAGCAGGAAATGCTACTGCTCCCCATTGCAGAGAAACAGCGTTTATTTCTCCAGCAATCTCGACCAGGCCTGGTTTCTGCTCTCCTCCCCACTGATTTTTTTTTTTTTTTTGCATTGGTGGGAGGAGGTGCTGTTCTCCCCACAACCATGCGCAGGGGAACCGCAATCTCTAGTAGCTCTTGGCCTTTTGGGGCCTGAGAGTGATTCTTAGGTTGGTGCTGTGCGGCCTGTTCCAACCCCAGATGGCTGGTTGGGAGCAAGCAGTTCTGCTGTGGGAAGGGGAATGTGTGTTGTTGACGGAAGCATTCATTACATTGGCTGCTGGCACTTCTGGGGGTGGGGAGGTTCTGCTCTGTGGTGTAGGCCTTGTCAGGCTGCATCTGACTGCGGTGGCTGGGTTGGACCCTGGCTGATTTTGTTGAAACGCTGTTGGGGTTCCTTTCTCCCCTCTTTGCGTGTTAGCACCTGCACAGCATGTGCCACAGGAACCCGGGGAGCGCCGACTGAAATGTCAGCAGAGCAGTGCAAAGTCACAACTGTTGTTAGCAGTGTTAAATCTGCCCAACTGGGCTACACCTGCTTGTTTAAGAGGTTAGGATTGGACAATTTCTGGAAAGTTACCCTATGAGTTAATTGTTAACTTCATAGGAATCAACCTTTTGTATCCTGTTGGAGATTGAATTATTACATTTAATTCAAATGTATTTTACATTTTACTGATAAGAATGAAATAAGACGACTGGCTTAATATCAGTGTTTTGAGAAACAACTTTAAAGATAACCAAGCCCCCTCCCCCCCTTTTAAACAAATGAGAAAACGGAGCCAGTGAACCCTAAGTCACACAACAATTTAGGAATGTAACCAAAACTAGAAACCAGGACGCCTGATGCCTAGTCTCTTGTGCTTTCCACTACATCATGTTGTTTTAGAATGGTTTCTTCCCTTGTTACTGATTTGTTTCAAAAAGTGGTGCTAAAGGAATTATCACTTTTTTTACCCACCAAAACCTGATAAAATTAGAGTGTAAGATTCTTAAAGCAGCACCAATTTTTGTATATTTTTGATTTATGAGAATCTCCAGGTTTTCAAATGTTACATTATTTGCAAATGAAAAATTTAAAATTTTGCCAGTCTATTTACACTTGCTATGAAATCTGTGTCAGAAAGGAAGTAGTTGTATTGTTTGACATACCAGACACATTAACTTTAGGCAGGAAGGACATTACATTTAAACGTGAGTACACCGACTGATTGCTTTATGCTTACCTGTAATGTTTCCTCGTTTCAAAATGAAAGATCTGAAAGAATACTGTGATTGAGAAAGAGAGCTTTCTTTCTGGTTAGCTTAAGTGGATTGCTGAATACACTGTCCGTATTCAGTGCCCAATATCTTTATGTTGTCTCTTACTAGTCACCTTTACCTTTTGAATTTCTGTCATTTAAAATCACACTCTTTAGTGGCCTGCTCTTGTGGTATGAAATTTTTTGTGAAGATTAATATTTGAAGTCTCCAGTTCTTTGAGAGTAAAGTAAGAAAGATTGTTTTTTAAAAAAAATTTTTTTTAACATTTATTTATTTTTTGAGAGACAGAGCACAAGCATGGGAGGGAGGGGCAGAGAGAGTGGGAGACACAGAATCCGAAACAGGTTCCAGGCTCTGAGCTGTCAGCACAGAGCCTGATGTGGGGCTTGAACTCATGAAACAGGAGATCATGACCTGAGCCGAAGTCGGGCGCTTAACCGACTGAGCCACCCAGGTGCCCCAGAACGATTGTTTTTTGAACAATCCTTTTTTTCCTCTTTGCCCACTGTGTGGCTTTTTGTAGTTTAAAATAATAGTGAAATACATTGTCTTATAAAAAGAAAAAGTCAAAAGTCAGACCAAATTTGTTAGGGAAGAAGTGTATTTAGAGCTCTAACTAAGAATTCAAGAAATGAAACAGTAGTTATAGTCCCAGTTCTGGAGGAGCTGCATTCCTTCTGTGACTCAACACATATATATTGAGTAACTAAATGTTGAGGTCAAAATCAGGGTTGATGCCTGCCCTCAAGGAGCTTACTATGTCTAAAGAGGGAAACAAATGTGTAAGCTGATGAGTAAGTCAATACTTCAGAGTGATGTATAGGAGGCTGCATGTCTCAATGCAAAATGTCTTGGCTTTGTAGTCAGCACACAAGAGTTCAAACTCAGATGGTCACTTACGACAAGTTTGTTTTGTTTTTTTTTTTTAATCTTGTTTTTAACTCCCTGTGGTAGAATTGGTTTTCTTATTTCTAAAATAGGGATTCTGTCTTATGGAGTAGTTTTGTGGATTAGAAGGACCATACGCAAATATATGGATGTTATTATTTTTTGTAAAAGTTTAGGAGATTAAAAGAGAATGGTGGGAGAGCAGATGAGTGAAAGTTTTTTAGGATGGGTGATACCTGAATATTTAAGATTGGTAGGTAACTCCCAGGTGGATAAGAGGAATGAAACAGCTTGGAAAGTTGGGACCTACTAATAGTTTGTTATGGAGCAAGGAGAGTTTCTGCCTAGGTTCTCAAACTTAGGTATGCATTAGAAATATTGTGGAGATTACAAATACTGCTAGGTCGAATCTCTAGATAATATTCAGTAGGCCTGAGGTGGAACTCAGGCATTTCTATTTTTAGTAAGGTCAACAGGAGACTTGAACATATATCACAGTTTGAGACTCACTGCTGAAGTTTACTGTTTCCTGATAGGGTATTCCTGAAACACATTTGACATGTTAATATGTTTCCCTTCAATCTTGGATGTGTATTTTGTGAGTTAAGATTAAATTAAAACGAAGTTGGGTTTTTTTGTTGTTGTTTTACTACAGATTTTCTCTAACCTGTTAAGATATCAATGTGTATTTCATAGATGTAAGAGAGATACAGTTGAGGAAGTATTGCACTAGTTAGTGGGGGACCACAGGATCAGATACGACTTTTAGAAAGTTTGGGAGAAAGGTGAAAGCACCAAAGAAGGCAGATTGAAGGTAGTAACAGTGGAGACAAAGGAGATCAGGTAGGTATTTACAGCAGTCCACATAAGATATGATGAGGGCCTGAATTAAAGCATTGCTGGTGGGAATTCCAGGACATTTAAAAAGTCTCTAGTAGGATTTCATTCCCCTTAGATATAGCAGGTGAGGGAAGAGAATTGGGTTAAAGACAGGTGTAACCACCAGCAGAAAAAGGATGCAGAAACATACATACTTCACTAAATGGAAATATGTCTGTATATTAAACTCTAGATTGGTGATTGGTTTCATGGAAGAAGTGAATCCTAAGTAAATCTATTTTGCCACAGTTTAAAAAATAGATTTTGTGAAAGTTGAGGTTTCATTTGAGTTATATGTGATATGTCAATATATGTTATATACTTTTACCTAAATAGTTCTGATGCAATTCACTAGTTGGTAGTATTTTCTTGGAACAGTTAAGAAGAGTTAAAAACAAGATCAGGTCTTGTTTTGTAGTTAGTTTTGTTGTTTTTCATGTACTGTGATTTAGCTTACTTTCTCTAGAGTATATGCCATCTTGCCAAGTGGAGTTTAATATATATAGTGCTGAATAAGTAAGAAATTAAGGATTGGGAAAAATAAAACCTCATACTACCTCTCTACAACCATCTGTGGTCCAAATGGATTAAGTTGGTAATGTTGACTGATGCTTTTCTCTGCCACATTCAACTAGTTTGTTTATTTCAAGATTTAGTGGTGCATAAAAAACCATTTTTATTAACCATCTTTAATCTTTATTTCTTTTGATTCCTGAGCACTTGTTTTAACCTACTTATATTCTTTCATTAGATTTTTTATTTTCTCACCCTATATATAATTATGGAAGATTAGACCTTATACCTACGTAGTCTATGATTTTTATAATATCTAGCATACAGATCACTGAATACTTATTAATTATAGTTGCTAACTCATTTATTCCCTACGAGCTCATTCAGCATTTCTCATTGCTTGATCACGTTGTTAAAATCTTCAATTTCCGATGCAAGTTTTATCTGGACTTAAATCTTCCTTTATAAGAACAATGTGGTTTAAGTCAGCTGCTGAACTAATATAGGTGGTAAGAGTAGCTGTCCAACTGTTACTTTGTTTCTGTTCTAAATTCTTAAATAGGTTTACAGGGAGAGGTGCCTAGATGGATCATTGTTTTGATGAAGGCCTGAGTTAAGACAGCATTGCTGGGAAGTTAGGGCCGAGAATGTATTTCACCTTGAGTATGGAAAGAGAAAAAAGGTTAACATTTGGGATTTGGAATATGCAAAACTGAAAGGGCAACCTTGTATAGAGGAAAAAGGTGAATATAAAAGTGTCTTGTCTGGTAGACTATAAGTATAGGAGAAGATTTAGAAGAATACAGCAGATCTTGGCTATAAATCCCCTATTTCTTGTTATTCTTAGCTTATAATATAGGGAAATTTCTCAACCAGTAAGAGCCTTAGTGTTTAGATTTGTAAGATGGGCTTGCTTAAGGATTTCAGAGAATAATGCTATAATGTATGTAGAGTGTTCTGGCTGTTTGGAGAAGCATGTGAGAAAATGGTATAAAGATTTTTAAAACGTTTTTAGTTTAAGTGTTAGATTTAACAGCTATAGTGAACTAACTTGGTTATTTTAGAGACTGATACAAAGTTGAGGTTTAAAAGAGTAGATAGAGTTGGGCTTCATTATAAATTAGTCTCTTTAGGACTTTATAGAACCCAGCATTAGTATAGAGGTCACTTTCACTGTAAAGATGGGAAGCAAAACAAGTTCATACATTCTTGTCCACAGTAATATATATCGTTAACTGTAAGTATAACTCTTAATCGGTGTGTGACTGAACAATCTAATATTTTTAAGTGGTTAAGTATTGTTTAGTAATTAGGAAATGTTTAGTATACTTAACTCTGTTCGTATATATAGTATAACAGAAATATATCCTGTTTCTATCTATTGTATCTGTCAGTATTATAAAATTAGTGGAGGATTAGTGACTATAATATCAGTATAGGAGAGTGAGATTATTTAGACAATATTAATTTCACTTTGGAGTTTATGTGTTATATCGGAATTGTGACCCTTTTTTAAAGAGACCAAATAATTGGGTGTAGAGTAATGTTGAAGAGGCATATTTAGAAAAAAACCCTTTAGAAAATAGAATCAATTGAAAGATTTGTAGTAACTTCATAGTTCAATTACTATGGCTTTCTGATAGTTTACTTAGTTTCTCAGTATCCTTGACTCCGGGGTTCCTCTGCTATAGTGATTTTTTAAACTTATTTTTAACTTGACCTGAAGATTTACTATAGAAATATGTCTTTGTAAAAGGAGAACTCATTAAATACCAGATAAATTGAAACAAAAGGGAAATATGAAAGACATCTAGGAATATAAACTGCTGTTAAAAATGATATGAGATCAAAAATTATCATAAGCCAAGCACACAGTAATCTTTGGACAATGAAATGTTTTTCAAGTTTCATTTTACAGTTAAACCCTTATATTAGATTTGGAGAAGCTAAAACTATGTAGTATTTTTAAGTATTAAAATAGAGGTGAAATTGTGTATTTATCATGTCTTTGGTTCCAAAATAAAAAAAATTCAAGTGAAATTCTCCCTCCACTATGGTGAATTTATGTTGCCATAAAAATATCAGAGGATACCTAAATACTTGAGAAATTTTCATTATAGTAAAGGAGCTAATTGATTTGTATGCAACACATAAAGCTAATCAGAAATCCAAATTTCCACTGTTTTTATTAATGAAATATCATCGTCAAGTATTGAGGATTTATTGAGATGCTAACACTCCCCCAGTATCTTCAAATACATGGAGGGAGTAGGAAGATTCAGTTCTTACAACTATGTTGTTTACTAAGTAGCTGGTGAGGACAAAAATCTTGCATAAAAAGATATGTTTCACTAGCCAGCATATAATAAAAAATTAAATAATAGGAAAGATAGATATATCACTGTGGCATTTGCTGCATCATTGTGGGCCTTGAACATGAGGACCTTAAATGGTATACAATTTGTCAGGAGCAAGGAACCACCTGAGTTCAAGTAGAGGGAAACGTGTACGTTTAGAGTAGAAAATTGGCATGGAGTGTTAGGAAATATTGAATAGACTGGCTTGGCTAGAAATGAGAATAGTATTTGTTTCAGAACATAATGATAAGTTTGAAGGGTAAATTGAGGCCAGATTTTGGAAGACTTTGAACTTCAGACTTAGAGGTTAAACTTTAGTCCTTAAGTTACTAGTAAAGAGGCAAAAAAAGATTTTTCATTAAAAAAGTATCAAGATAGGAAGGATCTAGAAATGGGGAAAATTAGAAATTACATTCATAATGGGAATAATTAAGTAACAGTTTAAAGTTTACTAAACATCTTATTCATTCTCTCAGCTGACCTGGCCTGGCTAAGGAACCGGAATTGTAGCAGCATCTAGAACAAAAAAAGGGTTATGAGGGATAGTAACGTGGTCTTTGTGCACATGGTGGACACTACCTGTTGCCGATAGCACTTTCTCTGCTGTGTCCAGATGCGGTCTCTGAGTACGCAGTGCATCGTGCGGGCAGCCACTACCAGTCGGTCCAGGTTCACGTAGATGAATGACATCTAGTTGCCATCCCAAGGTTATGTAATGGCAATGTTGTGAAGGAAGAAATGGCAATATTCAGTTGGCTGTGTGAATTCCAGATGACAACAGAACATCTGATGGTAATAGCAAGATAGTAGAGATTGTAGGAGTAGAGCTTTTGGAATCCTTTGCAGAGTGTTGATTATTGAGGCCTTGGGAGTGAATTCAGTCTGTGAAGGTGTCAGCGCAGGTCAAGATTGCAGAGGGAAGTAGTCTAACCCATATTTGCCTTGGCCGGCATGTGAGAAGGATGGGTTTCATTGAGGAGTTGGAGGCAGAGAGGTATGTTTTCTTTATCATAAAATTCGTATTGTACATGCTGTTCTGAAACTTAACTTTTTCACGTATATTAATATATATTTCATATGTTTCCATGTCCATTTATATCTGTTGCATACTTTTTATTACTGCATCCTCTATTTTGTGAGTTTCTTGTAACTTACTAATCTCTGTTGATGGGTGTATTAGTTTTCTGGGGCTGCCATAACAAAGTATAACAAACTGCATGGCTTAAAAAAAGCAAAATTTATTCTTGCTCACTTAGGAGGTTAGCATTCTGAAATCAAGGTGTCAGCAGAGTTGGTTCCTCCTGGAGGCACTGAGAGACTTCATCCCATGCCTCTGTCCTAGCTTCTGGCATTGCTGGCAATCCTTGATGTTTCTTGGCTTTACTCACGACTCTAATCTCTACATATGTAATCACATGGTGTTCTTTACCTGTGTCTTCTCTTATAAGAATACCAGTCATTGGATTAATGTCAACCCTAATGACCTCATCTTAACTTGGTTACATTTGTAAAGATCCTCTTTTCAAGTAAGGTCATATTCATAGATACAAGTGTTAAAACATAAATATATATATATATGTATGTGTGTGTGTATATATATATATATATATATATATATATATATATTTTAATGTTTGTTTATTTTTGAGAGAGAGAAAGTGGAGGGAGAGGCAAAGAGGGAGACACAGAATCTGAAGCAGGCTGCAGGCTCCGAGCTGTCAGCACAGAGCCCAACGTGGGGCTCGAACCGCTAACTGTGAGATCATGACCTGAGCTGAGGTCAGACGCTTAACCAACTGTGCCACCCAGGAACTCCTCAACATATCTTTTAGGTAGACATAATTCAGCCCAGAGCAATAGGTATTTTTTTTCTCTCCAAGTTTTTGCCTTTAAAAAACATATATGTTTCTAAACATACAATGAACATTCAAATACATATTTTTATGTATCTTTTTGAAGTAATTCTATTGAATAAATTCTTTTTTTTTTTTTTTTCAACGTTTATTTATTTTTGGGACAGAGTGAGACAGAGCATGAACGGGGGAGGGGCAGAGAGAGAGGGAGACACAGAATCGGAAACAGGCTCCAGGCTCTGAGCCATCAGCCCAGAGCCCGACGCGGGGCTCGAACTCACGGACCGCGAGATCGTGACCTGGCCGAAGTCGGACGCCCAACCGACTGCGCCACCCAGGCACCCCTCTATTGAATAAATTCTTAAGAAATGATGTCAGAGGGCATGAGCATTAAGAATGTTAATATATACTGCTGAATTGTTTTCCAAAGCAGTTGTTTCTAAACTCCATATATTCTTATCAACACTAGGATTTAAAACTCATTTTCATTTTGACAGATTCACGGGTCCAAAAATATATATATATATCTGTTTGGTTTGTAGTTTTTGGTGAAGTTAAACGTCTTTTTATGTCTGTTTATAGATATTTCTTCTGTGAATTGTTTGTTCTTTGTATTTAGACAATCTTTTTCTACTGGGTTTTTTCTTAGTGATTTGAAGAATTCTTTAGAGATGGTAATTGTATATTACAGTATTTTTTTGGCAGTTTGTCATTTATCTTTTGACAAAGCATATTTGGTATTCCTGGTCATTGCAGGGGTTTTAAAGTTTTGTAAAGTTAAATATAATAGTCTTTCTGTTATATCAAGTTTTTATTAAATAATGTGCTAGTTTAGAATTACAAAAATATTTACTCAGTTTTCTTAGTACTTTTATGTTTAAAAGTTGAAACCTCCAGCTTAAATAGTGGATTCATCTATGTCTCCTTGCAGTTTTATCAGCTTTGGCCTCACATATTTTCATGCTCTGTTATTAAATGCAACATATTAAGTATTGTTTTATCTCCCTATAGACATGGTCTCCTTATCATTATATAATGTCCCTCTTATACCTGATAATTTTCCTTGCTCTGAAACACATTTTGCCCAATATTAATATAGCTTTCTTTTATTTAGGGTTAGCATAGTATATTTTTCTCTATCCCTTTACTTTCAATTGCCTATGTCTTTATAATTAAAAAAAAATTTTTTTTTTGTAAACAGCATGTACTTGGCTCTCTTTTTTAAATCCATTCTGATAGTCTCTGTCTTTTAATTGGGATATTTAGACCATTTACATTTAAAGTAATTATTGATATAATTAGATTAATATCTACTATATTGTTAATTTTCTATTTGTTGTCGTTCTTTGTTCCTTTTTTCCCCCTTTCTTTATCTGTCTTTTTTTCTTTTTTTAATGTGTATCTTTGAGAGGGGAGAGCAGTGAAAGAGGGAGATACAAAATCCAAAGCAGGCTTCAGGCTCTGAGCTGTCAGCACAGAGCCTGATGTGAAGCTCGACCCATGAACCATGAGATCATGACCAGAGCCGAAATTGGACACTTGACCGACTGAGCCATCCAGGCACACCTGGTTTTAATTGAGCATTTTATATGATTCTATTTTCTGTCCTCTCAACATAATCGTTTTTACTTCTTAAAAAAAATTTTAGTGGTTTTCCTCCATTGTGCAATATATATTTACAATCAATCAAAGTTCAGTTTCCAGTAACACTATATTGCCTCGTGGGTGGTAGAAGTACTTTATAACATAAAACTCCCAGTTCTTCTATGTCATTCCTTATAATATTGCTGTCATTCATTTCACTGATCTGTAAGCCATAATCACTGAATACATTGTCGCTGTTACCTATTAAAGCATTTATAAAGAAGAAAAATAGGGGCACCATGGTGGCTCAGTTGGTCGAGCATCTGCCTTTGGCTCAGGTCATGATCTCGCTATTTGTGGGCTCAAGCCCTGCATCGGACTCCATGCTGACAGCTCAGAACCTGGAGCCTGCTTTGGATTCTGTGTCCCCCACTCTCTCTGCCCCTCTCCCACTCATGCTCTGTCTGTCTGTCTGTCTCTCTCTCTCTCTCACACACACACAAATAAATAAACATTAAAAAAAGAAGAAAAATAAAAGATTTTATTTAACCTTCATTTATTCCTTCTCTAAAACTTTTTTCTTTCAAGTATATTCAAATGACCTATATCATTTGCTTCACCTTAAGGAATTTTTAGCACTTCTTGCAAGTAGACTACTTGTCTAGTAGGAACAAATTCTCTCAATTTCTGTTTGTCTTAAAAAATACTTTTCCACTTTCGAGGATAATTATGCTGGATACAGAATTGTAGATTGGTGCATTTCTCTTTTAGCACTTTAAATATTTTACACCATTCTCTTGTTTGTGTGGTTTTTTGAAGAGAAGTTTGATGCAATTCTTACCTCCAGTAGAGGGAGGAAATTCCTCCAATAAGAATTCTTAGGTTTATTTGAAATCATTCTGAATGAATCCTTAATTTTTCAAGCCTAAGTTTGATGCATCTAATGATTATGGTCTTTTTATTATTTTTGAGGAGAACTTAGAGAAGTTTGAGAAGCATAAGTTATTGTAATTCTTTATTTGATTAAACATACTCAGAATGATCTTAATTTCACATTGAAAGACCTGAAAATAATGCTGATAGTATATAGCTAATCAGTTAATATTTATTCAATTTCACCATCAGGAATTCACTATTAGAAAATATGGAAATCAGGGAATTGGCTTTATGCATACATACACCCACCTATATCCTGGAAGGTTCTGTTAGTGCTACATTTTTATTTAATTCTTATATTGTATCTCTTTCTTCCTTGAGCTCAGACCAACCTGTTCATTTCTAAAAACAATTTTTCCGCAGAATGCGAGGAAACTGAATAACTCAAAATATTATGTAATATTCAGGTGTTAGATTTTGGAAAAAGATCTCTGATAGCAGTCAAGTGACTTATTTAAAAAATGCCTTTTCGGGGCGCCTGGGTGGCGCAGTCGGTTAAGCGTCCGACTTCAGCCAGGTCACGATCTCGCGGTCCGTGAGTTCGAGCCCCGCGTCGGGCTCTGGGCTGATGGCTCAGAGCCTGGAGCCTGTTTCTGATTCTGTGTCTCCCTCTCTCTCTGCCCCTCCCCCGTTCATGCTCTGTCTCTCTCTGTCCCAAAAAAAATAAATAAAAACGTGGAAAAAAAAAAATTAAAAAAAAAAATGCCTTTTCTTTCCCATTAAAAATACAGTGCATTGTCCCATAATGGAGCCTGGTAACCATTAGCCACATGTGTCTGTTGAGCACTTGAAGTGTCATTAGTTCAAATTGAGATGTGCAGTAAATGTGAGATGCACACTCTATTTCTAAGACTTGGTACAAAAAAAAAAAAAATTAAAATATTTCATTAGGATTTTAATATTGAGGGGCTCCTGGGTGGCTCATTCGGTTAAGGGTCTGACCTCAGGTCATGGTCATGATCTTGCGGTTCATGGGTTTGGCCTTGCATAGGGCTCTGTGCTATTAGCAAGCAGGCTGCCTTCAATCCTCTGTCTCCTCTCTCTCCCTTTCTCCCACCCTCTCTCTTTCTCTCTCTCTCTTTCTCAAAAATAAATATTTAAAAAAAGAAAGATTTTGATGTGTGGGCACGTGGCTGGCTCAGTCAGAAGAACATGTGACTCTTGGTCTTAGGATTGTGAGTTCGAGCCCATGTTGGGTGTAGAGTTTGCTTAAATAAATAAACTTAAAAAGATTTTAATATTGATTATATGCTGAAATTACAAATTAAGAAATATATTCAGTTAAATATGTTAAAATTAATTCATTACATTTAAAATAATTTTTTTAATGTTTTATTTACTTTTGAGAGAGAGAGAGACAGAGTACTAGTGGGGAAAGGGCAGAGAGAGAGGGAGACACAGAATCCGAAGCAGACTCCAGGCTCCGAGCTGACAGCACAGATCCTGATGTGGGGCTCGAACTCATGAACCATGAGATCATCATCTGAGCTGAAGTCAGATGCTTAACTGACTGAGCTACCCAGGCACCCCTCTACACATTTTTAATTTATATATTGGCTAGTAGAAATTTTGAAATTGCTTATGTGATTCACATCATATTTCTAAGTGCAGACTTAGGCAGTTTTCAAAATAATATTGATAAAAATGGAAATCATCTATGAACCCCATCATCCAGAACTAATTCTTATTAATGTTTTTGTGTATATCCTCCTAGCTTTTGGTTTTCATGAATTATTGAATGGTAGATGAACATGTGTACTTATTCTCAACAAACACCCCCTGACAAACACAGATGTTTATTTTTTTATTGACATTGTTTCATGTCAGTAAGTATACTGTTTTCAGTGGGCACATCCTAGAAGCTTGACCAATTCCCTAGAAATAGACAGTTATTTTTCGTTTCTTTCTTTTTATTCTAACATTCCCCCTAACATTTGTATGTGTATACGTATATTCCATCTATCTTCACACACTTGATCTGTTATTTTACTTTGATAATTTCCAAGAAATAGAATTGCTTAAAGGGATAAGTGCATTTAAAAAAATTTTTTTTTAATGTTTATTTCTGAGAGAGACAGAGCACGAATGGGGGTATGGGGGGCAGAAAGAGAGGGAGACACAGAATTCGAAGCAGGCTGCATGTTCTGAGCTTCAGCGCGGAGCCTGATGCAGGGCTTGAACTCAGTGAGCTGTGAGATCATGACCTGAACTGAAGTCGGAAGCTTAACCGACTGAGCCATCCAGGTGCCCTGGCGTAAGTGCATTTAAAATTGGATTTTATCTTGTCAGATTGCACTGACCTATAATTTGTGCCTTTTATTATGACAATCTAGTATATTCTTTGTAGTCCTAAGTAACATTAAACAAATACAAATAGCAATAATTTTTTAATTTAATTCCATAAAAAATGTTCTGGTTTCTTAAGTATGATTTTCCTGAATCTCGGGTATTATTTTTCCAAGTTTAGAGATTTCTCAATTTTAAAATGAAAGTTAATGAATGAGAAGATAAATGCAACAAGGTACTTTACAATCAGAGTTTATGTATCTCCCTTATAAAGTGGGATATTACGGGTTTGTTTTTTCAAATAAAGCAAGTAAGAAGGTTGCATTAGTATTTGTTAGTAGCAACTTTCCCTTTATTTAGCCACCTTGCAAACAAGATTGTGTCAGACAGAGAAGTAATTAGCTTGGTGGTTTGTTTTAAAAACTCATCACAATAAGGTATTTTGTCACTTTTAAAACAGTTGAGGTTGAGGTGCCTGACTCAGTTGGTTAAGCATCTGACTCTTGATTTCAGCTCAGGTCATGATCTCATGGTTTGTGGGACTGAGCTCTGCGTTGGGCTCTGCGCTCACAGCCACAGCATGGAGCCTGCTTGGGATTCTCTCTCTCCCTCTCTGCCCCTCCCCCATTCTTGCGCTCTCATGCGTGCTCTCTCTCTAAATAAATAAATAAACATTAAAAAATTGAAGTATAGGGGCACCTGGGTGGCTCAGTTGGTAAGCCTCTGACCTTGGCTCAGGTCATGATCTCACAGTGTGGGAGTTCAAGCCCTGCGTCAGGCTCTGTGCAGACAGTGCAGAGCCTGCTTGGAATTCGTCTCTCTCTCTCTCTCTCTCTCTCTCTCTCTCTCTCTCTCCCTCTCTCCCTCCCCCCCCCAAAAAGTATAAATAAACATTTAAAAAATTAATAAATAAATAGATAACATTTAGATGGAAATTCAGAGGAGCTAGAATAGCCACAAAAGAAAAATGTTGGTCCACCACACCTGATTTTTAAGGTTTATAATAAAGCTATAATAATCAGATCAGTGCTATATTGGTATTATGAAAAAGGTTCCAGGTCAATTCAGTGATGGAGGATAAGGAAGGCTTGCCTCCCTCTTCTGTGGATGGAGGTTGAGGTGGAAGCAAATTCCTGTGATTGGTGGCTTTAAAATATTAGTAATGGGGATGCATTAACTTGGGGTTTTCACCATGTCATATAGATGTTTATGATTATTTGAAGTGCCAAGAAGAGAACTGTTGTCATTCTTCTAAAAATACTGTAACAATAATTAATATGAATCTAAGAAAGACACTCCTTTCAATTTAGTTGAGCTAATGAATGAATGCAAAATGCATATAAATACTGTGCTGGGACTAAGTGTACATAATTGGAGAATACATGGCCCTTGTTTTCAGAAGATGAATGGTGCATTGGCGAAACACCCTATGTAGGGACCTGTCACAAGTCAGTCAATGATATGTCCTTCATTGGATGTGTAAATGAAACGTTACGGGATTATGCAGAGGGAGAAGTGTTTGAGGACATAGTGGAAAAACTTGATCAAGAGTGTGCTATTTGAACTAGGTATATGGAGTTTGACAAGTTTCAAACATAATATTCCAGCAGAGTAAACATAATGAGTTAAGATGAGAAATATAGTATGTTTGGGCATTTGTAGATTATTTGGCTGCCATCTGTTATATCTTGGGTTAATAGCAGGAGGCAAAGGTGAAGTTGTTAATTGCTGCAGGTTAAGAAAGAATTTGAATCCTTGCCAAAAAGTTGCCCTTCATTCTTACCAAAGAGAAACCTGTTCCGTTTTGAGCATGAATCTATATATTAAAAGATAATTGTCAAGAATTTGTGGAGAATAGTGTCCTCTCAGGCTATTAAAATACCTCGGGCCAAAGGAAGTTACTGTATAAATTCAGCTCCACATTTATATGATTGCGTATAATAGCATATATGTGTAGTGAATAAAGTGTCTTTTCTCATTGATTTCCATTAAGAACTGGGAGGTATGAGAATTACTTAATATTTACTTTAAAAAACCAATTGTTAGTTACAGCTCTTTGGCACAAATAACAGAAACTGGTTCTGGCTGGTTTAAGCAAAAAGGAATTTATTGGCTATCAGAGGATCCCATGGAATCCGGGACAGAATTGAACAATAAAACTTCAGGAGCAGCAGGAGGCTGGGAAGTTCTGAGAACAACAGCAGGAGTTGGTGGAACTTCTCTCAACTCCAGTCATCTCTTCCCTCAACCCGTTAGTCCTGTGACTCAGTTTGGAATTCTAAATTTTAGGGAGAGAATCTTAACTGAGCATAAGCACAGGTGCTTTTCCCTGGAGAAAGGAACTGAGTCTTTAATACCAGAAGTATTAGGGTTGGGGGGACAGGCAGTACCTGCTTATGTTCTGTTTTTCATGTGTATAAAAGTTAGTGAAAAGTCTATTAAGATATAGTACATGATTATTTATTTGGTCTGTCACTCACCTAAACCTGCTTTAGATGCCATTGTAAAAAATATTTACTGTACTAAGGTGTTGTTTTTAGTTACAATTCTGATCCCAGATTTGCAGACTGTAGAGGTGTGAGGGTTTCTTTCATGTTTTCGCAGGCTTGGGTTTTTTTTTCTTGTTCTCCTTATTTTTTAATTGACCAACTTGATGAAAGCAGGAAATGTTAGTTCTCTAATTGCTAGTTTCTGTAAGCTAGTAGTAGAGCTTTAAAATGATCTGATTGGAAATATAGCAACTGATAATGTGAGTATCATAATAGTTAACATTCAAGAAGTACATACAATGACAAGCAGTTTTCTGAGTACTTTCTGTATTTCATTTAAATTTAATCACCCTATGATGAAGAAATTGTTCAGAACACTTTACATGTATTAACTAATTTACTCTATAACACAAAATGAAGTTAGTAATAGTATCCCCATTTTGCAGATCAGGAAATGGATTGGAAAGATGAGTATGTAATTACCTAAAATCGCTTAGCAAGTGAGTGGTGGAATCCACCCCAGACTCTGTGCTTTAGTCCTCACGTTATTCTTCCCTGGGATATCTGTGATTCTCTACCCTTACTTTGTCCCCTGTCAGAATTCAGCATTTGCTTCTCAGCCTTTCTAGAGCACTTTATTTTTGTTTTCATTTTGGTACATTTCATTTGGTACACTTTCATTTTGTAGCATAGTTTGTTATTCATTTAAAACATATCTCCCTAATTAGGTCACTGGAGACAGAGACCAGCCCTTAATTATTTTTCTGTTTTCAGTATATAATAAATATCTGTTAAATTGAATTTAATACTGTATTAAAATTGAGTCTCTAGTTAGCCAGACATTTTGGAATAAATATGATTTTATTCTTTTTATTATGAATATTCCTTTGTCTAATGATTCCAACTCTGTTCCACTCCTGACCTTATAAATTCTATGTCTTATTCTAATAAAGTATTTATATAAAATCTCTCCCTTGGATTTTCCAGAGCAGTACTATCCAATGGAACTTTTCATGATGGTGGACGTATTCTGTATTTGTACCATTTAATAAGTAGTCATCCATGGCTATTGAGCATTGGAAATGTGGCTAGTAAGACAAAGGGACTGAATTTTCAGTTTTAAATACCTGTGTGTGGCTAGTGAGCTCCTTATTAGACAGTGCAGCTCCAAAGAGCAGAAGGAAAAGGAGTCTAGTAGCATCTTTTCACCTCCTGCCTTAGGCACCTCCTGCCTAAGTCACTCACCTTGGCTCAAAATTAATTCTTCCCAAATAATTTATACATTAAAAACATAGAACATTTAAGTATCCAAATATGTACATGGGATCCAGTCACCCATTCCATTTAGAGAGAAAATTATTAGCTTGCTGTTTTTGCCTTTATAGTGCTTAGTGTAACATTATAGAATAGAATTAAATTATATAAAATCCTAACATTTAACCCTGCCCCCCAAGTTTATGGTTTATTAATGATAAAAATCTTTTAAAAGAAAAAAAACATGATCTACCATTTATTTTAATACAGTCTGCTTCCTACTCCATTGTGGTGGTTGCAATCGAACATCTAGTTAGGCATGTTCATTCAGTTTCAGTAATGATAACTGGAGTTAGAAATATTGGTTCATGCATTTTGAATAAAAAATGCCTTTTGAAACTAGCAACATTAAGCTTTCTGAGGAAGTGTATAAAATTTGGTTTATTAAATGATTTCAAATTATTGAGTAGATCATTACTGATGTTTAACACTATAATTTTAAGTCTGAAGTTGTTAACAAGGGATAAAATTTTTAATTGAAACATAATTGAAATACAGCATCATATTTTAGGTATACAGCATCGTGATTCAACATTTATATGCATGGCAGAAGGATCACCATAATAGATCTGGTTACTGTAAAGTGTAAACCTTAAAAACAACCTTAGAAAGGTCCTTGGGACACCTGGCCAGCTTAGTCGGTAGAACATGTGTCTCTTGATCTCGGGGTTGTAAATTCAAGCCCCAGGCTGGGTGTAGAGATTACTTAAAAATAAAATCTTTGAAAAAATAAGAAAGATTCTTGCCTCTCTTTTTTTTTTCTTTTCTAATAATTCTCATACATCATGTATGAGTCTCAAATTTTGAATCTAAAGTCTTTAGGTTGTATGTTGAATTTAAATTCCATTTACTCTCAGATTAATTTCTTTGCATGTTCTTCCCCCACCTTGATTGTACATATGAAAGTCAAGCAAATTAAATGTGTGTATATATATGTGTGTATATATAATATATGATACATAATGTGTATAAAAGAAATGTGTGTACATATTACACATAATTTATATACTTCTATTTATGTTATATAATACATGTAATATGTATACACATCCTTATTACTGTCTTTAAAAGCTTGTATAATTATGAATTGCTGCATATAGAATAACAAATATGGAAGACAAAACCGACTGAATTTTATTTAAACTTGCTGTCTTGATTAATCATGTTAAGAGTTCAAAAGACTCAAAGGGAAAGTTTATGAAAGAAGCCATAGACTTTGGCCTTCATTACAGACATAGGCTATCTTTTTATAATAGCCAAAGTTTGCCTTTTTATTACTTTATGCCTTTAGATATTATAGTATGTTATTTTCAGCAATGTTCACTTAATTTTTAAGGGAAGGCTTTTTGGGGCGCCTGGGTGGCTCAGTCGGTTAAGTATCTGACTTCGGCTTAGGTCATGATCTCACAGTGTGTGAGTTCATGCCCCATGTGGGACTTTCCGCTTTCAGCACAGAGCCTGCTTTGGATCCTCTGTCTGCCTCTCTCTTTGCCCCTCCCCACCTCACACACATGTGCTCTCTCGCTCTCTCAAAAATGACTTTTTTTTTTTTTTTTAAAGGAAGGCTTCTTAAAAGCTGGGAGAAATTCTTCCTGGGTTACAGTTTCTAGATCACAAAGATCTTTTTTTCACCCAGACTTCTACCATGATATGACTTGAGTAGGTCTTTTTCTTTTTTGTGTGTATTTTCACATCAATATTTAATTTTTTGAAAAACTCAAATACTCACATGGTATAAAATCAAAATATATGAAAGTGAAGTTTCTCTTCCATGCTATCTTCCATTTGCCTTGTCCTTCCTCCCCTCACAAAACACCTTTGCATATACAAAATAGGTAGCAACTGTGTCCATTTTCAGTTTTATGCATACAAGGCAAATATTGATTCTTGCTATTGTGCACAAATGTTAACATACTACACCTTTCATTTTACATCTTGCTTTTTTCTCACATAACAATGTATCTTGAGGATTTTTCCTTATCATTACTTAGAATCTCTTCATTCTTTTATTTTTTTAGCACCTGTATTGTATCTCATTGTATAACTAAATTGTAGTTTATTTAATGGGTTGTGTGGGTATTTTTCTTGATGACCTAGAAAGTTCGAGTTGCCTGAGTAATTTTGGATAATATTAAGGTTCTGAAGATCTGAATTAATAAATGTAAGATTTGAAATATTTTGTTGGTTTTGATGGAAGTCTTTCTAAAATGTGTTAGTGCTTTACTGTGGTTTAGTACAACAGAACAAACACATTACTGAACTTACTTTAACTCCTATGTGATAAAGTAGGTCCCTATGTGAATATTTGAGGTACCATATATTTTACTCTGGTATATTTTCTTGCTCCAAAAGAAATACATCATTATTACAGGATGCAAATTGCCTATCATGCTTCATCTGATGAACATCCATTTTGATTATGGTTAAGACTTAACTTTTTTGGGGTTATTGTGAATCAGTTATAGCTCTTCTTTCATAGTGTATGTCATGCTATCTTTGCTTATGTAATATTTCTCATTCCTGCTAATTATTAGATCCTTTCATCTCAGTATTTTTTAGATATTTTGCCTGTACTTTTTTGAGTATGTGGGCTCTACTGCAGCGGATTTATGGCAGATCTGCTGTCCAGGAAACGCTCACGTGGGCTTCCTTTCAGAGAATTTTTGTTAGTATCAATGCGATGTGTACTAGTGGGGAAACTCTGGTACTAGTTACGTCAGAGATCGTAACTTTTCCTGTTCCAAGTATTCATTTATGTTGAGTAGAGTTGACACACAGCATTACGTTAGTTTCAAGTATACAACATATCTCACCACCAAAAGTGTAGTCACCATCTGTCACCATACAATGTTGTTATAATACTATTGACTATGTTCCCTGTGTTTTGTTTTGTTTTGTTTTTAGTGTTCATTTGTTTTCTCGAGAGAGAGAGAGAGAGAGAGAGCGCACACAAGCAGGGGAGGGCAGAGAGAGAGGGAGTCAGAGAATTTGAAGCAGGCTCCAGGCTCTGAGCTGTCAGCATAGAGCCCAACTCAGGGTTTGAACTCATGAGCTGTGAGATCATGACCGGAGCCAAAGTTGGACACTGAAGGGACTGAGCCACCCAGGTGCCCCTGTGTTCTCTGTGCTTTTTTTTTTTTTAATGAACTTTGAACTTCTCAGCATATTTGATTCCTATAGACTTTAAAAAATGTTTTTTTAATGTTTGTTTATTTTTGAGAGAGAGAGAGACAGAGTGCAAGCCGGGGTGGGCCACAGACAGAGAGAGAGAGAGAGAGAGAGAGAGACAGACAGACAGACAGACAGACAAAGAAATCTTAGGAGGCTCCAGGCTCTGAGCTGTCAGCACAGAGCCCGACGCAGGGCTCAAGCTCATGACCTGGGAGATCATGACCTGAGCCGAAGTCAGATGCTTAACCGACTGAGCCACCCAGGCCCCCCTCCTGTAGACTTTTTAATTCTAGATTTCATTTTATTCTTTAGCATTTCCTGTCCACTAAAAATATTTAACCTAACCATTGGTGTAGTTTGAGAGGGTCTAATTACCTAACCAGTCCACTGACTTTTGAAGAGAATCTTTTTGGTAAGGCCTAGTGAAAAGAGGAACTGCTTCCTCCTGAAATGGACTAAAGTGCCTTGTTAGGCAAGCTCATGTTGCTTATTCTCATAAATAGTAGGATATTAACTGTAGGTTAAGTTATAACACTTTTTGAGGGAGTCAGGGAAGGGATATGATAGATGATATCTGAACTGAGGTTTGAAAGGTGAACAGAATTAGCCAGGTAAAGGGAGGGTGAGAGAGGGTGTTTTGCCTTTGGGAGCAAAGAACTGAAATGGAAAATCAGGACACGAGAGAGGATAATGATTAGTGAAAGATGGTGCCCTGTGTCTTCAGTATACAGTGTGATAGGTGAGAATGAGGTGGCACATGCATTTCTTTCTGTGATTGGGAACAAATTATCTCCTCCATCATTTCGCTAATATTCTGCACCGGTCAGACCACATGTAACTATAGACTGATAAGGGCAACCAGACTGATAAGGTATCCATAAATCAGGTCAGATGAGAAATGACCAAAATAAATTCTTGCTGAAAAAGAGATGACCTGAGAAGTAGGGTTGTTGGGGCACATCTTTATGAAAATGAAAATGTTATTGCCACTACACATATATGATATGCTGTGATTAGTGGGGGAATAGTTTACATCTCCAGTTTTGTAGCATTGTAGCCACAGTAACTAGCACTGCGCCTGTCACATAGCAAATGTTCAACAGATATTTAAATGAACGATTAAAGATTAAATACCTGTGGGTGGGAATTGCCAGGAAAACAGGTTTAGGTTCAGTATCTATTTTCTGAGTTGCTCAAGAATAAGAGTTTTTCCCTTCAAGTTGTGAACTCTCCATTGGAGCAAGCATTCAAGCAAATGTTATTTAATTGTCTGTTAACAATATCACGTGAGGAATTCTTACTTTGGATAGAAAGTTAACTATAAAGACTCTTGCAACCCATCCACATAGACCCACACATTCCCAGTGACCTTTCAAACCATTTTTTTATTGAGTGGTTTTTTGAAGTTGCTCAGCCGCAGTTTTTTTCTGTTGATAAAGTCACTGCATGTTAAAAAGTTACTACATTAAGTTTGGTTTGGCAAAAGGAATATATTGAGTTAGCTCTTTTTTTTTTTTTTTTAAGATACAAAATCCTGTTGCTGCAATTGGTGCATTATATTGTTACTCCAAATAAGGCTGATCCACGTTTTGTGGCCTGAAACTTACATAATTTGGAAGGGTTCTCTTTAAAAAAAGAATCCAAAGTTAAATATAAAAATGGTGATTTAGTATGAGAAAAGATAACAACAAAAAAATACCATAAACATCACAAAATCCAGAAAAATAGCTTATTACTTATTATAACTTATTTCTATTACTATTAAGTGATACACTTTCTTGATATTTTTTTTCCTACTTATTTTGGCTACCTATTCATTGAGCACCTCTTTACATGACAACAATTTTGTATTTTCTATAGAGAGATCCTTTCTTCTTGCACACGGCTTAGCAAACTATAGCCTGCTTGTGTTGGTAAATGAGTCATCTCCAAATTATCTATGGCTGCTTTTGCACATGCTATAGCAGCAGAGATAAAAGAGGCCAAAGAGCCCACAAGCCTAAAATATTAACTATCTGGTATTTTGTAGAAAAGACTCCTGCTCCAGTATGTTTGATCAAAATATTGATAGTTGTGAAGCTCAAAGAAGTTTCCTTAAACTAGTTAGTTACTGGTACATCTTTAATTTCCTTCACTTTGTTTAGAGGATGCTTCTTGCCTGGGGAAAAAAACTCCAGCTCTTGATCTTAGGTGGCTGGACCACTCTCCTTTCCCCAGAAGTGTTCAAAGTTTGGTCTTAGTGTGCCACCCCCAGCAGGGTGCTAAATAGCAGTCATTCATACCTTTTCCTTGGGGTTAAAGATTGGGTCTGGGAGCATTTTGTGTTCCAAGAGGGACAGGTTATTTGCTGGGGCTGGACGGATGTCGAGGTAGTGCATCCTTGATGGAAGTACCAGGATGACCTCCAAGAATAGCTACAGAGGAGCCCTTAAGCATGCGGCTGGGGTTGCTGCTCCTTCATGTGCTCCCCGAAGGAGAACAAACCAAATTTTGTAAGGGACACTTCCAAGTAAAGGATTCTGAAACTTAAATGAATTGGCTTCCTGGTAAATCTGCTTATGTCCCCAGGTCGTATAACTTACATCTGTTTGAAGTTTTTCTTTCCATAAAGATCCTTTTTTCTCATGCACTAGTAGTCCTCTATTTGCTACTGCCACTAACTTTTTCCCCTGCCCTCCTCCAAAATAAGGTAAACCAAATGAGATCAATAGAGGGATAAAATTATATTAAGGATATATAGTTCTTTGAAAATCATTTAGATGTGATAGGTCAAAAATCTAACAAATTAGTAACTGGGATAAATCAATGAGTAGTGTATGGTGAATATAAAATGAGCATCTGATTGTGAAATTCATCCAGAGCTGACCAATATGAACTTTGAGAAATAAATTGACCTCTTCTGTAAAATGAAGGGATTGGATTATACTCTGGATAAATTTATGGTGAAATGATACTGGGTTCAGGAACACTGAAATCCTATCAGTGACCAAAGTAACAACCTTCCACCTTCTCTTCCCAAACTGTTACTTGCACAGGAAAGTGGTAGCAGAATAAAAAATATATATTTAATAATATATAAATAAATATATTTTATAATAAAAATGTATAATATACTTAGGTCTTAAAATATAACATACTTTATATTATAGCATAATATACTTTGTATATTTTATAATGTATTTTGTACACATACACACACACGCGCGCGCATTTTCTTGTTGCCAGAGCTTGGGGCGCAGCCGGTAAATGTTAAACTTTGGTCAGCTGAGGTGGTAATCCTTGGGACCGTCCTTCCCATCTGCACCTTCATTCCCTAAAAATTGAAACCCACAGAAGAGGAAAGAAGAAAAACTCCCTAAAGCATGTCTACTTAAGCTACAGAGAAGGGAAAGGCAGAAGAGAGCAAGCTGCACCTATTTGCTGCCCATCTACTACAGTGTCCTGTCTATTTGCAAACATAACCCAGTCTATATTGAGATCACTATTCCTCTCACCTTTATCTACGTATGATTATCCTTCAAGTAGAAAATTAAGAGGATGGTAAACTTTGCCATTTGTGGTTTTAGCATCTATAATTTTGATTGCAGGTAATGCTAAAGATCTTTGCCACATAATTTACAGCTTTTTGATGTATGAATTTAAATCACAGACACCATATGAGATTGATGTGTGGCCATGACTGGTTTAGTGAGTGAGCTTAGTCTCTTGTCCAGTACATATCTTTTAGTAAGGCTTTTGGATGTAAAATGCATTTAAACAATGATTCCAAAAAAGAAAGTGTGTTGATAGTGAGAGTGAGCTCTAAAACTTTTACGATTTATAGATCAAAATTTCTGGGGTGCCTGGGTGGCTCAGTTGGTTGAGCATCTGACTTCGGCTCAGGTCATGATCTTGCAGCTTGTGGGTTCAAGCCCCACGTTGGGCTCTGTGCTGACAGCTCAGAGCCTGGAGCCTGCTTCAGATTCTGTGTGTGTCTCTCTCTGCCCCTTCCCCACTCACACTCTGTCTCTCCTTCAAAAATAATAAACATTAAAATTTTTCTGAAAACTTTACTGGTAATTTTAAACACATGTCCAGTATAAATGAAATGGAGGAAGGAGCTAGAACCATCTATACTATGTTATTATTATATTAAAATAATCTCCTACATGTTGCTGCAAACAAACCACCTGAAAACTTTGTGACTTAAAAGCAGTATTGATTTATATTTTATGATTCTGTGGATTGGTGGGGTGTCTAGTTTGTCACCTATGTTCACTCATGCAGTGGCATTCAGTGGGCAGTCCAGTGGGAACTAGGCTTGGCAAGGACAGGTAATATGATGGGGCCGGCTCTCCATATGGTCTTTCACCCCAAGATTTTAGGACAGCAGTTCCAGGAGGGCAAGCCACTACGTACAAGTAGTTTTCAAGCTTCTGCTTATATTTGTTGAGGCTCTATGGTTCAAAGCAAATCATAGGGACAAACCCAGGGTCCTTGGGCGGGGTGTGAGGGTGGGGAAGAAGAGTATACCAGAACTGAGATACTAAGAGGCATCAAAAGCCATTATAGGAATGATAAACCACTCTACTACATCTCTAGACAAAGTCTCCAAACTGCACATGGCTGTTTATCTCTCTCAACCACAGAGGTGAGCCATGTTTGATGTTATTTTAATATGAAGTCTGTGACTTCATTCCATGCCACTCTTCTCTTTCTTACCTACTCAGATTAGCACTTTCCCATTATAGGGTCTTTGTTGATCTGTCTGCAGTGGAATGCTATTTCCTCTCCTCTTCCCTCCACCCCTTTGCTCACCTGACTCATTCAGTTTCATCCTTCAGGTAAATTGTTACTCTTGGGCAGCCTTCCCATGCTGGATAGGTTTTACATTTTTCCTGCATGATGCATTTTTCTTTTATAGCATTTGTAATCATTAACAATGTCTTTGTGTCCATTAGGACACATTTCATGAGGACCATGTCTGTAATAAATTTTTGTGCTTGACCTCACTTTCATTCACCCCCACCCCCATTTATCACAGTTCCATGTACATAGTAGGTGCTCAGTAAACATTTGGTAAATGAATATGCCTAGCATGGTCGTTTTCTTAAGTAGCTACTAAGGCCTAAAACACCATTTCTGCTTGATACATAAGACAGCAGCTGTTTTCTTGTGGCTTTTATATACATATATATACACACACACACACACACACACACACACACACACACACACACTTGAGATTCTGTTACTGCTTTTGTCCACTTTCTCTTTTAATCCTCCAACTTTGCTTTTTAAAAAATTACGGTTTCTTGTGGAGTCTTCTGTCTTTGATGTATTCTTTTTTAATCTCTACCTTTTTCTATTTTCCTTTCTCTTTCTGGTTATTTCTCATTGTGGAAATTACCAGGTGATAAAATCTGCCCTTTCTAGAGTAAATTATTGGTGTTTTCTTTTCCTGGGTAATTTTTACTGATACTTTCCAATCAGGAGTCTTGTTTCTATTTTTTTTTAAATTGCTGGTTTCTGTGTTGGGTTTTTTAGGTGGCTGTGTAACTAAAGCATTGTTATACTTTAATTATTTAGAAAACTGCTCCTTGAAATCACTGCACAATTAAATAATTATAAGAGTTCAATCAAATTCCTCGTTTACATGATTTTTAATTTAATTGAAGTATAACCAAATTTTTTCTTTTTCTTTTATAATTCCTTTTATGTTTCATATTAAAATTTCATATTTATGGGGCGCCTGGGTGGCTCAGTCGGTTAAGCGGCCGACTTCAGCTCAGGTCACGATCTCGCGGTCCGTGAGTTCAAGCCCCGCGTCGGGTTCTGGGCTGATGGCTCAGAGCCTGGAGCCTGCTTCCGATTCTGTGTCTCCCTCTTTCTCTGCCCCTCCCCCGTTCATGCTCTGTCTCTCTCTGTCTCAAAAATAAATAAAACGTTAAAAAAAAAAATTTCATATTTATACTAATGGGTCGTTTCATGTGAATATATCGTCAGAGTATTTAGGAACATTTAAAGCAGTTTTATATAATAAGAAAACTTAGGATGGATTTTCCTGGATTAGATTTTAGGAATTTGGATACACACACACACACATACACACACACACACACACACACACACAAAAGCTGGAGTGTTTTGGCTATTAATCTAGACTATCATGTCCGTAGGAAAGACTTATGTTTTCAATCCTGTGATTTTTTTTTCCCCACACTCTGTTTATTTTGGATATTAATTGAAAATATATCTTTAAAAATGATTTCCTTCAACAACATTGTATATTTATTGGATTATTAAAATAATATTTGTAGACAGTTGTTCATTATTAAGTCATCTTAGTACTAAGTAGGCAGTTGGTCAGGCAAGGATCTACAAGACCTAGTATCTTCCAGTCTTTTCCCTGTCATTAGCTGATCCTGTAGTAAAAGAAACGTCTGTTTTCCTAATCTAAAATTCTTATTTTGACCTGTTATATAACATGATCGTTCTGATAATGTGAAAAGAATGTAAACTATAGAAGTGGTGAATCTTTGTGATTTATGTCTTTCTTACTCAGGACGAAGCTCCCTGTAACAAGGTTGGTATGAGTATAGAAGGAATTAGAAGAAGTAGTGATTTTCTTAGTTTTGAGTCAGTGTGGTAGTAGCTAGTATATGTACAGGCAGAACCACCATCCCAAGACTCATGGCTGTGGAAGGAGGCTGAGAGTCTTACACTTTTATGAATCATTTGGGCTTTAGAATTTTTTAATTTCATACTTACAGAAAAGTTGCAAATATAGTACAAAGAATTCCTGCATATCCTTCATCCACATTTGTCAAGCATTTATGACATTTCGTTAGGGTTTCTTCTGTCTTATGTTTGTACACATATATATATATATATATACAGTTATTTTCAGAACCAGTTGAAAGTAATTGCCGGTATCATACCCCTTTATAATGCTTCATACGTGTATCCTAAAATCAAGGACATCATAGTATTAGTATCAAAATCAGAATATGTAATTTTTAATTTAACAAATGTTTGCTTACTTGGAGCAAAGTGTAGGTGAAGTGAAAATATATATATTCTTGCAAAACTGTTCAGGTGCTTAAGGGAATTACAGTCCACTAAAATGAATAATCAATACAGTAAATTAGTCTATTTTAGAATAAGTTGTGGTACAATAAGATTTACACAAGATATTCAGAAAGAAGGTACTCTAGAAAAGTGAAGGAAAAAAACAGTCATTTAACCTAGGGAATTGGGGAAATAGTTCTTGACTGGTGCAGAGTCTGCCTGAGAGGTAGAAGTGCACCATTGAAGGACAGTGGGAGAGATCCACATCCCAGAGTTCATCCTTTATCTTCTGTCTGCTCTTGACAATGAAAGTTCTGAGGATGAATGTGTTATTTCAGTAACTTAGTACTGAAATATCAGGACTGTGTATGATAGGACAGGTTCTGTTTCTACAAAAGCTGATATATTACTTGTTTCCTTTTAATTAACAAATTTTAACCCTAATATTATTGGGCTAATAAGAAATAGATTTCCTTTCCTAAGCGCTTGTCCTTAGGTTGTTTTTCAATAATACCTCTCAGTTATGAGAGACCAGATGTAACGGAGTTGAGTAGCTGTAATTTCTTTAAAGGAATGGAAGGAATGTTTTCAAAAGCTTAATTAAGTCACTGTCAATCTAGGGCTTAAGGGATAGTCACTGTTTTAATGTTTCTAGCATTTATATATTAAATTTTATATGTGTAAGCTATTCTTGCATTTACTATAATTTTCCTGAATTAATCAGAAAGGGCTTTATATAATTTTCAGACTTTGCTAGTTTAAGATAAAAAGGGCTGAAAGAGGCATATACTGACAGTATGATTGTAGTAGAAATTTGAAAATCCAGTTATTGAAAATAGCTTCTGATTACAGGTGGGTTCTTCAGTATTAAAATTCTATAAATTGTTTTAGAGTAAGGTTTATTCTGCTAACCACGTTTATGTGGAATGCTATTAAACTGTTTCACAGGTCTTTATTTCTCAAGCAGATGTTTTAAGAATTTGTTTTACATTTATATAAATGTTTAAATGTAGATTTTTAGTTTTTGTTACTTTTTTTTAGGTTCACATATACATTTTACATGTTAATATTTGGCCATTTGGCAAGGGGATTTCCATAATGGAATTTCAGACTCTATTTGATAATCCGTTTTTTTCTTTTCTGAGCTGTTACTTCTTGTTTTTTGGTTAAAAAGAAAAGTAAAAGGATTTTTTTTATTTTTTTCTTGGTATCTAGTTTCCTAATTTCTTTTTAGAAATGAATGCCTTTTGACAGCATCATACTAAAAGGACAGTAATTTATATGAATTTGCCTTAGAAAACAAATTTACTCATCTGATTTTTGAATCCTTCAGTCTGTTCTTTAATACCTTTGGGTCATATATGCAGAATCCATTTGTTTTTGGTTGAAGTTTTCAGTGTTAGGAGTTTGAGGTCGGGGAGCCCAAGCAGATATGATATGTGTTATACTTGGAGAAGAACAAAGTATGCTTTGAGCAAGCCAAAGGCATAGTGTCCTTTTTTAAGCCCAGCATCCTAGTATATACATTTGATATGTTTCAAACTATCTTTATCATTTTTTTAATGGCTCTTGTGGAAATTTTCTTGCTGCTTTGTGTGCTGTCAATGACTATCAGAAATTCAAAGATGAGTTTGTGGTCTACGAAAGTTAAAAACATAACATGGAGCACTGTTAGTTAGGAAAGTCTTTATACAATTTTGATTCCCCAAAAGTACACTCATCTTACATTTCTGACTTTATTATTATAACTAATATATATAAACTCTGTGTATATGAGTCTGAAAGTTCCCCAGCCATAGTTAGGTAACCCAAAACCACTTTATTTCTAAATCTAATGTAGTCTATTTCCTTTTACAATGACCAGTATTCATTGAACTGATATACTGTAATTACTTAAATCGTCTCTTACTTCTGGTTTTTAAATTCCTTTTATTTAAAAAACTGTAACTAATATATTCGTATAAACATTTTGTTTCCCATATTTATATAAAAATAAATTTTTGAGGTATTTTAAATTATTTCCTTGATTTCCCATTTAGGAGTGCAATCACTAGATTTAAATGTTTATTTATTTTGAGAGAGAGAGACACTCATGCAGGTGAGGGGCAGAGAGAGAGAGAGGGAGAGAGAGAGAGTTGCAAGCAGGCTCTGCTCTGTCAGCACAGAGCCCAGTGGTGGGGCTCAATCTCACAAGCCATGAGATCATGACCTGAGCCGAAATCAGGAGTTGGATGCTTAACTGACTGAGCCACCAGGTGCCCCTGAAATCAGTAGATTTAGACCCAAAAACATGATTATTACTTTCAGAGGATTTGTAAGTGTGGTGTATCATTCTGACAGAAACTAAAATTGAATAGTTACTTCCTAGATTATACCATAAAAGAAACTTTATTTATTTATTTAAAGCTTAAAGGAGATTTTTTAAAGTGTATTTATTTTGAGGGAGGGAGGGAGGGAGAGAGAGGGAGAGAGAGAGAGAGAGACCGAACCAGCGGGGGAGAGCCAGAGAGAGAGGGAGACGGAGGAAACTAAGCAGGCTCTGTGCGGACAGCAGACAGCCCAACTCAGGGCTCAAACTCACGAACCGTGAGATCATGGCCTGAGCCAAAGTCGATGGATGCTTAACTGACTGAGCTACCCAAGTGCCCCTAAAAAAAACTTAATTTAGAATTAAACTAAAGTTTCCATTATTTTATGTTACTGTCATGAGTGAGGTGGCAACGTGGTAGAAGTTAATGTGCTGTGTTCCTTGCATGTAACAATTAGCTTCTTTCTTACACGTCTGAAAGGGTACTAGTTAGCTATATCCTTGGAAAAATTGGCACAACGATCACTCAAATAATTCTTCATGTTTTCAGTATAGCTTGCAAGCTAAGTGGCCATGTGCAAGTCACTTAATATCTTTTTTCCCTCAGTTTTACCATCTTTAAAAAAGGTGATACTAGAATCTGTCTTCCAGGATGGTATGATCAAAGTGTCCAGCATTATAATTTAGTAACCACAAGTTTTGCTTTCATTTGATTCAGTACCATACTAAAGTAGTTAACTGCTATACAGACATCAGCCTTTACTATCACTACTACTTCATTACTTAAATGTTCCTTTTATTGGAAAACGGTGTAGTAGTCCTCCTTTGCCCATGGTTTTGCTTTCCATGGTTTCAGTTACCCAAGGTCAATTGCAGGTTAGAAGTAGATGATCCTCCTTCTGACATATTGTCAGAAGGTCAGTAGTAGCCTAATGCTACATCATGATGCCTATGCCTTTACCCCACTTCATCTCCTCACATAGGCATTTTATCATCTCACATCACAAGAAGGATGAGTATAGTACAATAAGATAATTTTGACTAAGAGACCACATTTACATAACTTGCATTACAGTATATAGTTGTAATTGTTCTATTGTGTTATTAGTTGTTAATCTCTCAGTGCCTAATTTATAAATTAAACTTTATCATAGCTATGTATCCATAGGGGAAAAAAACATAGTATATATGGGATTTGGTATTATCGGCAGTTTCAGGCTATCCACTGGAGGGTTTTGGAATGTATTCCCCATGGATAAAGGGGGATTGGGGATTATTGTATTTTGCAAGGAGTAACTACAGGATCTGAAGTCACAACTTGCCTGGATTGGAATTTCAACTCTGCCTGTTAGCTGTGTGATTTGGAGTAAATTATGTATCCCTTTAACTCTGAGGTTCTCAAGCATAAAATGAAATTATAATAGTAATAAAATTTAAATGGAGTTGTATTTAAAAGTGCTTAACATGATTTCTGATACATTCTAAGCAGCAAATAGTTATTTTTAGCATAGTTAGTGTGTTATTTATTACTGAATAAGTAATTTCTTCAAAAAGTAACAATAAATGTTTATTATCCCCTTGTTCCTATGAGTCACAAATTCAGAAGCAACATAGCTGGGTGGTTCTGGTTCCATGTCTCTCATGAGGTTGCAATCAGGATGTCAGCAGGGGCTGAGGTCATCTGAGTGTTATTTTGAACCTAATGGCTATAAATTTTACATTTTCCAGACTATGTCTTCAGCGGTGGTACAGTTATATGCAGCAGATCGTAACTGTATGTGGTCAAAGAAATGCAGCGGTGTTGCTTGTCTTGTTAAGGACAATCCACAGAGATCTTATTTTTTAAGAATATTTGATATTAAGGTGAGTTTTGTTTTGCTTCCACTTTAAACTGTAGGTGCTTAGGTTTTTTATTTCAGTTACGATTTTTACATATATTTATGTATGTTACGTATGTAATTTTTGTTTATCCTGTATGTATGGTTTAATACTTTTTACATCTTGGGCTTTCCCTACATGCTCTCTTTCTAATGATACTCTTCTATTTCATCTTGTCCCATACAGAGTAGTATAAAGTCCTTTCAAGGAACTATAAAAGTATATTTTAGTTTAGTATGTACTGTTAGTTACTTCAGCCTAGGCTTAAAGCATAATACAGTATCTATAATAATGTATTTGCTACCCATTTTTCCTTGTTGTTTCTCAACATAGGTATGTTTACATTTTCACAGCTTTGTATCTCTCACATTCAAACACAAATCCACATTGTCCTACATTGGATGCCCATTCTCAGGTATTCATTTCTTGTAGTTACCATAGAAGTAATTACCTTTTTGCAGAGATGAAGTCTCCATTTATCTTTTAAAACCTTTTCTGTAAGTAGACTTTTGTAATATTTATATGTGACAATAAATATAACCAAAAAACCCCAAAAAACACTGACTTTGAACTCTCCTGGATGATACTTACGGATAGATTGTATGTCAGCCTCTGTATGTTTAATTTCTCTGGGCCTTGGCTTATTTATTTATAAAATGCGAGAACCATCTGCGTCTATTGCAAAGTGTTTCCCTGAGATTAAGTAAGATTTAAGTTACTGTACTTTGTAACTTAGTGCTTCTTAGCATCCACTTCTCCATACTCCAAGACAGCTGAGAGATGTGGGGTACTCCTGTTATCAGTGGCTTAACTATGGCAGTGATTCTAGGGGATGGGGAAACATGCAGTAGTTTGAAAGAAACCCATAGTTGTTTTGACATACTTCTCATCACCAATGAGAAGCACTATTTAGAAGTAAAGTGCACATATAACTCCACAAAGAGAAAAGGAATGGGTGGTCCTGTGTGTATAGTGAATTCTGAATATTTTTAAGTCATGGTCTAGGTAGAACTTTGCTTTCAGAATAGGGCAATACTTATCTTCCTCTAACTACTGATTTCTAATTGTAGATAACCGTTGCTGAATGCTTGGCAATTAGCCACCTTTGGTATTAAGGTTAATTCTTTGTCTTCTACTACAGCCATACATATGACAATCCAGTCACCCATGGCTCTCCTAACCAGAGTTTACCCTTGGTGCACCTTAATCATCAGTCTTTTTCTGCACATGATTGACACTACTTTTACTAGTAGTATTAGGGAGCCACTGTATAAAATTTAGGAGTTCAAAGACTGTTAGTGAACAGTACAGAGAAGATATATTTGACACTCCCAGCATCTTACAGAATTGAGGAAAAGAGCATGAAATGTTCCTATAATGTTTGATAGCACACGGTCTATTGCCAGTGGAACTAGGCATTGATCATCAGTGCATGTACAGCAGTATTCTATTCCTTCTGTCTGACATTGATGACCTAGTAACTGTTCTAGTTACATATTTGACCCGGTAACTATATTTGGGAATACAGGCTAAGGAGATTGTATCTTGGCATACTGAATTAAGCTCACTCGATACGTAGTTTTTATGGAAGAAATACCCAGAATTTACTATTTTCTTATTAAGAAAACACCAATTAAATTATGTTATATATGTTTTATGCATATCTGTGTTTTCTGTGCATGTAAAAGCTATTATTAATAAAAACAATTTGCTTAATAGGAGTCATCTATTTTGGTTTATTCCTAGAGATTATCTTTTTGTTAACTCTTATTTTAACTGTTGTTTTCTAGGATGGGAAACTATTGTGGGAACAAGAGCTATACAATAACTTTGTATATAATAGTCCTAGAGGATATTTTCATACCTTCGCTGGAGATGTAAGTCATATTTTTTTTTATTGCCCTGTTTAATGTAATTGTTTTTACATTTGTCTGTGGAAAGCATCTATGAGCTTTCCATGTAAACACTGTGTAAAATAAAAAGAATTATTTTACTTTTAAAAGCATCTTCATAGATAGTAAAGAGGAAATGGCTACGATTTTAAAGGGCCAAAAAAACAAAAAGGATTTCAAAGAGTACTGTGAATATAACTTGCTACGTGAAAAGAAATTTGGTTTTCATCATCTTTTTGTCTTTGGGCAGATAGCTTAATCTTTCTGGGATTTAGTTTTCTGTAAAAATGAAGTCTGAATTGCCCACTAATCCGTGATATCTTTTAAACATTGAATATTATATTGCCATTCAAGTTATTTCGTAAAAGAATAGTTCGTGACTTAGGAGAGTACTGAAATAAAGTAAATGTGTGTAGGGGGGAGAACAGAATTTCAAAAATTTATCGCATATACTTGGGGAAATTGTTAGAAGGATTTCCATACCATCTGCTCCCAGGGATTGTCTGAGTGTCTAGATTATGGGTGATTTTAATTTTCTTTATTTTCATATTTATATTTCCTAAATTTTCTATAATAAGAAAAAAGATGGTTGGATTAGATGATCTATCTTTTCAAAAAGTATTTTCTTCTCTAGCTATTGTTTTCCACATTTTTCTTAATAAAATATAGATATATGTAAATATATAAAAGTATGCATTAAGTACCATAATCAATAATGTCAGTGTGTTTCCACGTTTTTAAATAATTTACCTGAATTAAAGTTATAATTTAAATAATACCTACAGTTAAGCTGTAAAATAAAAACATTCCCTAGTAAAGATAGAGCTGGCCTGCATTTGACCAACTTTTCTGGTATTTGCTTTTTCTAAAATCCAAATTATTTTATAGAGCTCTGTTGAAGGATCAAATTTTTTTGTTTCTTTTCTTGTTGTTGTTGAAGATAAAGTATTCAATTTAATTTTGGGTGTCCACTGTGATAGGCAGCTTTTCTAAATGTAGTCTTTTACTTTGCTTTTTCTGTGCTTTTAGCATTCTTAGGTTTTTCAAGTAAAATTAAAACTTTAAGGTAAACTGAATCTTTGTTAGTAAAGTCAGCTTTCCTTCTTCAGAAATGTACTTTGTTGGCTATCAACATTTTCATTAAATAAAGCTAAATTCATGTTTTTTGCTGTTTACCTTTTTTGCTAAAAAAAAAAAAAATATTTCAGACTTGTCAAGTTGCTCTTAATTTTGCCAATGAAGAAGAAGCAAAAAAATTCCGAAAAGCAGTTACAGACTTGTTGGGCCGGCGACAAAGGAAATCTGGTAAACCTTTTTTTTTTTTTTTTTTTTTTTTTTAATTCTTTGAAACAGGAGCTGGCAAACTAAGGCTCATGGGACAGATCTGGCCCACCACCTGAAGTTTTAGTGAGACACAGCTATGTTTATTGGCTTACATACCGTCTGTATAGTATGTCTGTGGCTGCCTTTTTGCCACAACAATAGTTGGATAGTTACAACAGAGACTGTATGACACACAAAATCTAAAATGTTTATTCTCTGCCCCTCTAGAAAAAAATAAAAATAAAAAAGGTGATGATCCTTACTTAAGAGGCATATTAAGAACTAGTTTTTTTCAGTTTACTGAAGAACTCATTCTGATAACCTTTTTTTGTTGGTAATATTCCATATATACTGACTCTTAAATTTGCGTTTTTATGGCATTGTTCTTACATTCTTAGAATATTTAATACTTTGTGAACAAAGGCTTTTTAGGCAAGCCTAGAAGCAAATAAGCCACGTTGCAAATATAATCTGTAAACACTGTTTTGTCTCTATTTTGTCCCTAATGTTATCTATTATAAAACCATGAGAAATGCAGTGTAATTCATGAGACTTTAATACATATAAGATAGAGAATGATGCAAGATAGTGTAGAACTTTAAATTTATTGGTATAGAAATATTTGTTAACAGTCTACTGTTTCTGTTAGGAAGTGGGAGAAGGGTGATTAGGAAAGGTGAACCGCTCCAAAATCATCGTTTTAAGCAAATCAGTTTTAGGAGAAATAGCATATGGATATCGAGATCAGCAAATAGATATCCTTAAAACTATGCCATATGCTCCTTGAAAGTTTTCTGTATATCTGGGGGTACATGTTACCACTGTGTTCAGGGATGTGCTTTACCAATAAGAGGGACTAAGCCATGAAAAAAATAAGACATTGGATCTGGAAAACTGGAGTGTAAAATCATGTATTCCATTTTATACTTCTCCATTAGTATTTTAATGTATTTCCAAGAGGGAAGTGAGGTAAAAACGAGAATAAAATGAAGTAAGCTGTTGCTCACTATTGCCTTCTTATTATATCTTAACTGTAATGAGCAAATAGGAGAATTGTTAGGGACCTATTTTTTGTTACTTCTTTTTGGGATCAAGGACATTTACCACTTGATTCCATGCTAGGGAAGAATTTAAAGCTATGGAATAATTTATGGTTTAGTACCTTATTTCAGGGACATGTGGTGCTCGGCCAGGGGCTTTCTGGGGTTCCTTTTAGCCAAAATATGTGGCGTTTCCAAATCAAAGCGAGTAAAAAATGTTTCTTAAAGTATAGACTAATTGACTTTGAAATAGGAAGGTCACTTAAAGGTGTCTTTCAGCTGGTATAGGGATTTCTTTTTACGCAGTTCCTAAGCATTTAAGCATGGTGTTTCACAAGCAGAAAGACCACAACATTAGCGAGTCAGCTGATTCATCTTTGGGTAGTCCTTCATGCTAAGTCAAACTCCAGCTTCACCTCTCTTTAACTTAGATGCATGGAGTCTGACTTTTGGAGCAACAAAAAATTAGTCTGTTTTCTTTTCCTCCCAGTAGCCATTTAATAGTGGAAGCCATCTATCGTGTTCTTACGCCTTCACTTCTTTAGTTTAACCAGTTCCAGTTTTTTACTCATCACATGATGTAGTTTATAGACTCATCCTGAGTACCGAGCTCTGAATCCACTGTAGATTTTTATGTCTTCTTCAGATGGTTCAGATTTGAACACAGTACTCCAAAAGTAGTTTCACTGGTTCCATGATACTAAAACACATCTCTTGATTTGATTAAATTCTGTCCTGCTAATGTTTTAGCAAATACCTCACATTAGTACCTCCCATTCATTGTTCAGCCAAGCCATCCTTTTTTTCATATGTATGGCTTTCAAGCCAGGATACCGTCTTATTTTTAAGTTACTTTTTAGAATATACACTCTGAACTTTATATTTATCTCAGTATATTTCCATATCTGTGTTGTCATCACTTTAAGAAGTATTTCCTCTGGTTGCAGAGGTGACATCACCTGGGAAATGGGAGATTGACATTCATTGATATAGACAGAATTTGATTACGTCAAATGTTTCAAAAAGTTACTTCATCAGACCACCAGATGGAGTAATACGTTTATGTTTCCCATTGCCAGGATTTTCTCACTTGTCCTCCAGTTAAATCCTAATTTTAGTTTATGGCTATTTATAAACTAATTATTTTTATTATATCATCATTTATGGGTATTTCGCTTATAATTTTGGACAACTTTATATTAGAAAATCCCTGGAAATTGTATTTGTTTAAAATTCTTCAACCACTTTTGAATTTCTTAAATCTAAAATGATATCAGACCTCGTATGTAAGAGTATGAATACAAAGGATTGGTGGTTCTCCTGGTTTTACTCCTTCCTAATCTTTGTTATTATTTTGGTTTGCCCCGGTGCTCAGTTATCTCTGTATTTTCATTACCCTTATGCTTTCACTCAGTCTGCAGTTTGAAAACTGTCCGTATGCTGAAACCTTCCAAAGTTTTATCTGTATTACTGACCCCTCCCCCCAACCTTCAGACTAATTTACTTCAGTTGGACATCAGAATAGCTTTCAAACATAACATATCTGAGTAGAGCATTTGATCCATGTTCCCTGACCCCAATTAGACCTATTCTGACTCCTCTCCTAGTCTTCCTCAACTTGGTAAAATGTTCCACTCTGGCTTACCATGGTCCCTTGTAAATCCTATCCATGAGTCCATTGTCTCTTCCTTCAAACACAGAACCTGGATCTGTTTCTCACCACCTCTGCTGCTGCCTCCCTAATCTAAGCCACCACCTTCTGTCATCTAGACTATCCTGACTCCCTCACTGGCCTTTCTACTACCACCCAGTGCCCCTTATGATCTCTTTTCCACGTAGTAGCCAAAGTTAACTTAAAAACATAGATGAGGTTATGTTACTTGCCCTATTGGAAACCCTAGAAGAGCTTTCTATCATATCTAAAATACAATCTATATTCCTTACCTTGGCCTGTGGGACCCTACATGATCCAGTCCCTCCGTCTCCTTTTGACTTCTCTCCTTTTACTCTTCTCTTGGCTCATTCCAGTCCAGGGTTCATGATGTTCCTTCATGCTATTCTTTCCTTAGGGCCTTTAAATATGTTGTTCCCTCTCTTAGTTCACTCAGATGTCAGTTCCTCAGAGAAATCTTTCTTAACTACCTGTACGTTGACTTAGGAATTAAGACAGAGTTTAGGTGAATTAATATTTTATGTTGATTTTTATATTACATATGCCTAATAATGTTATTTTAATTTATTTTCTAACAGAGAAAAGACGAGATCCCCCAAATGGTAAGCTCTTTGATACAAATTATTGATCAAGAAGATTTTAGGTTAAAGTTTAATCTTTTTAGAAACATATCATACATTAATATTTAATGTTTAGTATCTGTGATCAACTACTGTAGTTTATTGTGTTATTTTAAAACAACAAAGATGAGTCTTAGAAATGTACTATTCTGTGACTTTTTTGTAGCATGAAGGAAGTCTCCATAGGGTGACAGTCAATATTATATCTTCATTCTGTATTCACAACTGATTAAGTTGAGAAACTATAATCTTGACTTAGTATCTTCTTTGAAGAGAAGGAAGATAAATTCAGTCTGCATACTTTAAGATGTGTCTTTTCTTTTTTTTAATTTCAAAATATAATTTCACGCTTGTAATGCAAAATTAGCCCCTGGGAGAATGAACACTGACTTTAATGGTATGTTTAGAGCTAATAGTAGCTGTATCTAACCCTCCTTAATTTGATAAGGAACACTTGAAGTGTTGTGGATTTCATTTAAAAAACAAACAAAACATGTATACCAGAAAGTAAAAGCAGAATACTAAAATAAAAAGGACAAAGTCCCAGATCTTTAGGGCAGAGATTCTCATCCTTGACTCCATAAAGCGTCTCTGAAATAGTGTGTTAAATTTTTAAGTGTATATATTTTCTCTGGGGAGAGAGGATGCAGGGCTTTCGTCACCTTTAAATGGGGTCCCCGATCCTGTGAAGGTAAAGAACCATTGCTCTAGGAACCTTCAATATAATGGAGAATACTGCTTTTTCCTTTTAAAAGCATCTCACATCCTCTCATCAGAGTTTAGATAGATTATTCAGGGAAACAAATAATACAGAGTTCTTAATATATGACAACTATTGGTGATTGTTAGGGTTTGTTTCTTTTAAACACATATATTGCTTTCTGAATTTATCCTTAAATTTGTTTTCCTGATATAAAAACATGAATCAAATACTGCTGTATGACCATTTGGATTATTTACCTTATTGTAATAAAAAAAAATGGCTGCCTTAGGTAGCCTTAGGGCTTATCTTGTGCCAAATATTATATACTTTGTCTTTTAAATGGAAATCTTAATTTATAGGACTTCCGTGGAGATTAAATGAAGTAATCAAAGTACTTAGCATAGTACTTAGTAAATATTAGTTATCACGATGAAGACAATAACAACAATAATCATAGCAGCTCCTGTTTACTGACTACTTACTCCCAGCCAGGCACTGTCAGCAGTCTTACGAAGTAGCTGCTGTTATCTCCATTTTATAGGAGAGCAGCAGGGGCACAGGTGAGGAACTTTCTCAAGGGCACAGAACTAGTTAAGTGGTAGGGCAGGATTCAGTCTCAAGAAGTCTAACTCCACAGCCCACCCCCTGAACCACTGTGCCATGTCCAGAAGATTTTGAAGGAGAAACTGAGACTTAGCCCGAGTAAATCGGTACCCCAGGTCCTGGGGCTAATATGTGGCAGAGGCAAAGGGAGGCAGAAGCCGCCGAGTCAGAAGTCCTTCATCCGTGAACTTTTATGTCAGTGTTGGAATTCTCTCCCTTGTTGGTGTCCTCAGTATTTTAATCTTTTTGCATTTATTATTCTGCATTCTGTGATTCTGCATTCTGCATTCTGCTTGTATGAATACAGGGGGAGGGCTTCCTAACAGTGGCATCTTTGGGGAAAGTAACCTGAGATTTTAAAGTGTAGACGTTGTACAAATAATAGAAGTTAAGGGTGTAAATACCTTACGGGGTTTTAAAAATTTTAATCTTTTCAGTACATTTAAAATATACTTCCGAAAAGGCACCTAATCCATGAATACAAAGAATTTGGATATTCCTTATGTGACAGTGGTATCTCACCATTTTCTTACTTCTAGTTAGGATACTCATAATTAAATATAGTTTCTTTCTCTGCAGTTGCTCTTGCTTTGAAATCTTTAGACCTATAGTTTTTACCCTTAGGTGCAGTGATCCCAAACTTGTTTTCATTAAACGACAGTTGTAAAAATAGTACCATTAAAAGGCAAAATTGCACTAACCAATATTTGTATATTTCTTTATAAAATGTACATATAACATGGTATTAATATATTACATAATAAAGGATGAAATAATAATTAATAGAAGTTTTCATGTTTTTTCCCGATGTGCAGTCCTTGTCTTGCTCTCCCCACTGTGGAGACTTGCTCTCCATGTGGAGACCGCTGTTTTGGAGGCAGCATATTACTTTTCTGCATTTGGTGCCCGACCAGCAGATGCAGTGGACACATAACCACCTTGCGATGTCCATGCTGGTGCTTTGACTTCCACCCTCGTTTAGATTATCAGTTTAGCAGGCTTTTCTCGAATTGTAACTATTAAAAAGACACTTTATGTACAAGTAACATATATTCCTGAAATGCAATTCAGTGTCTTCTTCACTAACTCCTAATCCGTACATCTTTCTTTTTTCTTTATTGGTCAGTCTCACCTTTTAGCTTAGACGCTTTCCAATGATTTGTTCTCAGCTTCATGACTGCTTGACATCAGAGGCCTCTGGGCCACCTGTTTCTGAACTATTTTACCTTGGTGAGAGTTCTCTGCTTTTTATGAAATTAAGGGGAGGACTTTAGTTTGTTCTTTTAGGTTTAAAATTAACTAGAAATGCTGTTCAGTGAGAATATTAAAAAGCCTTTTCTGTGAAAGTTGTCTTTAATCAGAAGAAGGTAATTTATCATTTGACTGTTTTTTGAAAAAAAGAACGGAAACAGCCTCCTCCATTATGTATTTACTTAGTATATGTTCTTAAGATGAGTCTAATTTCGTAAGTGGAAGAATTAAATTACTTTTTACTAGAAGTGATTTAAGAGTATCTCTGTAATCTCTTACCAAATCTCCCATAAACCTTACTTTATTAAAAAATGACTCTGTGCCTTGTACAGGTTTTTACTTTTTTTAGTCACTTTTGAAACAAATATTTAATTGGGCTTTAGAATGCTATTTTAAACTTATTTCTGAACACCTTCTAACTCTAAATGACTATTATCAACAGAAAGAACCAAGTACCCATTCCCTTGAATACATAGGAAACTTTTTTCTAAATTTTGAAAGTTACTAGTGAATATTTATTAAATAATAAACTGTTTATAAACTAAGAGAACTAATAAATTGGTAAGGAAATTATATACGGTGACATTTGTAAAGTTAGCATTATCAATCACCTTATGGTTTGACATTAGTGTAGGAAGTACAATAGTAGTTAATAGAAAGGGTAGTGGACCAGGAACCAAGATTGCAGAGTTCACCTTTGCCTTTGTCACAGTTGTGTGACTTTTGATAGGTCACCTGACTCTTCACCTTAATTTTCCATCTATAAAAGAAAAAGTTTAGGAAAACAGTCTAATTTCCTAGCTAATACTAATTTTCTATACATTGCTATAATTCAGATTTCCCTGTGTAGACTTAACTAAATAATATTTTAACTGGTACTAATCAAATTCACGTGTAATGATTCTAAATAGCTAATTCAAAGGCTTTATAAACTGCTTGGCAGACATATAACAGTATATCCACATCTCATTTTGGGGTAGGGAGAGGAGGGGAAACACAGTCTGACTACAGTAGGAGTTAAACTTTTTCATTCTACATACCACTTATATTTTTTTCCTGTCTTCTTTATCCTTGAACTTTCTTCGGAGATGGCTGAATTATTTTCTCTAGCGACTTACGAATCAGGCTTACAAGAATCTTAACTTTTAAAAAATTCCCAGAGAAGA